>NW_017728909.1:65719742-65728079 GCF_001723895.1 Crocodylus porosus | reverse complement strand
AAGGCCACCAGGTTGGTCTGACAGGACCTGCCACTGATGAACCTGTGTTGGTTGCCCCTAAGCATGCAGTCCCCAGCTGGCCCCTCATGGATGTGTGTCAGCATAATTTTCTTGAACAGCTTGCCTAGGATCGAGGTAAGACTAACTGGCCTATAGTTTCCTGGGTCATCCTTCCTCCCATTTTTTAAGATGGGAACCATGTTGGCCCTCTTGTAGTCCTCTGGGACCACACCAGAGCACCACAAGTGCTCATAAAGCCGTGTATCATAGCAACAGGATTGCAGGGTTGCTTATTGCTTCCTCTTCCTGCTTCCAGGTGCCTCTGGGATTTGTAGTCCACAGTCAGAGCCAGCCCTAAGTTTCAGTACGTTTAGCAGGGCAGCTCTGTACTTTTAGGAAGAGCAGTTTAACTCCCTCCCCCCTTTCCTGACCCTGGACCCCAGCTTTGCTTCCTGCATTTTCCTGGAGGGGAGCAGTCTGTGCCTTTCCCCCCCACTCTTCTCCCTGCCGCCCCCCTTCTGTGTTGGAGCAGATGGCACAACCCAGCCCAGGGCTTGAAAGCTTGCTGGCATGCTGGGGGACTGTGATTTAACCTGAACCAGGAAGGGGTCTGGGACCAGTTTAACGCAAATCAGTTAAATCTGATACTGCATTCAACCAGCTTTATCCTAAACCAGTTTTAGCCTTTTTCAAACTGGTATATGTGCAAGGAACTTCTGTTCTGTTACAGGTGTAAACCAGTTTCTGATCACTTAAACCAGTTTGTGTAACATCTGTCCCTAGCCTTGATCAGCCAAAAAGGAGAGGGAAAAGAAAAAAAATGTAACCAGTCAGTGTGTATAGTAAAGAAAATTATCTTGTTATTAACAGATTACAATGATTATGGTACTGAGGTGGTTAGTACTGTAATTCTAGGCCTAGATTATAATTCCCTTATCAGATCTGTTTTTTCATGTTTTACTTGCAGACAAACGAAGTCAAATCTGAAAGTAAAGACAAAACTAAGAAAACTCTTTTAGCAGATACTCCGGTTCACATTACTGCAAGTAGTGAGCCAGTTCCTATATCAGAAGAATCTGAAGAACTGGATCAGAAGACATTCAGCGTAGTAAGTCTCTTACTGTTAATACTGATAGTAAGGAATAGAGTAACATTTTGAACTAAAATTGTTTCCATGTATATAGTTCACTTCTTGAGCCTAGTATTGTGGTATATATCCCTGTCAGTGAGATCCCAGAGCAGTACAGGGAAGAAATGTCCATGTACTAAAGGTTTTAATTCTGTCTTTAGGCAAATAAGCATAACACACAAAATTTACTATTCAGAAGCCTATTTTTCTTTTTTTGCCCCGTGTGTGCACCCCATTACTTTTAAGCTGTATATTGAATATGGATTCTCGCATTCAATTATAGCATGTTAGGGGATATTATGACTATCAGTTTGTAATCTCCACTGATAGTCTAAATATTTGGGGATGATATAATCTGTAACATGAATGTTGAAAATGTATCCATGTAAAAGATGATGACTACCATCATAGGTCTCTGTCACCAATTGGCAATTAGTATTCTCTCCAATTTCATCTCATCTTCATCAGTGAAGTTCTCCAAATGCTGAGGGAGCTTTGGCCTTGCCATCCATAAAACAGGACTCTGTTCAGGATGGAGTCAGGGATAGAGATTGTTGTCATTGTTTGGGATTAATAGCTGTATTGAGAGGTAAGATGCCTTGTTCATTCAAATCATCAGATAAGATGAAGCCAAGGCCCCTGTCACTTTGAGGGAACAGCAGCTAGCTGCTGCAGCAAGCAGCTGGCCATCAGTGTCAAGTGGAAACCCCTGTGTGTGGCTGGGGAGTCATGCACAGGAAGGGTGGGGCTTTGGTGCATATAAGCCCAGTGATTGAGACCCAAGCTGCCCCTACTCACTGCAGGGAAAGGAACTCTCAGGAGAGAAAAGCCACTGGAGACAAGACGGGCAAGCACCCAAGCCACCCAGGAGAGCTGGGATAAAGAGGGCTCCAAGGGAGGTATGGCTTGCAGGCAACAGTGAGGGAGACTTTTTGTTTTGAAGCAGCTTGCTTGTGTTTGTTGCATTTCAAGCTTGAAACTGGAAGACTGGATTATGGCTACAGGGGAGGTATGGAGGCCTGGTGGGGCACTCTGCAGACAGGCAGCCTAGCTTGGGGTCAAAGACCTGAAGGCTTGACGCAGCAAGCAGCCTGGCCTGAGGCTGGGGACCCAGAGGGCTGAAGGCAGAGACGGTCAGGGACCCTGAGCACTAGCCCAGGGTGCATGAGGCAGGAACCAGGGGCCCAGAGCACTTAAGTGCAAGATGGATTTGGATCCAGGAGCCAAGGTGCAAGGCAGTGGACATTCTGGCTGAGGGGTGCAGCGAGTATGAGGGGGCCAAGGCTGGGAAGGCTGACATTTGGCATCTAAGAGCCAAAAGCTGTATTGGAGCCAGGGAGCCCCCCTCCAGTGAATGTGAAGTAACATCTGTGAGGCCTGGGCATGGCTACAGGGGAGGAAGAGGGCCACGAATATAGCCCCTAAGGCAGCTTGTGCCCCAAGGCACTGATAGGGCCAGAAGGACACAGCTACTAAGTAATGGAGCAAGACTCAGGCCAGCCAGGTACAAGGGCTACCAGTTGGCCAGAGTGAACAAGTGTTCATTTGAGACCCCAAGTCAGTCTCCTTTAACATAATAGTACCATCAGGGCATGGCAGACGGAGAAAAGAGAGGGTCCCCAAAGGAGCTTGACTGGGGAGGCAGGAGTCATGTGGGCCACTGGGGGTGTCACAGTTGCCCGTAGGGTACGGTTTTGCTGCAGCTCCAAAACTGTTTTAACCCTGACAGTCTTGCTAGCAATTTCTGTGTTTTTCTACGTACCCCAAAAATAAAGGGTTAATGTAAAGACTGAAAAAGTATTTGTGGGTGCAGTATGTTAATTGAATCTTAAAGCTGATTATAGCATAGTAGAACAGTTGCAGAAGTTACAAGTTTTGTCCATCTTTACTCTGTACACTGTACAGATGGAAACTGATCAATATCCATACCCAACCACCAGCATGTTATTTACAACTGCTTTTACATTCAGGTCATTGAGTGTGAAGCAGGCGTGGCCAGCCTGCAGTCCTGGTACCACAAGAGGCACAGGCAGCCTCTGTGTGGTACCCAGCAGACTGGGGAGGAGACAGGCAGCACAACAGCAGATAATGCAGGAAGGAAAGCAGCAAATTTGGCAGGGATCAGGAAAGGAAGCAGAACTGCAGATAAGCAGGGGAGAGGGTACAGAGTGGCACTTGTAGAAGGGTGCAGGGCTAATTTGTGGCATACCTGCCAAAAAGTTAACTCCAGTGATCTAAAGAATTCGTATTGAGGTCACCCTAAAAGTAGAGTGTAGTAAGAAAAATAGGTGCTAGGAAATCAGTAAGCTTAATTATTAAGAATTTTTACATACTGTCATTAAAGACTGTACCAATTCAAACTTGATTGAATTCACTCACATCAACAAAGGGATGTAAATATCTTGGTTACTAAAATAGAAAATGGTTGATAATAGGCTGGCCGCCCAATAATTAGATTCTGTATATAACAAATTTATAAATTTTTGATAGTTTTCCAGGTATAGAATCTAAATATTTGAGGTTTGTCTTGAATCTGTCCCCTTCCCACTGCAACAGCAGGGAAAATCTGGGTGTGGGTCACGTAGCCCCTTTGTTCTCTGTTTCCTCCCAACTCTTTCTCCTAGCAGGCTCTTCCCCCTCTCCTTGCTATTAGATTCTGCTGTCCCTGAAGACATGGAAGTGGGGTGCAAATTTGAAAAAATGGACCTTGATATACACATAGCTGTAGTAATTTTCATATAGGACCCATATGCTTAGTTCATCCAGAATTAATGCATGTTGCCTTTTTTTGCAATTGCTGCAAGTTTTAGCACAGGTACTCCATAAACACACTTTTGAGCAGCGCTTTGGACCCTACTCATACGTAATACAAACTATGCATGATATTAGTCCAAAGCCAAAGGCTTGTGATTTGCCACACATTTCATTGCGCTGGGCTTAACCAACATCAAAAGGATGTCAAGCCATGGTGACCCCACAGCTCAGCACTGCTGCATGTGTGTGTGTGTACACTGTATATATTCCCCTACAAAGGATCCATGTGCTAATTACTCCTCAAACTGGGTGTTCTTGTCATGAGCCATGGGATGCTCCAAAAATGTATATGCAAATGAGGTGTAGGGCAGTCTGCTCTGGCTTCACCTCATGGAGAACAGGGCCTCATTAATAATATACACCAGGCTGACAGAAGATTAATAGAGAGATTCCATGTGAATTGTTTGGAGCCCCATTTGGTGATGTTTACCAGATAACAAGGCTGGTGAAGAAACAGGAATCATTAGAAATGGGAAAGAAAGGCATAGTTCAGCTGCAGGAGTGAAGAGGAAGTTGAAATGTATGCAGGGTCTCACCATGACTTGAAAAAGACAGTAGTGAGGGAGACTACACTCAATGGGCAATTCCACGTGTCTTATTCAGATAAGCTGAATTAAGCTGTCCTTGTGATAAGTTCAGATCAGCATGTTTGCTCAGTGTGGGCTATTTTGGCTGTATTTAATCAACTTCAGGATTTGTTTCCATTGCTGAACACATGCCACTTTTGGCAGCAGTTTAATGATAGTGTTTAGTGAGTTTTCCTTGTATGCAATTACAAGATGAGGGGCTTTTTTTCCCTTGCCAATTGCAGGGAAAACCTCATCTTATATTTGAGTAAATACAGTAGGTCTGATTTAGTCTAATATATGCCTCCTCGCAATTTACTTGTATGGCAAGTGATGCACTAGATATTTTTTCTTCTTTTTATTAGATTTATACTGTGTTATAAAGATCACTTATCTAATGCCCTGGATGCCCTTGATAATTTCTTAAAAATACACCAAAATAAAGCTCAGTTGTACAAGATCACCTTTAAGTTTATAGCAACAACATAAACAACTTAAATTAGTGAACCTCTCGCCCAAGTACATGTCCAGTCTTACACAAGACTCACTTCTTCATGAGATGGCACAAAAAAGTGTGCATTGCAGCATGCCCTGACATCTAACTAATTCAGGTTGTTAGGGATGTGAGAGAGTGTGTATTCTAAAATCCCACAGTGTCAGGTAAGAACATACGGGCTGCATCTCAGATAATCAAAGGTGCTTCAGTGGAATTGCCTTCACCACCCTAGCAGTATTAGAGGGACAGGGGAAATCTCTGAGAGGTAAATGGATCCCAGCCCGTTTAGAGGTTTATAAGACAAAACAGCATCTTAAAATCAGTCCAGTAACAGTAGGCAGCCACTGTAAATTATAGACTAGTTGTGTGTATGAAAAGAGATACCACTCAATAAGTGTGTGTCTAGTTCTGTGCTAGTTACAATTTGCAAGTATATTTAAGAATTTTCACTCTGAAGTGCATTGTAATAGTCTAAAATATTGCTAACAAAAGTAGAAAGCAGTTGAAAGTTCCTCACCCAAAAGAAATACATCTGTGTGCTCCATAGGAAAAAAAAACAAGGTTTGCTGTTGCTCCTGTTTGATCTTTTGATAGTGGCCTATCTGTGAGTAACAGCTGGGTTCAGGCACATTTTATGAACTGTTTTCTCCTGACAATGACTTATGACAATGGTCATAAGTTGATTACAACAGCGATAAGTTGACTGAGAATAGATTTAGGCTCGACATCAGGAGGCACTACTTCACAGTCAGGGCGGCTAGGAGCTGGAACCAACTTCCAAGGGAAGTGGTGCTTGCCCCTACCCTGGGGGTCTTCAAAAGGAGGCTAGATAATCACCTAGCCAGGGTCGTTTGACCCCAGCATTCTTTCCTGCCCATGGCAGGGGGTCAGACTTGATGATCTGCTTAGGGTCAGAAGGGGACCTACCAACCAACCATATTTTAAGGCAGTGGGAGTCAACCTTTTTTGCAGGTATGCCACAACTTAACCCCTTTACCTTCCCCAAATTACACTCTGATCCCTTCCCCTACCTAAGCTTTCTGCTCCCTACTATATCTGCTGCTCTGCTCTGTGATCCTTCCCTAACAGAGAGGTTGCCCATGCCACATGTGGCATGTGTGCATGAGTTGACATCCCCTGTTTTAAGGGTTTAAAATCCATAGGACTTCTCATGTCCTGAGAGTTAGACACGTGCTTTTGTACTTTATCGAATTGGTACCCCTGGAATGGTGCGTGGGAATGATATTAAGCAATTATTACTCTGCATTGAGGTGCTGGCATGCAGATTTCCCCAGACTTCTGTTGCTATCCAACATGTTTATGTTGAGCTGCTGATGTAAACATTTTGTGCTGTTTTGCCAACTATCCATATAACAAGTACTTTTTCATTTGCCTTTTTTTAGATATAAGTAGTGCAATCTTTGGCTTCCCAGGACTAGAACATAAGTAAAAACAATTTTAATGAGGCTCATGTTGGACAATAAAGTGTGTTTTGGTAGATTGATGTAAAGGTTATTGGTAGCAATGGTGTGTTCCCTTTAACAAAGGATGTGTAAGATGATTATTTTGTCAAGGTGGTTTGTAGTCTGAACTGTCATGGGTTTCCACATAGTATAATGGGCAGGGATGCCTCTTTCTTTTGTGTTTTGGCTAGATATTTGAAAAAAAAATTCCTTTTGTTGTGTACCTGTCATTTATTTTTGTCACTTCTGTGCTTGATTCCTGCAGTATATTCTGCGGGGGGGAGGGGGGAATTCTTGAGGAGTGCTTTAAACTCATAGATTTAAAGTGGGCATGCTTGTTCCCTTGGATAGCCCTCTGATTAGGAATTAGCTTCCTTTTATAAATCTAATAATTGACTTTTTCAAGGGTATATTGAAAGTCAGCTTTTTGCGTAAGAAGGTGAATGGATGATTACAGGGCATGTGCTGCTGCTTCATCTGGATTGATGCTTGTAAACCATCTTTTATTTCAAGAGATGTATATGATAAATTGTATAATACAGCATTGAGTTATGGATGCTTCAGCAAGCTTCAATGATTTCACTTATAAATTAGGATGGCAAGGAATGGGGTAAAGAAAAATACAGCAAAGACGGTATTTTGGCATATATTTTATACCTTTGCTCCCCAAAATGAGGTTGTGGAAATTGGAGTGTACATTATATCTGAGAAATACAGATTCCTCATGGGTCCAGAAATTTGGTAACAGGAGAGTAGTGGCAACTAATGATGCCCACTGGTCCTCCACTGCCAAATTTCTGGACCTCTAGGGAGTCCACTTCACCCCCCCCACCCCACCTGGATAATATGATGCTACTCACCAGCTCTGGCTAGAACACAAGGTTAGTCTGCAGCTGGACCCACTGTGATGGCTGGAAACCCAGCACGTGGGCCCAGACCCAGGCCCCCAGGACAAACTCAGCATGTGGTCCCAGACATGGCACCCTCAGATGGACCGAGTATATCCCCCATCCAGCACATGGGGGGTCAAGGCTTAGCTCTCTAGCTGATAATACTAAGTTTCTCTGCAAATAAGTTTTGTTTTGTTGTTATTAATGCTTTTCAGAAGCAAGATACCTTGTATATGCGGGAGAAGGTTGTATGTGCAAAAATATGGTAGCATTCACCAATACGTACAAAAGATATTTTCTTAGATAACAAAATAATACTGCCTTATTTGGGATATTGGATCCACTTTGTCACCCAGTCTCAAAGGTAGCGTATAATTAGAGTTCACAAATTGCTGACAAGTGATTAAGAGCATGGAGAAATTCATATGAACAGAGTGGAAACAATTGGGATTATTTTTCTTAGACTGCAGAAAAATAATGGAGGAATAATATAAGTATACAAAGTTCTAAAAGATGCCTAGAAAATAAATAGGAACTTCTGTTCTTCTATTAAAATGAAATGTAGTCTGCAAACAACATACTGAAAGACTCCAGTTAAAAATTGATCAAGCTTTGCTTGGATGGTAAAAGTTTGGTATAACCTCATTTAACATTTGAACAAATTCCTGTCTTTGGTATGTCTAGCCTTTAAATGGTGCTTTAAAATATCTTCTTATAAATGTACTTTTTTAGTTCAGTTAGCATGGCATCAGTTTCGAATTTAAACTCAGTCCATTGTTCTTGTAGCTGGCACAATTGGCAGAATTACGGAGACTGCTTTAAACTTCCTGGTGCAGGTTCTGCTCGCCTTCTGGTTGCATTGAGGTGGAATTCTACTCCATTTATGGTTTTATAGTTTCTAGGGTCAGAAGGGGCCTGAGCAGATCATCTAGTCCGACCCCCTGCCATGGCAGGAAAGAATACTGGGGTCAAATGACCC
>NW_017728909.1:65718486-65719679 GCF_001723895.1 Crocodylus porosus | reverse complement strand
AGCTCTTCTCCCTGGTTGGGAGGTCTATAGTAGACTCCCACCGTTAAGTCTCTCTCCCCAGAATAATACATGACTTAGGGAGTAATCCTACTTGGGGGGGCAAGGAGGGAGGGTCAGCGTCTCCAAATTAATCTTGCATCAAACAAATTTAACAAGTATTGCTGTCCCCTATGGGTGCATCCACACATGCAAGCATGTGCGCTTGCAGCAGCTCAAATAGAAGCAGTGCAAATTTGAGCCAGGGCTTTTTGCCTCAGTACACGTGCTTGGACATACAATTTGCTCCTCAACAAAGTGCGTCAGTTGGGGAAAAATAACCCTGCCTGGCTCCTCCCGGATCTATAGCCAGGGGGACCTAGAGCCCAGGGCCAGCATCTGTGCTGTCCCCAGCAGTATAAAAAGCTGCCCTGTCCTGGCTCCAGTGGTATAAAAAGCTCTCTTGGCAAGTAGCTCAGGGTTACTCACTCTCAGGAGCTTCTGGGGCCCAACCAGTTGGTACCTGAGGACACTACCCTTTGTGCCAGCTAGACTGCTGAAGCAGCACTGAGAGTTTCCTGCACCCTTAACCCACTGCAGCAGCCTGACAGTGGGAGCTGCTGCCTGGCTGTGACCTGCTGCACACCTGCCAGACCTGGATGGGAACTACACAACCAGTAGGCATCTTCCCCTCTGGGTGAGCTTCCAGTGGGCTGTGGCTGCAGCACTGGTCTTTGTGTGGCACTACTGCCATGTGTGCCTCTGCCTAACCATCTGGGCAGCTATCACCCAGAAGATGTTGTGGGTGTGGTAGCCTGCTTTGAACTGTCAAAGCGTGTCCTCCTGGTCCCATTTGGCCAGGAGGTCAGCCACAGCCAGCAGCCAGATGCCAGCTCTGAGCAGGTAGGGTCCTGCCACTGGCCTCCCTAGCAGGAATTCTGGTGTTTCCTATCAGGAAAACTGAAAAATCCCTGATAAAAAAAAATCCCAAAGTCACTCTGTAAAATACCCCAAACTCCATGTTCCTCCACAAGTAAAACAAAAGACCACAATAAAGAGAGAGAGAGAGAGAGTGAGGCAGAGACAGCAATCAGTTGGGCAATGTTTTATTGACATATCTAGAGTGTTAAAGCAGTGTGGAAGCCTACCAGTGTCTCTATCATAATAATAAAGTGAACTCTAAATACATGTTACATAAATACATAGTTTGCTACTCT
>NW_017728909.1:65658738-65718475 GCF_001723895.1 Crocodylus porosus | reverse complement strand
GTGGGCTCCGGGGCCTCTTGACAGAGCCCCCCACGCAGCACAGGGCAGCAAGGGGCCAGAAGGCCCAGGCTGGGGCTTCTGGGGCTGTCACCATGCCCCATGCTGTGCAGGTGGGGCTCCAGTGGTAGAAATGGCTGCTGAATTGCTGGTAAGTTCCAGGGGGTGGGGATTGGGGGGGTTGGTATGGGCATGCTGGAGTGGGGGGGCAGTGATCAGGTGGGCTGGGCAGAGCGGGGCTGGGGAGTGGGCGGGGGGCCAGCGGGGCCCCCCATAGTCCCCTCCTCCAGCACCCCCTGCCCATCACTTACTTACGAAACTGGAGTCCTGGTGCTGTGCTGTCTGGCCAGCCACGTGTTTGGCACCTGGGCAAGGGGCCAACCATACAGACGCTCTGGCAGCCTGAGCCTCCATGGAGGGCACAGTCCAGGACCGTGTCCTGCCCTGCTTTTTTAAATTTCAGGTTTTTTGGACCCTTGAATATCCAGGGGTCTAATTTTCTCCCCGTACTGCAAACTTGCAGTGCAGGGAACTTTTTTTCATTCCCACACGTGCGTCTTGCCCTGTCTCAAAGGGGTTTGAAACGGGGCAAGAGGCACATGCGTGTTCGTCTGGACATGCCCCAATTAAAAGAAGGCTTAAACATATTTTACCAGTTCTTGAAAGTACCATATGACAGTCAAGGTTGATTGGCCATGGGGAAAATAAAGAATATTACTGTTAAAAATATGATTTAACTCTAGCAGTATTAATTTGTAATGCTTTTAATTAATACTGTTAATTCTTTAAGCATACATAATTTTCCAAGAACATTGAAAAATATTTGAGAGAAATAATATAAGAGAAAACAAGTGCTTTTTGTACAATATAATAAACTGGTAGTATGTGTTTAGATCAGAATTGATTATTAAATGAACATTAGAGTTTCAGTAATTTTAATATAACTTTTCTCCAATATTTATGAGGTATTCAAGTCTTAAAAGTAAGATCTTTTCTACATTGACATTTCTTGATTCAGTTTTCTCCCCCAGTTCTTTCCTTTTCCTGCTAATATCACAGACAGTTTAGTCATACATGCTGAGCTCCAAATCTCAGAGCTGGCATCCTCAAGCCAGTTCTGTGCTTGCTGGTGCAAAGAGAGTGGCGTTTTCCAGTTCTGTGTCTACCCTGATTTTTAATGATTGATTTGTTGGCAAAAATAGGAAAATTATGTTCACTCTTCCTTTGACATAATATGGGACCCACTACCAGACAGTCTCTCTCTAGATGTTTCCTTTTCTCCCGGATGACGGAACAAGTCAAATGGTAAAAGCAGAATTCTTTAAAAAGTTCCATGTGTGCTGCTGTCTTCAGAGCAGTGGAATGAAATACCTGTCACAGCTTCTGACAGTTTTCAAATGTATTTTCTGCCAGGGAAAGAGCTCAAGGTTAAGATAGCATGCCGTGGTTTATGCACAGGTAGGATTCTCTTCTTCAGCACTAAGGACAGTCCAGCTTGAGTTGTGACAAAGCAGAGTTTCTTTGAAATAAATAAAAAGGATTTATTTTTGTGCTTGTACAGTGCTGGGGACTCCTAGAAGTACAAGAGAATAATAATATTGCAATACAAAGACTAGTAACAGGAAAATGAAGAATGGTTATCATAGAGTCATTGATTACAAGGTGTCAGACGTGATTTTTCATAACCTTTTCTTTTTACCAATAATATATTAAAAGTTTATTGCAAGAAGCCAAAGCTTTAGTTATGCATGGGCTAGTCCCCAAATGTGAATGTACTTAGTGTACCTCTACATATCGGAATAGTGACTGCTTTCATTCATGTAAATATACCTGAACTAGTTTTAAATAAGCAAGCTGTGGTACTACAGAACTTGGGAGCTGGCTGCAAAATCTGGTAAGCAGTTAAGTAGTGCAATTAGCCTGCACTGAGCTTCATGCTACCACAGCTATACTCTTAGCAGTACCCATCCCCAAGCTGTCTTGGTAAGAACTAATTTTGGTGCATCTGTCTGAGATGTGATCACAATACCAGCTGCAGTGTAAATACACCTTTAAACAAAGACCCAACACATTCTCTTCTAAATTCCAAATGCAGATCATTTCCTAAGCAGCATGTCATCCACTAGGCTTCAGATCTATTCTAGATATTATCAAGCGCTTCCATTTATGATCTCCATGTTCAATTTGTGTTTTTAATAGTACTTGTATCATAAGTCTTGTGTTTTGCATTTGTAGTGAAAGTTAAGGAAAACTTAGCAGATTTGGATTTTGATATTCAAAATTATAGTATCCGTATGTAATCTGTTTCTAAGAACATCTCGTAAATTAAACCTGTATGTTCTTAAAGTTGAGCAACTTAGTTACATATGGTATAATGCTTTCATAGAGAACCTAATTTCCAACTGGATTTAAATTATTCATTTTCCAAAAGAAAAGTGTAATAAAAAGGAGTTTTAAGAGCTGTGAGCAAAGAGTTGTGTTTCGTTTGGCTTACAATAGCAGTGTTCCTGCCTATATAAATATTACAGTGAGGGGTGGGTCATGTTTTAGAATTCAATGTGGCTTTTTCTTTGACTTGTATACCTTTTTCTGTTTTTCAGTGTAAAGAAAGAATGAGGCCTGTCAAGGCAGCACTGAAGCAGCTAGACAGACCAGAGAAAGGCCTTTCAGAAAGGGAACAGCTGGAGCATACTAGACAGTGTTTGATCAAAATTGGGGATCACATCACTGAGTGTCTAAAAGAATACACAAATCCTGATCAAATTAAACAATGGAGGAAGTAAGTCATTTTTATATTTCTTGTAAGTGAAATAAGAGAATGCATCATTACTTTTGTTGTTTAAAAACATTTCCGTACAGTTTTGCTAGTTTATGACTCGTATCTATTTTTTAACATTTTCAAATGCCACCTGAGGACTTGTAACAAAATAATTATAAATTTCCTGTGGACTTTGAAATTGGATTCTTAGCTGTTGACACGCTGGATTTGTCTGGTACTGTAAACTGTATTTGGCTAACTAGGTAGATTCTCTTTTTTCTCTCTTTCTCTTAAAAACAAAAATGAAGTGAACAACAGAACAAATTCCTGAGTAATTAATATTAATTTGTAGATACTCTGAGTGTTAACTTCTCAAAACCAAGGTAGCTTCTAAATATTATTCTTGATTATTTTTTTCATTTTCTGAGAGCCATTTTGAATTTTGTTTATTAAATTAGCATGATTTGATTAAGTTGCAGGAATTATTTTTTTTTTGTGTTTATTGTAGTGCCATCTGGTAAATATGCTTTACAACTAATATATTTTAATGTAAAGTAAAAATTAAGATGACTACCAGAAACAATTTCTGGAGATTGTTTTTGTACAGAGTTATAAACCAAAGATTTTATCGTAATTCTGCCAAGTTAAAAACAGGGGTAGTACTTTTCAGTTTATCTCAGAAGTATATATAGATAAATTTCTAAAGAAAACTAGTCAAGTTAGTTCTAGTCCAGTGAAAGGAAGACTTGGTATGTAATTCCAGATCTTCTAGAAATTTTACCTTGAATGCTGCAACTTCCCCAAAAGTAGTTGTTAGCCTACAAATGCCTCTGCTGCGTTTATTTACTTTATTATTCCAGCATTTTATTAGGCTTTTAAATACAAATGTGAAAGTAAGATCCATTCCCCAGAATGCTTACCACCTAAGTAGACCTTTGTGTTCTAGTATTTAAGGTTATCCATCTGAGGTCATCAAACACCTTACTACCAGGAACTTTTTAGGAAATGTTACCAATCCAAGACACACAGATTATGCTTATAAGATGGTTTTATAATTACTCTGTAGCATTGCAAATTCCAGTCGACTTTTCACTGGACACAAAGACAAACTTCCTTATTTTGTATTAGATAAGCAGTAAATACCCATTTTTAGCTTTCCAACAATTATGCCTCTGCCTGCTGCTGAACATGAACAAAAAAAAAGTGCTTTACCTGAAGCAGTAGCATGTTAGTTTGACCTTTTTATGCAGCGTCTGTATAAATCGAATGCTTCAGCGGGACTTTTTGGCACTTTTATCGAAAGCTTATTCAATCAACTATTAGATAAAAGTACCAAAAAAAGCTTAGTTAAAGCACCTTAATCTATACAGACGTTGGGTGAGCCAGGTCCGACTAACACAATGCTTCTTTGGGTATGTGCTGAGCTCAGCACAGGGGCACACCAATTTTAAAAAATCTATTTTATTTTTTTATTTTTTTATTTTAAATGTCTGTAAGCAGCTCCCGAGATTATATCCGAGTTGTCTCTACAGATACAAATGTCTAAATCATGGTTATATGGAATCAGTTTCAGGCAAAAAAAACAAAGTTTTGAAAAAACATCATATTTAGTAATGAACACGTGTTTCTGAACTTCAGACATTGGCCATAAATTTGGGCTGCCCTCATTATTTCCCCCAGATAGAAGATGTTAGTTCCAGACATGGTAATGCCACTACCGTGTACTCCCTGTCTTCCAAATTTTTCTCTCAGTAAAAACATTCTTCATTGCAGTCTTAGCTTATAAAGCTGATCAGGGGCACCAGCAAGAAAATTCCCTCTCCTCATTCCCTTGAATCAGTAGGGTTTCAGACTTGCTTTCCCACATAGGAGCACCTACTTAGTTTCTTTTCACCCACATAATGGAGAAGCAAAATGTCTTCAATAGAGTACAGGGTTTCTGACTAATCAAGAATTCTTCAAATCAAATCTACTTTTAAAACGAAAAACACACTGCCCCATCTTAGATTTCTTAAGTAGGTAGCTGCATTGGGGATAACATCACTGAGTGTCTAAAAGAATACACAGATCCCGATCAAATTAAACAATGGAGGAAGTAAGTAATTCTATATTTCTTGTAAGTGAAATAGGAGAATGTGTCATTACTGGGGCGGGGGGGGGGTTGGACACGATGATCCTTCGGGGTCCCTTCTGACTCTACAATCTATGAATAAAAACAAAATGAATAACCTTTTAATATTTCAGGCTTTAGAACTTGAAAAAAATTATGCAAAAATTAAGTATTTTTTTGCTCAGTTATCATAACTATATGGCTGGTGGTAGGGCCTGCATTGGCTTGAGTGCACCAAGGTATCTCTGAGATAAAATAGCAGTGTATTAAGCTCATTCTATGAAGTGGCAAGAAGGAAAATCAGTGTAAAGAGGAATGCTGACCTCTTATTTCCCTTTTTCTAGAAACTTGTGGATTTTCGTATCTAAGTTTACAGAATTTGATGCCAGAAAGCTGCACAAACTGTATAAACATGCAATCAAAAAACGCCAAGAATCTCAGGTAGTGTATGGTCTCATATGTAGAAACATTCTGAAAAGAAGTTTTTGTAGGTATTGACATTATTCTATGAGGATAAAATCTTAATGGATTCTGATGTTATCTGGCTTAAGGGATAAATTTTTGTGTGTCGGTAGTAAACAAAGTCTTTTTCACAGTTGGAATATTTTTAACACGTAACTATTTGATGCAATTTTGAGATTTAACAATGCCATTTTTTTACTTATGTCTTTTAGCAACACAATGACCAGAATATTGGCAGCAATGTAAATACACATGTGATTAGAAATCCAGGTAAAAAGTCTTGCATGTACTAGTATGCCAGAGTGTTTTAGATGAGTGTATAAAATAGAAACAAACTATGTAATAATTGAAGCTTCCTAAAATTCCTATGGCACTAAGTTTCAACCTGCAAAGAGAGAGATTCACATGAGTCTCCAACTTGTACTTGGAGAGTTAGTAAAATCAATGACAAACTGAAATTCAAAGATAATTTTGGAATCCTTTTTGTTAAAATATATTTTAATCCATTATTGCATTTTCAAACACTTACTCATGCCATAAACATTTCATTGATTACAGTACCACTCTGTGCTCTCCTAACAGTTTTGCCAAAATTACACTGCTAAAGGCAAACTTGACCCTTTCTGTTTGAAACTGCTCTGTCCTGGAGTCAAAATGAACTTCCTTCCCTTGATTTTTACATCTTACCTAACTCCTCTCCCTCACACCTTTACATTTCTGGCCTTGTTTTGTTTGACTTGCCTGTCATCTCACATTTCACTCGTATTTCCTCCCTGTATCTTTCGGCTGGTTCACATTTAAATCACAATGGGTGCATCTACATATCCCTTTTTCTGTGGTGCTGACTAATTAGCTCCATGGCATCATCTGTGTGCGCCTGTATTAGGGTGCAGTGAATTAATTAACTCTTCTCTAGGATAGTACAGTCCAGGACAAATACTGCCCTACAGCAGAGTAGTTGCATGCACCAAAATGCACGTGTAATAGTGACCATGGCTGGCTCAGGCACAAGGATGCTACAATGCAGGGGCTGCCTTCCAGCTAGTCCTGCACTGTAGGACCCTCATGCTCCAGCCAGTTCCTCCACAGAACACTGAGCTGTGGCAGAGCAGCCCCAGGCTGGCCCCCTCAGACACCATGCAAGCCCAGGGCTGCTCCACCTGGCACAACATGCTGTGGTCCTGGGCAAGTGTGTAGACACTGCGCCCAAGAGAAATAAACTCTAGTGTGAACTGCACTGGGGTTTATTGCTGTGCACTAATTGCATGTGTAGATGCACCCAATATTTCTTTCATACAGAGTTAAATCTTACAGGTTGAAATGCATTTCAGTTGGAAATGGTGTAACATATGACATTCCCCTACACAAAAAAGCACAGTTCAACATTGTTCTCTACTTCTATTAAACAGATGTTGAACGATTGAAAGAGAATACAAACCATGATGACAGCAGCAGGGACAGTTATTCTTCTGACAGACATTTGTCACAGTATCATGATCATCACAAAGACAGACATCAGGGAGATGCTTACAAAAAAAGTGACTCTAGGAAAAGACCCTATTCTGCCTTCAGCAATGGGAAAGATCACAGGGATTGGGATCACTACAAACAGGATAACAGGTAAGTTTTGTCCTCAATCCATTGAAAAGCTTTCGGCTTCTTTTCTCCCATATTTGTCGTGTTTGTTTCTGGGGAATTATTACATGAATTTTAGTTGAGTCTGCAGCTTATGTCTAATAAATTTGGTTTTAGCCATATTGTAGACATATAGTGAATTTATATATTCACATAAGATATTGTAGAAATATAGATAAGTTCAAATTCAGTGGATTCATATAGAATCTTACTGAGTGTGCCGCCTTACCTTTCCTGACCTAATTCCCAAGATCTTCACCCTTCTTAATGTTTAAGTTCCTCTTGATGCGCAGCTTTTTCCATCCTATATACAGGATCTCTTGTCTGATTGACAGTGTTGTGTGTGTATACTTATGTTATCCTCATTTTGCAAAGATGTAGCTAGTCACCATTTTGAAACTAGTTATTTTGGGCTCAAACCTGGAATACAGAAGTTATTGTTTCATATATCCACACATCAGAATCCACCAATATGAATTCCGCTCTTGACTGTGTCTTTCTCTGTGCCATTGTTTGGGCAGTGATATTATCCAGTGATACTATATCATTTCTTTTGGAAAAACACTGACCACGTTGTATATGATATTACACATCTACAGTAACTAGTAAGATGGGTAATAAGTTGGTTACAAGGGGTGGAAAGCCCATTTATCAGGTAAAGAGGGAATACTCTGAGCCTAAAAATGTTTTAAGACCAGATGGCTGACCATGGAAACGATGCATTAAAGATGCTATTTCTAATTAGGCAATTGATTTAGAAAAAAGTTTTAGTAAAAGGACAGAGATGAGGATTACTTTGCAATTATAATTAATGATGATTTTTCAGTAATAAGATGTCAACTAAAATATGTTGAGGCATGATTTTGTGGAACAAAAGTCACCAAACGTTTTGGAAATTCTGCTTTGGAATGCTTATTTTTGTTTGGTGGAATCTATTAAAAAAAAAAAAAAAGCCTATATTTTATTTTACTTCTGACAACCATGGTGCTTCTGACAAACACCACATAAAGAAATGCAAGTTTCTGAGCACAAAGTATCTTTCTGTGTAATACAGAATGTAAAAAGAAAAAGCTCTTGATATAATTTTAATGGCTTGATTCCATTTTAGTTCTTACTTATTACCAAAATCATAATTTTATCTTTCAGATACTACAGTGATAGTAAACATAGAAAGCTGGATGACCACAGGAGTAGAGATCACAGGTCAAATCTGGAAGGAAATTTAAAGGACAGCCGGTCTCATTCCGATCACCGTTCCCATTCAGACCACAGAATACACTCGGATCACCGATCCACTGCAGATTATGGCCATCATAAATCGTCCAGGGATTATAGGTACCACTCAGACTGGCAAATGGACCATAGAGCTTCCAGTAGTGGCCCTAGGTCACCACTAGATCAGAGGTCTCCTTATGGCTCAAGATCTCCCTTAGGACACAGATCTCCATTTGAACACTCATCCGACCACAAAAGTACACCAGAACATACATGGAGTAGCCGGAAAACATAACAAAGACTGACATTTTCTGGACCTTCTTTTAGCCATATACAGTAAACTAACACAGTAATTGCCTTACATGACTTGAAAGATATGGACTGGATATACTATCAGTAGCAGTATTGTTACTTCTTTCCAGGATGCAAGGTCTATTATCCCAACAGAAGAAAAAAATATTTTTGTATTTAAAAGTTTATGCTGCACTGTGCTGCAAATGTTGTGGCACTTTTTTTTAAGAAATGGAAGATGTTTACTTTTACAGGGACCTCAACACTGCCCCATTCAGACTGGATCTTATTATTAAAACTCTTCATGTCAAAGTGGTTTTAGGCTGAACACAGTTTAAATTATGTTTGTAAATGAACTTTTACACACTGACCTGTGATCATGTTTCAGGAAGGAATGAGGAGTTTGTTGTTTTCTTAGTAAAGAAGTCTCAAGGACTTTGTTCACTTTCCAAAGCTACTTGTTTACATTGTACACTGCGACCACCTTGCCGCTTTTCATCACAAGCTTGAATATTTAAATTCTGTACCTATAACTGTAAAATAGCCAGGATTTCTCCTGTTTGTGATCAATTGTAATGCCTTTTTACAAAAAACGGCTGTAAATTATTGTAAATTAATTAAATGAGCTTTTTTTCCCCTCTCAGGCTTTTTTTGACTATTCCTTTCCCCTCCAACTCAGGCCTTCTTGTCACAAGTATGAAACAAAAATCAGTGTATTACACTTTTTAATAAAGTATCTTGATGGAATCGCTGTTCAGAATGTAAAAATGGGGAAAGGGAACATTTTATTCCATTTAGTGCTCCTTTTTTTTATTGGATACTTCTATTAGATACATGTTTTATTTTTTTTTCTATTAAAAACTGTCAGTGTTGTGATTGCTGTAATGAAATGGTGAGAAATATACAACTAAACTGTGCTCTGAAACGTTTTTCAGGTGCATTGGTTTTAAAAGAAGGACCGTTCACTACATGAACACTTCAGAATCCAAATCAGCCAAAATTTACTGTAAATCCATTTGTTTTCCCTTTTCAACTTGGGCAATAATGTCAAATGTGCTATGCAGCCAGTTAATATTTTAGAAGATTTGAATGACTTTATTAATAGAAATTGTTACAATGCACACTGATTGTACATAGATAACTTCTATCTGACAAATTAAATTTAACTAAAAGGATATATATGGGCTCTTTTTTTTCTGATGATGTTCTCCTATGGTATTCTTCCTTCATACCTTAAACATAAAAATGTTTCATCTCTTTAAAAAGTTGTGCTAAATTATAGAAAGTTTATACAAATTGAGAATATATTGTGAAATATGCTACTTTAAGGAGATCTGGACAAAAGGGATAATACAATTTTAAAAATGACTGATTTGCTGGAATACTTCAAATGATATGTTTTAGGCTACTTATGTTTTTTTCTTTACTTTTCATAAGATTTGTGAGGTCACATGATTTAAACAGAATCTCCTTTTTTGTTTAATCTATTTTGCATTTTTTTCAGTCCTTGTCTAATTTTTTTTCCTTTTTTTGACCATGTCAACTTTATAGTAATTATTTGTAATGTCATAGATCCTGTACTTGTATGAATGGTCATTATAAGCAGGAGAAAAAAGAAAAGATATAGAGGTAAATTTTTTTTTTAAGTTGAACCTTAAGGGGAAAATTATTTTTTCTGGAGATTCAAAGTGAAATAAAACCTGCTGTAAGACCTGCCTGACTTTCCTACGACATGATAAATTTTGAAAAAATAGGTGTTATCCAGAAAATTTCTGTTCATCTGTTGTTTAGGGAAAATAAAATACCTCAGAATATTTGAATCTAATTTGCTAACTGTAAAATAGAAAAACCTAAGAACGATAAAATCTGGTTTGCTAACTCTGAAATACTTTGTGGATGACATGGACTTTCCTTCCATTAAATTTTGCACTAACATCAAATATATAAAGCTATTCAATTACTTCTCTATTCAAAGTTATGTTAATTGTTTCTACTTTCTAACTGTATAATTTTTTTTAATGTATTGAAAAATTCTAAAGTTGAATTGAAGGTTCCTAAATGAATCCTGCTGTAAATGCATGCTCTTAAAATATTACATGTTTCGCATGACAGATTATAACATGCTAGACGTTAAGCCACTTTATCCCTAGACAGAAGTGGTGGAACAGCCATGAAGTGGCCCTCTACTAGGATCTCTTGAGCGTATATTACCCGCTTATAGAAACAGGACATTGGCTGTCACGGTTTCACTGCTTTACCTGTGTCAGGTAGGGTGTCATGTCTTGTGTTGTTACGGTTAACAGTAGTTTTATGAAGTGTTTAGATTATGGATTGTGTAAAATGGTTTGGATAAAGATGATCCTGCCTAAGGGACTGGATGATGGACTCTGGAGGTCCCTTCCAGCCCTACTTTTCTATGATTCTGATTCCTTGTGGTATGGAAGTATCCCAAAATAATTTTGACATGGGACAGTTGGCACAACTTGTTGAACAGTACTTGTACAATGTGCAAAACATCACATGTCTGCCAGGAGTCTATGTGTTTTGGTGTGTTTGGTATACCCTAACTCTACCCAACAACCAGAGAATAAAAATGGAGACGCTTCAAGCACCCATTCATTTTTTTTTTTTCAGTGTCATTCTGCTTGCCTTCCTGTCTTGGTAGTTTGGCAAATTAGTAGCTGGTGTAGTTTGTTAGGTTTTGATTCATTTTACTTAACCTCATTGGATATTTCAAACTTTGTTTCCCTTTTACTTTTGCTTAGGTCTTACAAATCATGTTCGGTAGAGACCAGCACTATAGGCTTTAAAATCTGCCTTACCTGTGAGACTGTTTTAATTGGTAATGATAAATACTATATCATTTAAGGAGTCCTAGATTTCTTCTAAGCGTGTTATCTGTAGTTCATTTTCTGAATGTCAGCAGTGGTACCAATCTAAGGGTTTTTCCTAATGGAAAGCTTTTGTGAAAAGGTACTTTGAAGTGTACCATCTAATCAGCACTCTCTTCATGTTACAAAGCTGGTGCGGTCAAATAAATGACCTAGAAGTACCATTTGGGGCAGTAAGAAATCTATCAACTCTTAAAAACTCATGCAATTTAGCAAACACTGCAAGATGTCTTATCAGCCCTTAGTTCAGTAATGGCTTCTGCTGCCCAGGGCCAGAAAGATGGAAGGCTTGGGCAGGATTTTTTTTCTGTTTTTGCCTTCACAACCCATGAGAAATCTGTCATCACCCAGTGTGATTTCCTTTGCGTCTGTGATCACACAGCCCACTGTGATTTCCTTGCTTCAGATGATAATAGTGGACTGTGACACTGCATGGTACCTTACAAGACACAAATATGGCACTGTTGGCCTCCACAGAATTTCTACTTCTTATTTTACTGGATTGAGATCCAGGAGAAAATTGCTGACTCCTAGGGATCTGGCTAGAGAGAACTCCAATCAATCCATCAAGAACTGCAAACCTCTTATCAGGAACATTGAGTGACCACACACGCCTTGTAGAAGAATGTAAGTATCATCTTATTCTTCCATAACAGTGGTTCTCAACTTTTACTGACTCAAAGTACCCCTCGTGAGACTTGAGGTGCTCCTCAGAAAATGCCAGTGCTCTTCTGTAGTCAAAAATGAGTAAAAAGCTAAATAATAGAGCAATTCGTCTGTTGCAAAGAACTCAGAAAGAATATAAGTCAACATTTTTGACACTTTAGATTCCTATGTGAAATCTCTGGGTTTTATCTTGTGAATTGGGTAGGTGTTTACACAGCTAACAGTAACAGCTAATGCTGCATGGCACTCTTGAAAGGATCTCATGGCACTCCAGGGTGCCACCGCACCCTGCTTGAGAATCACTGTTCTATATGCATCTTCCTCATCTGCTGAAGCCACGAGTAGTATAAGGACTACATTAAATGTCAACTATTGACAACTTCAGGATCCTTTTAAAAAGATGATGGACATCCTAGAGATTTGTCCAGGAGAGTGAGCATAAAGTGGTTTAGCCCTACCTAAAGGCATTCTTGGGCATGCTAGGATCTTATGGCAGACCCCTGTATCTTGGCCACATCTTTTAGGAGAAATCACAAAGATGAAGATCCCTCCTCCCCCACCCCAAGGGAAAAATACAGAAATAGTCACTGGATTGGCAAACTGAATACAGATTTCCTTTCCTCTTCCAGAAGAGAGCCTTACTGAAGGCTTGGCAGTGCTCTTATCTCAGAATACCTCACAGCTTGATGATTAAGCACCCTCTGGGAGGTGGTGAATATTGGTTTGAATCCCCAGCGGCACAGGAAAAAATGAATCCAGGCTTCCACGTTCTAGGTGTGAGTACTGTAACCAGTGAAATGGATACTCTCCTCGTTCTGAAAGCAGTAATAACTACTCTATTTTGAAAGCAGCTTCTCTGAGGAAAAGGATCTGCATTTTGTATCCATGTCTGGACAATTTGTTGCTTCAGAGCCAGTGTGTCAAATGGTTAAAGGAATTGGGCTTCAGTCCAAAACAGACAAGTCGAAGAGATGAGAGTCTTCCATTATATGAAATGATATTCTAAAGAGGAGAGTGATCAGTTGTTTATAATATCCATTCAGTAAGTGCAAGAAGAAATCAACTTAATTTGCAGCAAAAATAAGTTGGGTATTCAGGGGGAAAAAAATTAACTCTGAGGTTAATAAAAAACTAAAGCCACCTAGGGACATGGTGACATCTTTACTGGTGGTTTTTAAGAACTGGTTAGATAAACATCCATCAGGAATGGTCCAAATATATTTGATCCTGCTTCAGTGCTTGGGGATGGATTGGATGATCTCTTGAGATCCTGTTCATTCATACAATTCTGTGAGTCTGTGACAGTTCATAGGAGCAGTCTTAGACTCCAATTCGGCAAGGGCATACATTCTTCAGAAGAGATTTACCTTGACAAAAAAAAAACAATCTCGAATTTTGCCCAGAAACCATGGTGGGAACCATAGTGTCCCAGCTTACCAGAGTATAAAGGAACCTATATGCACAGCAACATCTTCTGGCTCCTAGAAGTTAGACTGAGGACAAGGGAGATGCAGTATGAATGTAATCTGTGCAAGTTCAGAGGTGTCTTGTTTCACTAATCAAGATTAGGCTGCGTGGGCCGACTTTGGATACAATGAATGGGGTTGAGCTATGTTCCACATTTATATCCTAAAGTTCAGAGCAGTTTGAGTCTGCAAGGCTTTCTGCTGCTCTCTTGGAAAGCAAGCACTGGAATTCTATATGTCAACTATGTAGTATATAAACAGGCTGGGAAGAGCAATGTCATCTGTCTTGCATCAGAAAGTGAAACATCTATAGGACTGGTGCATCTTAAATCAGCTTATTAGCTATTTGCATTCAGGTTCCCAAAGCAATCTGACAGATCATTTATAAAGAAAGAGCACTCATTCACAGACTCATAGAAAGTCTGAAGTCAGGTAACAGGCTGCAGTCCTTATTCCTGAAACCTGTAGAGCAACTATCCAATTTCATTTCATATATTCACTAGTCATTACTCCATTGTTGTGGCATCTAGTTCTGATATGGAGACCTAACTGGGATTTTTATGTTAGTAGAACTGAGTGTTAATGGTTTAACATCATTATAAAAGGGTTGAGGGTGGGTATTTAAGGGTAAAGGGACAGCCCCAAGAGACTGCTGACTAAACATTTCTGAGCTCAGGCACAGGTCAGGTCTGGAATCTAGTGGACAAAAAGCCTTTCAAAAACCTTGCAAATTACCTCCCTTTCTATATTCTAGATCAAATAAGTAAACAAGTTTAAACACAGTCTAACCTGAATAGGAGTAATCATTATGAACAGGTTATTTTTATAAAAGTCTAGGAGTTTCAGGCAGCTAAATAAATATTGGTAATTTGCATAGGAAAAGAAATGTCACCAACTTATTTAAATAAGAATAGTCGCCCCAGAGATCATGTGGATGGTGAGAGACCTTTATTTTCTGAGCAATAACACTGATAATTTTTTGTAACATCTCTTCATAAACTTATTATGTAGATATTATGTTGTTTTGATGCTCACGACTGAGTGTATTAGGATTCCTTTGCACATTACAATGGTAGTAAAAAATCCCACCTTAAATATCTGTATAATAAATGATGATTGTAAAAGTAGCTACTATTATTATTCAAGATATAATACAATGCTAGTCTATTTGTAAGCGTGCTTAAGTTTGTTTTTTTTTCTTTGTTCTTCACTCAGACTTACTGTTTGAGAAACTGTGTTGGCTGACTTGTTTTCTTTTATTGTACAATAGTGGCATACAAGTGACTTAATCAAAGAGAAAGTAAGCGATTGAACCATAATCATATGCTGAGCTAAGGCCAGAAATGAAATCAGGACTTAGAATGTTTATATTCCATGTTGATGGCCTAACCACTAGAGGGCACTGACCCTGATCCTGTTTAACTACAAGAAAGTGTGGCAAAAGAAAATGCAGCAGAAAGTGTCAAGGTACACATGATATAGTTGCTTCCTCATACCTAATTAACTACCAAACTCTTATTTTGTTATGAAAAAACATGCTGTACAAACTGTACAAGGGGTATGCTTAAGTGGAATTACAAAATTCTGATACCATACTAACTGCAAGGACTATTGTGGGTAATATCTTTTATTAGACCAACTGCATAGATACACAATTCAATAAAAGACATTACCCACAAAAAATCTATGCCTCTTGCATTTTTTGGACCGTCATGGCTACAATATCACCCCAATGCTACCACAACATAGAGGATATGAAAAATTGTTGTTTACAACAGAAAATCCACAACATGGGGGTGGGGGGAAGCAACAGCCTACACAGTGACATCTTTGGACTGTGCAAGAAACAACTTCATCCCCAAGAGACTTACCATCTACAAGCTTTAGGCTAGCACATGCAACACAATTATGGCAGGAAGTGTCTCCATTTTTCTGAAGTCTATCTCCATCACCATTCCTACTCCAAAAGGGATCAACTTAAACCAGACACACTTTACACTACTGAAATGAAATTCAGTGGGATTGTTCATTTTAGTTTTCCTATTTTAATTATGAATCATGTACTTTTACCATTCATAACTGAGAGCCGTACTGTGTAATGAAAGCTTGTGATGATCTATAACATTAATAGATGTGCCAACTGACTGTGAAATACAAACAGAATATTTTCAGAAAACTAAAAATAGTAAATATTCAAAATTAAGCATAAATCATTTAAAATCTATTTGTGATATTAAGTTTTGTTATTATTTTCTAGCTAGTTTATGCTTTACTAAATACAATGCTGAACTCCTGTAATGTATTATCTTGACGCTGAAAGGTCAGCCGCTCAAGTTAGACATTTATTCTTTTTTTGGATGAAGTCTTTAGTCCTTTCTTTACTGTGAAAATGATTTAAAAAGCACAATTTACCACATTAATTAAAACCCAACATCTACATCAAATAAATCTCATAGGTCAGGTATTATCAAACTTTTTGATAGAGTGGATCAAATTTTAAAAGAGAAATCGTCATATCATTCACCCTTCCCATGCCCTGCATAGATCATTTACCCTCCTGGAGTAACTGAATAACATCCCTGGAACAACTACTTTAATCACTTGAAAAATGACATTTAAAAAAACTGTATATGATTTTAGTAGCTGAACCTAAGGAGTGGTATTACCAACATTACCAAAAAGTGCTTGCTTCATCTGTTTGAAAGGACTGGATCTCAGTAAAAAGTTCCTGTATCTTATTTACTTGTGATTTTTGTTTTCTAAATTTTCCTTGAACCATTTCATTTCCCAATGTGATTTTGCTGTTCTCTTTTATCTTGTACACTAATTTTTTTCTTACAATATGGTTTTAATTTTGGTTTAGTCTTTCACCACAATTATTTTCATAAAAGACATACTCATCCATTCAGAGAAAAAACACAATTCTTTTCTGACAATAAATTGAAAGAAGCAATTCAAACCACTAGAGGGTAGTGTGCATTCAGGTACAGTGTCAAACAATAGGTTGGTTGAAGAATAACTCAGAAATTTCAGGGCTGTGACATGTTTATCAAGACGGTTACAGAAGCTAATATGTCCAGATCAGGGGTCACAACCTACAGCCCACGGGCTGCATCTGGTCCACAGAACCACTGGGTCTAGCTCATGGACATGAGGCTTTGGTGACATTCAGCAGCAGGGGGCTTTATGCAGGTGCTCTTCCTATGCCACGATATCCAAGATGCCAAGGTGTCAATTCTTTGTATATACAGGTCTGCCTGAATAATAACTAAATACTGATTATTTTAATTTTCTAGTAGTGGACAGTAATGTCAAAAAATACTATTCTTAATGTATTTAATATGAATGACTCCTCCTGGAACTCGGAGGATATTTATTTATCAGACAGTGAAAAATTGGAGGGTAATTACAATTATCTTATTTGTAATATGAGTACAGTAGGGGAAGGGACTGCAGCACAACAGCTAAAGGAAAACAAGCAGAATCCCACTAATGAGAAGTATCTGTAGAAGCTAAGAGATGGGGAAAGGGGTCTGGACATCCTCCTGCCACCTCCTACCTTTCCAGTTGCTCCCTTGCCTCCCTTTTTATGTGCAAATCTAGTCAGGGTAGAGTTTCAATAGTATGAATAGTGGAACCTGCTTCTTGAGCTGCTTTACAGACTCTTGAAGAAGCACGACCCTGTTGCTGAGTAAGATGTATTCAAATTAATGAAGGGGGAGAGAAAAGAAAGACCCCAGCACTCCAATGACCCAGCAATGAGCTGTTCAAAAAGGTGCTGATTTCTCCCTACTACAAAATCATTTCCTACTTTCCCTGGTCTAACTTATCTCTGGGTGATCTCCACATTGCTTGCTTTGCCCTCACTGCCTGCAAAACTAATCTGCCCTGGGACCCATTTGGGAAGCAGTCTCTGTCTGACCTATAGTATGCCCAAGAATTAGCTTACATCCATGTTTTCTCTTAATTTTGAGGCACTTCCCTAGCTCTTGGACTGCAAAGGAAATGAATAGCTGACAGCTTTAAAGAAACCGCATACTCCTCTTTCAAACTCGTAGGTCTGTGCATAACCTGATAGGCTGATAGGTTTATCCAGTATATTTTCTTTCTTAATAGCACAAAAAGAAGTTCAACTAATATATTATTTATAAACTGACTTTTCTTCCAGAATAATACCTATAGCTTGACATTGCCACCTTCATGGGGAACACAGCAGGTTGTGCTTCACTTAAATCATCTCCCAGCCAGGGTAATATAGGGAGAGCCCTGTCAATCTGTCTCTTTAGTGCACATTCCTTTTTATATTTGTCATATCCTGGCTTGTATCTGGTACAGTCAAATGTGCATGATATCTCTCCTGAAAACACGTTCTGCCTCTCATCACAGTTTTCATCATCAGTGGCTGACTTCCGTACACCATAATGCCAAACAACACTCTTTATAATCTCCAGGCTTTGTCACAAATGGTTAAATGCCAGCATCATACATCACCAGGGACTAACCAATGATCTTCTTTTTCCTTTTACCTTTTTTGTTGGGAATTTTTGGAATTTAGTGTTGTTTGCTAGGGGACGAGGGGGAGTTAGGTGTGTTGTTTTTGTTTTTTTTAAGAGAGGGGAGCCGGCCACAGCCCACCTGTAGAAAAGAGGGTACAAGCTTTGAGAGGATGTTGGGGTGGTCTCTTGATATTGAGGCAGTTTGGTGGGACTGTGTGGGCATAGAGTGAGAAATGGTGGGGGGAAGGACTTCTTGTAATTATATATGAGAAAGGGTTGGGAGGTATAGCTGGGATTGGTGGGGGGGTTTGCTTGGGTAGATGTTTGGGTAGAGAAGCAGTGGTTGGGGGTGTTCAAATTGGAGTTCAAGGTAAAGGGGAAATTGGAGACTTTGAAATGATACTTGGAAGAATTCTTGCTCTGGATTGTTTATTGTAAGCCATTCTGAGGCTTTTGAATACAGCAACAGATAAATCTAATAATTAAATAAGTGAAACCACTTAAGCAATCTCTATTGGGTAAACTTATTGCTTAATGTCACAATTATCGAATGTTTCAAGAATGAATCAGCAGACAATTATTGGCAAAGTAATTTGCCTTGCTAAAGAAATTTATGTAAAGATATACAGCAGCAAAATAAAATTATACTTTTCTCAATGATTATAAAATCAGCTTGCCAGGTGCTTGCTCAGTGCAAGGGGTTTTAAAGTACTTCCTGGATTTCCTATGGCTTTAGTGCCATGTGTGCAGTCAGTTTGCAGTCTAATTCTACAGCTATAGGAATTTTTATTGTGTAGTAGAATAACTTTTAGGATGTGCTTGTGAAATTATTAATAAAAAGTGGGAAAAAAATAAAGTTCAGGAAGAGAAAGTGGGTAAAACACAGGCTCAATGCCACTTGGAAGTGGGAGGGAAAACTAGAGGGGCTTAAGCTTCTTTGTGTAATGATAATAGCCTCCTCTCCCATCAGTTAATTCATATGCTAAAAACTATATTCTGTAATTGTTCCAGTTTTACTTCATTTCTTATGTTCAATTTTGTGGTCCCTATTTTCAAGAAAGGGAGGAAGGAGGATCTGAGTAATTATAGGCCAGTTAGTCTCACCTCCATCCTTGGAAAAGTCTTTCAAAAAATATCAAGGATCATATTTGTGAGAGTCCAGCAGGAAAAATAATACAGCAGGGCAACCATCATGGGTTTGTAACGGGTAGATCATGCCTGACTAATCTGGTTTCTTTTTATGACCAGGTCACAAAATGCCTAGATGCAGGAGTGGAGGTGGATGTCGTTTACTTGGATTTAAACAAGGCCTTCGATATGGTATTTCACCCCATTCTCATAAATAAATTCAGAGGCTGTGACTTAGATGTTTACACAGTCTGGTGGGTGGCAAATGGGCTTGGGGGGTCACACCCAGAGAGTAGTGGTGGTGAACAGTTCGGTATCAACCTAGAAGGGTATGTGAGCAGTAGGATCCCACAGAGCTCGGTCCTTGGACCCGTACTCTTCAATGTCTTCATCAGTGACTTGGATGAGGTGTACTTTGTCCAAGTTTGTGGATGATACTAAATTGTGGGTGAAGTGAACACATCAGAGGGTAGGGAACGACTGCAGGTGGACCTGGACAGGTTGGAAGAGTAGGCTGAACACAATAGGATGCAGTTCAACGAGGACAAATGCAGAGTGCTGCACCTCGGACATAATACCTAGCGCACTTAGTGGCTGGGGAATGATCCTCTCAGCAGCACAGAAGTGGAAAGGGACCTTGGAGTCATAGTGGACTCCAAGATGAACATGGGTCATCAGTGTGACTAAATCAACAGCAAAGCTAACCACACTTTACCACGTACTAGCAGATGCATGATGAATAGATCCAAGGTGATACTTCCCCTATATGCAGCGTTGGTCAGACCACAGTTAGAATACTGCATCCAGTTTTGGGCACCGTACTTTAAGAAGGGTGTGGATAACCGCAAGAGGGTCCAGAGGAGGGCCACTTGTATGGTTAATGGTTTGTAGGCCAAGCCCTATGGGGAGAGCCTAGGGGACCTGGATCTCTTCTGTCTCCAAAAGAGAAGGCTGAGAGGTGATCTCACGGCCACCTATAAATTCATTACAGGGGACGCAGCAAGGAATTGGAGATGCTCTGTTCACCAGGGTACCTCCTGGGGTAACAAGGAAAGATGGTCACAAACTGACAGCAGATTTAAGCTAGATATTGGGAAGAACTTCTTCACAATAAGGGTGGCCAGAATTTGGAATGGCTCCCAAGGGAGGTGGCTCTCTCCCCTACCTCAGGGGTCTTCGAGAGAAGCCTGGATAGGCATCTGGCTGGGGTCATCTGACCCCAGCACTCCTTCCTGCCCAGGGCAGGGGGTCAGACTTGATGATCTGATGAGGCCCCTTCTGTCCCTATCATCTATGAATCTGTTGAAGAAACATAAATACACAAAAGAAGCAAGGGTATAAATGATAAACCCTCAAAGCTATTGAAACACAAATGCTACCTGGTGTGGGCCTCCTGTTGTTGTCAGCTCCTCTTAATACCCCAGGCTTTTGTTTGTCCAATGTGTGAGACATTACCAGGGTTTGGCTGTATTTCAGAGGGGCTAATCTGCAGTCATAGCCATTGCAAACCCTTTTGTAAGACTTGCATGTTATACTAAAGAGCTGCTGCTAAAGGGTTTTACATCCCTGTCCAACAATACTGCTCAGCCATGAGCTGCCTTCTCATCAGTCCACACATGAGGAAAGAGCTCAACATCAGATAACTAGGTACAGGTTCTAGTCCAATCTTTATGACCAATGCATTTTTTCTTACCCATCTTGAAGCTGTTGCCACCAGTTGTAAATCTAATATGAGAAAACCAAGGATTCATGGACACACCAACTGACAACTCCAGCACACACACCCAGGATAGAATTTGATACAAGACAACAATGTAATCCAAATAAGGCAACAACTGCTATCTACATTGCTAATCACCTCACCCCTCTACCAGGACAGATTTATTCTTTGCATTTCACCCAATGCAGTTTTCAGTAATTTTCGTGACAGCACTTCCTTCACTTCTGTTGAGAGAGAAATCCGTTTTAATTATTATGTTGTTTAATTAACAGCACCTCAAAGCTTGGCGCATAGATAGCTTGTCACTCCTGTTCATAAAGATTTTGCCCTCTAAAGGCATGCATGACAAGGGTGACCATAATAATTTGAGAGAAATCCAGGATGAGGGAGTGCCTGGGGTGCCAGCGTGTGTGCACACACACACACTCTCTCTTTCTCTCTCGGGCTACCCCCTCCCCCTTATTCTATTGTACAAGCACCTCTGCTTGCAGCCCAGTGCAATCTGGACCAGGTAGCAGCCAATTGGCTGACCTCCCTGGAGAAAATTGATATGAAAATCCCAGATCTGTGTGAACCTGCCTGCACATGCCTGGCTACTGAATCAGGAGCTGGACACATGCAGGCAGATTTGCACCAATCTGGAACTTGTGCTTCAGTTTTCTCCAGTGGTCAGGATGCTGAGACAGCTTCTGAAATCCAGGACTGTCAGTGCCAATCTGGAACATATGGACAACCTACTCAAGACACAAAAAACAAGAGCTACAATTTTTCTCAGATCAGCAGGAGTTGATTTGGTTCAGTCTGCTGTCCTCCAAGCTCCCTTACAACCATGATATAATGGTTCTTGTGAAATCTCCCAGCTGCCAGATGTGACTTAGAGCATCTTAGAATCCCACCCTTGTGCCCTGCACGAAGCTGGGCCTAAACGCAACAACAGTGTCTCTTAGGATACTTATGCATGTGCCTGATGCCTGCTCTGACACATGCTCCTGTATAAATAGCATGCTCCATCAGCCTTGGTGTCTTGTGTATTTAGCATCCACATGCTTCAAAATGGTGGTAGGGGTTCTTTAACTAAAGTTTGTTGAACGAGCTTTAGTTAAAATGTACCCACCACCATTTTTAAGTTTAGGATGCTGAATACACGAGATGCTGCAGGTTCTTTAATTAGGGCGGCTCCCAAGAACCACTCTAATTAAAGCACTTTCCCTGCCCCCACCCCCGAGCACATGTAAAGATCCCCTTAGTTTCCAAAATACAGGGTAGATATGAATCTTTATAGACTAACTAAATAAGATGTATATGATCACAAGCTTTTAAGAACCCAAGTTCACTTCATCAGATGCTGTGAAAGAACTTGCACAATGCAGAGTACAAGAAGAGACGAATTTGAATACAGAAGACAAGGGAAGGGGAGGGGAGGGGAGAAAGAGACAGAGAGACAGGCAGCCACTGCTAGAAGAGAAAAACAAACTAGCAATAAATCCAGAGGAAAAAAGTGGGTCACAAAAGTTAATCCAAGCAATGGGATAAGAATGCATATTCCCTATTTAAACCATACTTTACACAGTCCAGTTTGTGGATGATGTCTTGTTCCACAATTGCCTGTTCAAACTGGTTTTTAATTATTTTTTTTGCTTGAAAACAGCAGTCCTGTGGTCAGCAATAGAGTGTCCAGGGAGGCTGAGGCATCTCTTTGAATGTTAAAGAGCCAAAGTTAATTAAAAAGTGAAAGTTTTAAAATTAAATGAGAAATAATCCAGTTTTTAACCTGTTCCTTGTTCTTTTTACTATAACTTCAATTAATTTTAGGCTACCCCTTAGCTTTTACATATGTTATTTTAAAGGAAAAGTGATTTGTAGAAATCCCAAGGGAAAGGTGAATTGGGGAAAGCTGGACTTTTGGGGCTTTCAGTGTTGCATTTTGGCACAGAGGAGACAGGCAGTTGAGAACACTCCTCTTTTTCCTCTCTGTTTTGATCAATAGACAGAAGTGTCTTTAAACTGAAGGATTAAGGGAAGACCTTGAATTCCTTATTTCTTGTGACCTCTAAACAGAAGATACCAGCCAAACTGCACCTGCCTCCAGTCCCTGTTGTGGGAGCAGGTTATGTTCTGCATGCTCTTGATTTCATACCAGAAATTCTTTTGTCCCTTTTCAGGTGTTCATTGCCTCTATTCAAGCACATAGTCTCTCTGTAGCAAAGTACATGCAAAGACTTGAGGTAAGTATACCTTTTTTCTAAGCATACCAATTTTTTTTTTTATTCTTAATCAGGTTTTAGCTACTCACTTTCTAAGGGCTTGTCTCCAAGGGGAAGTAACTGCACACAAGGAGCAAGGATTGGAATGTACAGCACAGTAGCAACTCAGCATTAACGGGACACTCTTAGCACTTTGGTACATGAAAGTGTAGGAGAGCTAAATTTTTGACACTAGTTCACTGATTGGAATCCATTTCTATCCATGGTAGAATAGGATTATCTTGTGTTTGTACCTGCTGAAAGCAAAATGAAGGAGAAAGACAGCCCTCTTATCTTTTAGTTCAATAGTCTAGTGGCTGCAGCACTTGCCCAGGGAACAGGAGACTGAGGTTCTAGGCCCTCCTCATTCAGAGGAAGTTTGAACCTCTATCCTTTACCTCCCAGTGGAGTGATCTAACCTCCAGGCCACGGGCTAGGCTAGGGGTAGCTAACTGCAGGATGAGTGCCATAAATGGCACAGGCAGCCTCTGTGTGTGGCACATGGCAGATTTGGGCTCACAGAAGTCGATAGGGCAGAAAGCAAAGCAGGAGATCAGACGGGAAGCAGACATCAGAGCAGCAGATTGAGGTGGCAAGTGAGGAGGATGCAGGGTTAATTTTTGGCACACCTGTCAAAAACATTGGCCCCTGCTGAACTAGGCATTGCCCTAAGTACCGTCCAGCTCTCTTCTTGAAGCTGGCTTACTCCACTTTGCATTTAATACTCATTGGGATAATGTCTGCCTCACTAGGCCCAGGAGCCCGGGCTAAAATCCAAGGCCCCCACCTATCCAGGGCAACTTCCATCACTAAACCCCACTTCTTCTAGATTGCTTTTATCTTCTGGCCTGGTCAATGAAACAGCTTCAAAAAGTAAGTCCTCTGCGCCTATGGGCCATTGCAGCAGTTCTCAATGCTCTAGCACTGTTAGGTGTCAAACATGATTCACAAGATAAACCCAGAGTTTTCCAAAAGGAATCTACAGTGTTGAAAACATTGTGACTTGGTATGTTTTTTCTGAGTTTTTTTGCAACAGGAAAAGCTACTCTATTATTTTTTCCATAGTCAAAAAACAAGTGAAAACTAGGAACTGGCATTTCCCAAGGGCTGTGTCAAGTCTAACAAGATTGAGAACCTCTGGTCTTTTGGGAAGGATCCTTTGTTAGAAGTAGAAGAGGTAGATTCAAAGCTTCCCTGTGTGAGAGAGAGGCTAGAACCCACCAGGTCTCCTGCTTTCTGGGTTAGTACCCTCACCACTAGGTCAAAAGTGTAAACATTGAGTAAGAGGACGCACTCTCTTTGTCTGGCACCAAGCATCTGATAATTGTTGTTTCTTCTGGGACTTTTATGGTATTATGTGTATGCCAGAGTGATTCTAATGGCATGGCTATCCATGCAACCATTTTACAATTAACTGAGCATGCTCAGAAGAGATTAGCATAGTTATGTGGAATCCAGATTGTACAGAAGTGCCAGAAATTGCAGTTACATGCTACGTCAATGTTACTTAGGTGGATGAGGCTAAAGTAAGATTTAGCCCTGGGAAAGTCCATGTGAGGCATTGGTGAAAACAGCTGGCAAGCTGTAAATTCACACCTCCTCTTATTGTTCAGTAACTTCTTCATGGAAACCTGTCTAAATTTAAGAGTTTGTAATATAGCTGAACACTTCATAAGATACTAAGAATAAAACTGATGGTAAACTAATTGTAACTTAAAACATGTTGTTTTAAAATATCAACCAAAATTAGTAATGAAACAACATAATTAGTACAATGTACATCCATATATTTTTGTCATTAGCTAATACCTTGACACTGGGTACAGGTGACAACTGTGAGGAATTCCTTCTTCAGTCTTTCGTGGACCAGAAGTCTGTATCTCTTACTGTCAGACAAAGAGCAACCCACAGTGACCAATGCTTTCATCATGTTCAGGTGAGAATATTACAACACATTCTGAGAGTCTCACCGTACTGCTAATGTGGAGGCTGTATTTCAAGAAACACATAGCTGTCTATTTTGCAAGCAATAAAGGCAGCCATAAGCATATGATTTAATTTTTTGGAATTTTCCTTGCACCCCATCAGTTTCAGAAACAAAACCCATTAGTCCTGCCGGACTTGAAACATTAACTAATTATATTTCAAACCCCTTTTTTCATGGGATTGCATTATAGGTAGGATCTGCCATTCTGACTGGCGTCTGGTTGAAATGGATGTGTTTTTAGTCTGCATTGTAATCTTCCAGACATACAAAGAATCAGGTTCAAATGTAAGCATAGGACAGTGTTCATTCTAAATGCTTTTCATAACCAATGCTGTAAATGAAAAAGACCTGGATACCTTTTCCAATCCAAATGTAACCTCCCCATCTGGGTGCCATAACTAATAAGCTAATGTCATCCCCTTGTTCTGTTCCTCCATCCCAATACATTTTAATTTCTTTCTTGCAAAATGGAACAGCTTTAAAAAGTTCTGTCCTTTAAAGATGGGCAGTTCTGGGAATGGGCAGAAGCAGAACTTGACAAGCCTGAAGAATTGTATTACTGAAAACTGGTGCCTACAGATTATGGACACTTCCAGGTTTAAGCAACAGATGAGTGGAGGTTTAGGGGTATCAGTTCTAAATGTAGATGTCAAAGCCCTTTTCTGGAACCAGACTCTAGTATTAATTATACAATACTTCCTTTTCAAACCAATTTAATGCTGGAAATGCCGTGCAAATAAGACTAGCTTATAACACTAGTTACTCCACTGCAGCATTAGGTTATTTTACAAGATTTGCTTGTTGGTCAACAAGACCAAGTCTGAAATTTTTTGGTTTACTAATATCATTGCATTGAATTTTTGTACCCTTTGGGGTTTATGAGGTCCTCTATGAAGCTTTCATTTAAATCTTTTAAATAATTGCCAGTGAAAGGATCATAATGTCTCTTTTAAGAATGTATCTGACCACATGCATCTTGTATGCAGTCAAATGAGCAGTATCGCACAATGTCTGAATTATAATTACACCCTCACTTTCTGAATCTGAATGATCCAGAGGCTAAATAGAAAGGTCACAATCTAAGTCTGCTTTGGCCAGGCAAGTAGCATTTATACATTTAACTTTAGTCATGCATATGTGGCATTTTGAGTGACTTACATGGATTTTAGATATGCTACTTGCCTTGCCCTTCTGAGCATGCTCAGAAAAGATATGCTCCTGCTGTTTATCCTCTGTTGTCATCTTGCTCCAAATGGGAAAGCATGTGAACTGTATGCAAGTCCCTGAAATAGTTCTACTTCACTGGCTTTCCTGCACTATCTCATTGTTATGTATCTAATGACCAATATATGGTCCATATGACCAATAAAAAACATTATTCAGGCAGGAGCTTCTACTTTGAGCCAGAACCTGTCTTTCAGATGCTCTCTCTTTCAGGCACTGAGCCATACACCCTCTGGATTATTCTTGGTCCTATATATTCTCACCTCTGACTGCTCACTAAGCCATCTTCAACAAGACGGGTAGAGTATATTTGCAGTCCTCCCTAGACCATAGACAGGTGGCTAAGACACTTTTCTAGGCAGTGAAAAACATAGGTTCAAACCTTTTCTGAATGGGAGGAGGCCTAGAAGCTCCCAAGCACCCTACCCTAGGCTACTGGAATAGACGTTGAGGATGTTCCCCCTGTTCCATTTTTCTGAGTTACAGAATAATATACCTTCTCAAGGGGTAGGCGGATCTAAAATCTCTGTAAGTGGCCTGAAATGCCCCTTATATTGCTAAAACTATCCATACAAGAGCTACTTACTCACCTAAGAATGGAGTTTGGTTTGGGCCAAAGCATGTTTTCCTCATTGCCCCATTCCAGAGTTAGGAGATAGTGAACCAGAATGTCAGTTGGTGTAAAGTAGCATAGATTTGTTTCTGGCGCTCTATGTTTTTTTCCTGTTCAATTCCCATTTCTCAAGAATCAGCATGTTTAATACACTACCTTGTTGCCCCAGTCTGGACCCTACCACAAACCCAGTGTGCAATTACTGCAAAAAAATTGAAATGATGGGGCTAAGAAATACGAAATGAACACACAGAAAAACCAAGGAATTCATAGCTGGGATTCTGACACTATAATGCCTAGTGTCCTACCTTATACCAATTGTAATGTAACACACATTATTATGAATCTAATGAAATACTGAGACTCAAAAAGGTGACTTGAAAGACAAATTAGCAGCCTTCTTCCTTTATTTCCTGTTTTTTGTCAATCCAATAGACCTGTACAATATATGTCCACCAGCGTTTGATAGGAAATCCCTGGGATAAAAGAGATGCCAATGAATCTATCATTTTTTAAAGTTGTCTTTTGTGATACAAAGCGAAACTTTGTAGTTGAAATTCAGACAGTGAAGTATGTCTGTTTGAGACCCCTGGATACAGTTAATCCACAGCGTTAATTAACAAGGCCCCAGTCCTGCAAACAAATTTATGTATGTGTTTAATACCGTTAGCAGTCACATTGCATCAGTGGAACTATTCACAGTAGTAAACGTATACATTTGCTTTACTGTTTTGAGGCATGGGCTCAACATTGTAACTACCAGGGAAAAAAAATCCAGAATTATCTGTGGCCATCACTATGCCATATGCCCTATCTTTAAACTGTACATTGAGTCAACAGACTGATTGAACTAGAGCATTTGGCAAATGCCCAAAATTACAGAGAAGGAAGTGTTATTGTTTAGTCCTTTGAAAAGAACTAATCTGTTTTTTGCTCTTGTTACTGAATAGTCCTTTGTTCCTGATGAACTCCAACAAGCTCTTCTAGGAGATGGTGGCAAATGAGCTATAATAAATGCATCTTTCCTGTGGCATGAATCTAACTTTATTAGGTTATTACCATGTCAGGCTTGTTAATTTAATTTCTTTTGGGGTTCTGCAAAACCCACAACCATAAATAAAAATGTGTAAATTGGGGTCAAGAGTATCCAAAGGTTGTGACCGCATACACTGAACCACCTGAGCCCAGGAATCTCCCATCTACTTCAATCTGTGTGTGCAATTGATCCAAAGTGCTCTCCAGCAAACCTGCCTGATGTAATTTTCTCAGCATCACTGTCATCCAGAGAGAGCTGCTGGGAACTAGCCCTTAGTGGCACCAATCCATCCTCTTCCTCTAGAGAAGCCAACTTGGCATGAAAACCTGATGGCAGGTGGATTTAAAAAGCCCTTTGTTGCAGAGTCCCTTTATGCCAAATCAAATTATTCTCAGCTGGGGCAGGAAACAGTTGTACCATCAGACCTTGATACAGTGGCTTTCTGCCTACCTAATTTAACATGCTTTCATTAGAAGAAGCCCAATGCTAAAATTAAGTTTGATGTTTGGATAAATTATAGTGTACATTAATGAAAAGACCACTGTATGGGAGGAGGCAGGCCATATGTTGAGAGTGCTTAGGGAGACAACAGGTCAAAACAACAATCTTTTATTTTATAACCGAATCAATGACAAGCATGGTCCTTCTGTCTTCCTCCATTTATTGGCATGATTATTATTTACAGATCACCAGGGATAGGGTAAAGTGGCTTTAAAAGTGGAATTGCCCCTGTTCTAATTTGCTTAGAATCTAGAAAATTTATAAATGCAGGGAAGTTAAGTAACACAAAGCTGCCTCAATAAGCAATGAAATGTGGCTCATTTATTATGGGCTGCATGCTTTTTGTTGTCTATGTTGACTTCTTGTTTCTAATAATTGCATTATATTTGGGAATAGAGAAGAAAGAACTGTGACTACTTCCCTGAACTTAGGAGTAGATAGCAAAGTTAGCTTCTAGTACTTCATTGAGAAGACAGTTATTACTTGGAAAAGTACTTTTTGATTATCTGAATGAAAATGTCATTAACAGTGTTTTTATAAGAAAATAAAGCATCTGCAAATGCGATGGAGGAGGAGAGAAGGGGAAATGTCCTCATTTAGAGTCAAGAATGCAGGGACCAGGTTAGCAGTTCAATGAGAAACTGAAATCGAATCCCTAAATTCAAAGTTGTGTGTGGTGGAAAATCAATGAAGGGGCAAGAATAGAAGAATTGTATTCCTGTACCATGAACAGTTACATTGTAGGTGAGAGATGGATGCTAAAAGACATAGCATGCCCATTCAAGACTGATGGAAAAATATTCAAAAGTGCCTAGTTGACTTGGATGCCTATGTCTCACTGAAAGCCACTTAGGCACTTTTGAAACATATACCCTGAATCTAAAATCAAGCTGTCACTTTATACCCTTTATATGCTTGACAATGAATTACTGAGAAGCTGTTTGGAGGTGGGATTATGCAAAAAAAATTATCACTTGGGTTTGAGCAGTATTTGTGAGAGGAGACTTATTGTCCACAATTACATTGCAGTTAACAGATGCAACATTTACCAACTCTGCCTTGGCTGTGTTATGAATCTGCCCTTCTGAGGCAAGGTCAAAATGAGCTCGAAGAGCAGGTATGATGCAGGTCTTTTTGCTGAGAAAATGCAGTAAGACATTGGTGATGTGGGGAGGGGGCTCAGCATCATTCTGGAGCTGAGGGGTTTCACCTGGGTGGCAGAGAGAAGAGGTGACACTGGGGGGGGGAGCACTGACTGTGGGTCCAGGGGCAGAGATGGCCAGGTTGCAAATGGGCCCCTTTGGAGCTAAACTCCGTTAAAGCAGCTTCCCATCCCTGTACTATAGCTTAGACTGAGTTTGGCAACACCCTTGCCACCCATTGGGAAGTCCATCGAGGACATACCAGTTAAGGCTGTTCTGTTCAGATACTTCGGGCACTTAAGCTACACCCTAACAACAGACCTGTTACAAAACTGGGCCTGCTATGTAACCACACACATCTTCCATCACTTTCATTATGGGTTTCTGCCCAGAAACATTAACTTTAGCAGCTTTCTAACAATCTAGAACAAGCGCTTACACCTAGAATAAGACATCGCAGAACATAACTTCCTGTCATGTTGATAATTTTCCAGCAGTTACATTTCCAAGAATGCTTCACTCTGATGCTACAAGACAGTACAGTATATATCAAGTGCAGCTTGTTCAGGGCCCTTTGATCTTGTAACCAATGCAATACCCACCTCTTGCCTCATTGTTTAATCAACTGTGAGGCCAAGCTAATGTAAGGCTGCACTGTGGGTGTAGATCTCTCAAGTGCAACGTGGGGGGGAGCTTCTTCCTGATGCTGCACTTCAAAAATGGCACCACAGCTTCCCCAGGGAGCAGAGGAAACAGGGAGCAAAGCCTTTGGCTTGTTTCCCTGACCAGACAGTGTCTGGTCTGGGAAGGGATGGGAAGAGGTACTCCAGTACTCCCCTCGCCTTCCAGGCCAGTCTGGAAGAGGAGGAAAGCAGCAGTGCAAAGGTCCTTAACCCAGGGCAACCCCAATTTTCCTCCCCTCAGAGCAGACCAGGAGGGGAGTATACATGCATTCATTCTTGTGAGAGAAACTGGGTTGCAAGGGAGATGGTCCAGGTTATTACCTGGAACGTCTCCTGGAAGGTCATATTTCCCCCAGAAGAAACTGAACAAACACTTGTAAGCTTGTCATGTCTAGAATGGCAGTTCTCCCAGTAGAAATGGAATGCCTGCACGTGGCCCAAGTTAAGCATTCCTGTTGGTGACTATCACATGATTATGTCCCATCAAGAACATTGAGTCATCTGACTTTTGCTAATGGAGGCAATTCCTCTGTCATTATGTTCTATCTCTTTTCTGACAGTGACACCCTGGGCCTTTAAAGGCTGGAGCCATGTGACCCATCTCCATCAATTTCCTTAAAGCTTCTGAACATATCTGTACATTCAAAGGTCTTGTAGTTGCACTAAGCATAACCATTTAATCCAATTTGTTTCCCAAATTTTCTTTCTATTTGCAACCAGTAGCATTAACTAGGAGCATAACTGAGGGGTAGCTGCCTGAGGTGCCACCTTGTTGGCAGGCTCAAAATAGGTGTCATTTCAGGGACAGCTGAATGGATTGACATGATACAGATGACAACAGGCTGGGATAGCCTGGTGCATCACAGCTGTCCTGAGCACAGAGCTGCTCTGCAATCCCCTGCTTGCAGCTCTGAAATAATTACCAGAAACTTTCCTGTGGACTGAGGTCAGCCACATGGTAAATTCAGCTGACTCATGACTTTTCTGGGTTTTTAGCTTTCTACGTGCTTTAAATTCCACAGGTAAAATGCTGTTAGATGTCCCAGCATCTTCCAACATACCGTTTACCTGTCATAATAATTGTAACACTGAGGTTCCCCCAGGTTTCATGGGTTCATACTATCTCCCTGAGTTGGTGTGATGGGAAGGACCTAAAGGCTTTGACCTGGAGCCCCCCTGTGATAGTCACTACAGACCCTTACTTATTAAAGCACTCCCCTATATCTGTATGTTCCTTTTTTTGTAATCAGACTCCAACAGGGAGTCCCTACTGGAACATGCCCTGCTTGTGTCTGTCCATTTTCTCTAGGACTTGCTTTGAGGTACTCAAACTAGCATGCTTTTCAGAGGTGGAAACCTTTACAAAAGCACAACTCTCTTCCTATGCCTTTCTTGAAATCCATATAATAACATCTGTTGAATTTGTTTGGCATTCGGAAACATAAAGCTATACCCCTCCACAATATATATACTCACATTCTCACAATCCTTGTTTTCCTTTTGGTTGACATTCTTTATGTTTAGCTATCAGTTGTTCTCTGCCAAAAAGGGAGATCTCCAAGGCTTGCCTAGCAGCCTTCAGCTGAGCTTCATTTTCAATGTCTTAACAATAGCAGGGGGGACTGATATAACCTCACACTATCTGACTTAGAAGACAAACTATTGGTCTGTTTTTCTGCAGTTTTCCCTCTTTGGACCTGAAGCTAAGCCTGTACATTGGCAATAAACTTCCACTGAGTATGAGGGGCTATGTTCTTCCCTTCCATTTTTTTTCTGGATCATAGTCTGGAAGCTAGCTCAGGTAGCCTTAATTCCCATACTACTTCCTCTTTTATTTTACCTAGCTGGCATTTTCACAAAATTACCTCCTTTTCATTAGTGGCAGTCAGTGCTACTGGGGATGATAGTGTGGTGCCTGTACTGCCCGGAGGTTGCTTTTTAATATCTGTCAAACTTGTTGCTCTGTTTGCAGCTGCACCTGCAGTATATTTGATATGGCTTGGACTTGCTCCAACACTGCATGGCTTTGCTGTCCTGCTTTCCAGCAACCCTGGAGAAATGCCTTTTCCTTGATGGCCTTGCCAGGTTTATTGGCCATCAATTTTCCCCACTGGCCCTTAAACACTTCCTCACAGGAACAATTAGTGTCAGCTGTGAAGGCCATACAAGCCCACTAAAGGCTGTCATGGGAGGAATGTATCTCTGTACCTCTTCTTCTTTAATAAAAGGGCTGATTTTAACACTCCACTAATAAGGAGTGTGTCCCCCCACCCACTCCCCTCCATTTCTCAGCTTCTCTCCATTTGTAACATAAGGTCATGATGTCTGTTCACAGATACTGAAAGCTCTCCATTCCCAGGGAGTCAAAATAGTATTGCTCCTCAAATTAAGCACCACATTGTTATGAGTCCACTGTCTGGAAGGGAGGGGACTTGGTCAAAATGTATTTTCAGAGCAGGTATGATACAAAATCTTTAATGGTCAGTGTCATAACTCTGTAGCATGTGATGAGTTCAGCAAGAACCATATTGCATTTTGGAAGGTCCAGCAAGGATGTACCAGTCAAGTCAGCTCTGTTCAGATACCTCAGCTTTGGACTAATGCTGGTCCTGTAATGTGAACTCTGGTTCTTATGCACATGCATATCTTTGCCACATTCAATTTATGGCTTATTTTTGCTCAGCAACATTCATTTTAATGACATTTTAACAATGTAGAAAAACAACTCACAATTAGTTTAAGCTGCTAAAGATGTCTTAATAGCCTGCTGATAATTTTCCATTTGCTACCTTTCCAAGGGTGCCTTGGCCAGGTGCTGCAGGAGCATCTGCCAGGTACAATGTTCTCAGGGCCCTTCAGCCCTTGCCATATCCTCATTGTTTGTCATTCACTACAGGGAGATTTCAGTTTAAGAAGAAAGAGGCCCCAGGCAAAATTGAGCTGCAAGCCTGCTTTGTGTTGTTTACCATTATCTTTATTCTACTATAATTTTGAAAACCCCACCTGTGTCAGGGCCCTCCCCATATGGTATGCTCTATACAAACACAAAGCAAGAGAGTCCATTACCCAAAGAATTTTTAAACTAACCCCCCAGACAGATACCAGGAAGGAGCAGGAACCAGCAGTGTTGAGGTGACTTGCCCAAGGTCTTACAGCAAGGCAGAAGCAGAGCTGGAAATACAACCTAGCTACCTTGAATCCTAATCTAATGCTCTATCTGTGAACGTCTTTATATTATGCTGTAAACGATCCTCTTTCTGGGTATAGTTTCACCAACTTGCTCACTTACAAAATAAGTTACTTTAGCAAAAAAGCAAAGAGCTGTTGCACAGCATGTGAATTTTTAACGTATTGAATGAATCTTCTGTTTAGCACCACCAGATGCATGGCCTTTTTCCAACATTAAGAGGGTCAATAGCAGTGCTTTTGAACAAAGGTTCATTCAGTTCCTGTTTGGTAATTGTAAAATTAGATATTTTACCATGTAGTTCTAAACCCAGCTGTAGAAAATATTTTCATTTTTAAAGCTCTCTACCCCTATGTGGAATAGAAGCACAAAGGGTATCGCGCATGTTTAAGTGGATCAAAATTAAAAGATAAAGGAACTGCAAAAAGCCAAATGTTTAGCCACAGTCCCACGATGGCTGTTTGAATCTATATTAAGAGTTTCTTCTATGTTGGTGAATAAGAAAGTTTGTTACAGGAATTGCTGAAAGACTTTAAAATAAGTCTCAAAGGAAGGGCATCAGTGATGGACACAATCCTCTTTACTGAGGGGATTAAAATATTCAGGGCTTTATGCATGATGAAAGAATGTGAGAGTCACTAATCCAGTGGGATATGTGTGTCTGAAATTACTGGTCATGGTGTACACACTTAATCCCCTGATGGGATATTTATTGATCCCTTTAGAATACACCCATATACAGGCTGATTCATTTCCAAGAAAAAGCAAGCCTTGTGAAGTTCCCACTCACAGTGCTTGCAAATAATAATATGATTGTTTAAATATTTTACATTATAGGCTTTCGAAAATATTGTCCCAGTAGTTCACAGTATCTGTGTTTAAAAAGGGATGAGTGCTATAACTCTACACAATGCTATAAAAGGGGTGTGGGAGGTCCTCCTCTAATGACATTTTTTAAAAAGGTGATCACAACTGTATTTTGCAAGGAGCCCAATTCTTCAGTTATATATTAGGTATGTTCAGACTTGTGAGCATGCCCAGGGTGTAAGTGGGGCAATTCTTAGTTCCTAATGAGGCTTAGGCCAGAGAGAGATGGGTCACTGCCCAGACTGGGGCAGCTCTGGGCATGTGCAGAAGCAGATTGTAACCATCTAGAGTTTCCAGATGAAACAACATATTTTTAGCACATTAGGTACCTGTTGAGCAGGAGTTTTTGAGTTGTAATTCTGGTTTAGGCACCTATGTCCTCATGTTGATCCACCGATTAATTTGTATAACATGGAACAGTTTCAATGGAGGAAGCTCAGTTGTTAGCATTCTCCTTAGAGGTAAAAAAAAATCTAAGCTTTGCTCCAACTAAGCCAGAGGAGAAATTTGAACCCCTTCCTATTCACTGGACTATAAGTAGGGACCTAACTTGCGGTGAGAGAGCGCAATTTTTGAGGCTTGGTCATGGCCCAAAGAGCCGATTTGCAGTGGGCCATCCCTCAGTACTGATTGATGGAGAAGCCCTGCCCCTTGGCACCAATTGGAGAGGCCCCAAGGGGAAGTGGCACAACAGGGCAGCTGCCATTTTTACTGCTGGCTGCCCTTTGTATGGCCTTGCCTCTCAACATTGATTGGCAGAGAGGCACCAGGGGACAGTCACCACCTTGGCTACTGCCCTCTGTGCCACCCTGCAAACCCGTCCCTTCCCCTCTCAGACAGGCTGTGAGGCTGGGCCACAGCAACAGGGTAGACTGCTGGCTGCCACTGGGGGAGCCAGAATTTTTGTTGTTGTTGTTAATTTCCTGGGAAAGCCAATACCACTTTCTGCGGTGATCACAGAGATTGCCATTTTTCAGTTTCTGCAAAAATTGCAAAACCATGATTTCAGTAGGTCCCTACCTCTGAGGAAGTCTAGTATCTCCTCCATGCCACATCTATGCAAAAGACCCATTCTGATAATACCTATTGGACTGGGCCTTGTAGGTGAAACTACCTCATATGTGATTTTTAGGAAGCGTCTTGTAGAAGACGGGGCTGCTAGTTCCCATCAGGACGTGAGTGGTTGCGTGCCTTGTCGAACAGCACAAATGTAGGCGCCCATGGGACTTATGCATCTACCGGTTGTATAACCAGGGAATTTAGGAATTCCCAGGTTTATCAAAAAGTTAAGCAGAGGTTTTCATTATTTAAAGTTTGAACACAAGTACTTCAAGTGGCAGTTAGCTGCCTATGTCCCTTTGCAGATATAGTTTTAATGCTTTCAGTAATGTGTGAAGTGACATGCGATTGTGTACAAAACAAAATGGAAACTGCGTAGCAGTTGCTTAATACTTAAACTAACACCTATCAGTAAAAAAAAATAATTAAAACAAACAAAAAAAAATCAGTCCTATTCAGAGATGTCTTTACTGTTACTTATCAAGTCAGTAGCTTCCTGGTGTGCATCTCCAAAAGTATCTATTCAATCTTAAATGGTCATATTTAATTCACTAATCAGCAGTTTTAAAGCTCAATAAAGTAAACTCTGAAATCAGATCAGATGCAACTGTTTCTTCATGTTAACATTACAGTGAATTTATGTGTACAGTTTTAGATGACACTTATGTTGTTGTGTATGAACTGCTTTCAAAATGACTTAAATAATACAAAATATTTGATGAACAGCGCTGATGCATTCTTCTCTTTATAAATGTAAATGAGGCAGAAAATTTAGCAGCATAATATTAAGAAAACTGATCAAGTAAACACTACTGAATAACTTAAATCAATTCATTGAGGTATCTGAGCACTAGATAGATAACCTTCTTTAAAACTCAGAAGGTGCATGATTAACATTGGGCTCAGGATGGTTTTAGGGAAATACTCTCTCAGAGTTTGCTTTTCCAGTAGTCTCAATGGAGCCACAACCTCTGGGCAAGTCTTGCAATATGCAGACTGCAACCCCAGGTTTTCTGTGAAGGAACATGCAGAAAGGAGAGGGATTGTTTTTGTTCGATAAACCATTGAATGACAAGGAGGATTATAAAATTCCTTTATATTACAGGAACCCCATTCAGTACCCAGTGTACCAAATTCAGTCCATAGGGAAAAAAAGGTACCAGATTAGGACTGTAAATCTAATATTCTGTTGGATGCTATTACATGCTTCCTATGTTCCTCAGTCTCTGTGCCTTGGTTTCTTCATTTGTAAAATGGAGACACTTCTCTCATGCACATGATGCTGTAAAAGGGGACATCATAGTAACAAATGCCACAGAATAAGTCATTTAGTATAATCTATAGCAATGTTCTTGGATAAACATTTTAAAAATTAAAACATGCAATGGCAGGGAAAAGATACCTTCATCATAGTACAGTAACTATTATGGAAACTAAAATATATCATGTATTGTCTTCTCAAACACTGGCAGCACATTTGAAACAACTCATGTGATACCCTGTATGCATTAGTAGCACACATTAGATTTTGAATATTTTCCATATACTTACAGGTATTAGCTTGTATAGGTTTAAATATGGCATCTGCAATTTATTTATCACTTAATCCAATTACAGCAAGCAGAAGGAAAGGGATATAAAAAATATTAATCCCTTTATATGCAAATAGAACACATTTTTTAAAACCGTCTGTTTTTAAATATGCTGTCACTCTTGGCCGCTAAAAATCAGCAATCCCATGCATATTTAGCAATCAGCACTGTGCATTCTTTAAACCTTCACCTCCGTCTACAGTTACAGTGGTGAATTCTCTTGCCAAGGGTGTTTCTGGTCTGAAGGATATCACATATCCTTGAAACAGGGAATACCGTTCTTTTTTTTTTTTCTAATCTCTCTCAAAACAGAAATAACTAAAGGAGACCACTATATCTACAACTTGCCAACTATCTCCACAAGTTGGATGGTGATTAGCTGTTCCCCGAAATCACTTCCTATACACCATCCACTCAGTAAAACTGAACCCTTTTGCAGCTACTATCATCATTTTCACTACACAGTTCATTTTCCAAGAGGTAAATAAGGGTCTGCAAGTGAGCATGAAGATTGTGTACAGTATGTTCTTGCACAGCAAATGACTGACCGAAAACAAAATATGGGGCTTTTGGTTTGGGGATTGCTAGCCCCTTCTCACAGTCACGACCACAAAGATTTTCTGTATATCCACCAGGGGTCACCAACACCACATTACAAACATTCCACAGCATGGTATGTAACTTTTATTCTTCTATCATAATAATTTAAAGTATTTACACACTGCACAGTCACTCTTTTACACAAACATATACTTATTGGTATATCCATGAACCACATCTAAAAGGTTGTTGCAAAGTCTGACACATCGTGGGGTTTCCAAGCATAAAAATAAAATTTGAAGCCTTCTAAAAGAGCCATTTGGTGTGTCTGTGAAAACCAGTGTTCCCTCTAAGCTTAAGTTCTCTCCAGGGACCATTCACTAGCTTCAAAATATCCATATGTTTGGCATTAACTAAAGCTCTCTTGGCTATGGTGGACTTCAAGAACCAACATGTGCAAATAACATTTTCTCAAGAATTCCCACAGCAGGAACAAGAAAATGAAATCTCCTTAAAGGAAGTACTATATTTCTGAAATATTACTTATCTAATTGTGAGCCTCTTGGATATTTGTTTAGGTATATGCATGGGATTTGGGGACACAGGAAATTAAGTAGTAGACAGACATCATTTACTATGTGCCTGCACTGAGCAGAAATTCTAGCTTTGCTCCCCAAAATTCATCCACAACAAGTTTAAACTCGATCCACTAATGGGGAAAATTCAGCCATCCAAAATATGGAGATCTCTTTGCAACGTTTTAAGCAGCAAAACAGTTCTACTTTAGACCAGGACTCAGATTACCAGCAGTCATTTTTGGACTGAGTTAACCTGAAAGGTTTTAAAACAGGAAAGTAGGCAGCAAATGGATTAGCTATAATACTGTAGCATGTATTATTGGTTGGTCTTCCACAGCGAGTGGCCAAACCAAATATTTTTTAGAACCTCTTAGGTCAATGCAGGTATTGCATCTTTCACCCATTCCAGGAAGGGGTTAATTGGTTTCTCTGCCAACAGCAAACCTCTGCAAAATGCTCAACTGATAGTCCTGAAGCTATTTAGACATTATATGCAAAGTTACAAGTATTTGGTTCTTAAAGTCATAAAACCTTCTTTACCCAAATGAGCGACTCCATCAAGTTTATATACTGAATTTTATCATACCAGAAGAAAGAGTGTTTGAATGCGTTATTCACAGGCAGAAATCCACTAATCTCATATAAACTCTTTCCAAAGGTCTGACCTGTTACCATCACAAGCATGTTTTTGTGTCAGTCTTTGTTTTTTAAAAAAAGGTCAATAATCTTTATATACTAGAGCTGTGCTATTTTCTTGCCAGAATTCAAGGCAGTAAATTGATTCAATTTGCTAGTATCAACTCTATTCCTTTTTTGTGTAGAGAATATGAGTGGGAGGCCTTACCTCTATGTACTAGCACCCAAAACAAAAGTGTGGTTTACAGGTTGCTTAACAATAACTCTGTCAACCAACTACATCATGCTCAAAGCATTATGAAGTTACTTCAGAAAAAAAAAAAGAGGTGCCATAACAGGGATGTTTAAAACAGAAGAAGTTATCCAGCACCTTCTGATATAACTACTTTTCCCACATGATTTTAAAAAGTACCAGGCGCTCCCCTGGAGCTAAGGTGGCTAAACAATCCCTATTGCACAAATGCATTAGAATGAAACCAATAGTACTAATTTAGGAAGAGCAACTTTCAAAAGATCATGCTATGAAATTAGCTGACCCCTTGCATGCTACCAAATCTGTTCTACCCACATCATAGCTGCTTTAAAAGAGTCATTAGCAGGTCACCCTTGATTTCTTTAATGTTAGTAGGGGAAGTTTTGTTTTTGCTAATGTAATGGAGAAAAGATATTTTGTTTCACAGACAGAATAAAGATTGGGTTTTGAATGATCCAACTAGAGACAACAGTAAGATATCGCCTTTTTCGTAAGAGAAAATGAGTGATAGACTTGAGAGTAATTAAGGATGGAAAGAAGAACACCCACTGAAAGGCATTAATATAAAAAAGGTTCTGTAGAAGTAGGTAATGCTTAGAGGGACCACTGGTTGTAGTTTATGTACACGTATATATGTATTATACATAATGACCCAGAAACACATAAATATTTAATATATAAAAAATAAAGTGCTTTCTATCAGATCCCAACGCAGGGACATTATAAAACATTTTCACCAACTGCAAAACAAAATTGATACAAAGAATACTACATCCAACATATGTGAAAACAGTAACACAATATGTACAGTCTGGTGGGCGTCCCAAGACAAACATCCCTTCATATACATGGTATATACATATATACTCTTAGCTTTTACCTCAATATATTATGACAATATATATTTTAAAACTTTGTTATAGACAAAAACCCTACAAAAATGCAACAAGGATCAAGCACACAAGTCCAAGACTAACAGACAACTTGCTTCCCTTGACAAAGCCACTGGTTCCGTTGTTAGGGAAGATGTGCCAGCGCTCTTTCCTGGGATGCAGTGCCTCTACATCCTGCAAGGCACTGTGGGCTGCTGCTGTGAAGTTGGCATCACCAGTGGTGAGCAGGTCAAAGACACATGAGTAAAAATAGATGTCCTTCACTAACATCTTCTCGTGGCATTTGGTAGTGGCACTCTCCAGTGTGTACACAGAGCGGGGCTGAGTGGAGCCTGCATGAGGAGGAAGTTGCCCCATGACAGGCAATGGTAAGTGGCCACTGTCATCAATACGTTCACTTGAGGGACAACCATTCACACACAGCTGCAGGTCTTGGCTTTCTTCATAGGCCATGGCCAGCTCTTCTGGCATACGAATAGCCAATGTAAGGTAGCGCCCGTGCTGGCGCACAAACACAGTTGTCCCAATGTACCTGGCATGCATTTCCACGTATTTGCCACTGACTTTCTCCACAATGCGCAAACTCTTGGTGTCACCATCACCTCCACTTGTTGTTCCATCTACAAAAGCTGCTGGTAAATCGTCAGTCACTGCCTGGTATACCTTCTGATCTGTACAGTCTTGGTATGATTTAAAGATAATAGTTATCTGGAAGATGAGAAAAGAAAGAAAGTTAGAAAGAAAAAATTCATCCTGGTCCATTATCACAGTTGTAGACTGGTCATGATGAAGCGAAAAAAAAAAAAAAGGAGGTACCCATGTTGGTCATCATTCACACTTACAGCTTGGTAAAATCATCTAAATGCATTCTTAAAATTTTAAAATTAACATACTTGAAGATGGTGACTCTTATAAAGAGCTATTCTTAAACTAGTACCGAATACTATGAATACTGGTGTCCAGCAATTGCAGAGGAGCTTGGGAACGGGAAAGGTTGGGTATTTCAGGATGACGACTCCCTCCTTTCTAATGCTTTTTTTTTTTTTTTTTAAACAATTCAGGACCCCTCTGCAGTTGCAAGGAGTTATGTGCACCAAAATTCCCACACCACACCTTGTGGAGCAGCCAGCTTCTGCCCTTGAAAGAAGTATATGCCTTGATGGAGTAAGTGCAAAGGGAAAAAATCAGTAACCTCCATGTTCCAATTCTGACTCCGTTACTGACCTTGTGATCTTAGGCAAAGAAACTGCTGTGTCCTGCATGTTGCCAGGATTCATAGATTTCATAGACATTAGGGCTGGAAGGGACCTCAGAAGATCAGAGTCCAGCCCCCTGCCTGAAGGGCAGGAAGTTAGCTGGGGTCATAGGATCCCAGCAAGATAGGCATCCAAATTTCTCTTGAAGGTGTTCAATGTAGGTGCTTGAACCTCCTCCAATGGCAGGCTATTCCAGACCTTGGAGGCTCAGACAGTAAAGAAATTCTTCCTTATGTCCAGCCTGAAATGGTCTTGCAGGAGTTTATAACTGTTCAACCTTGTCATCCCTTGGGGCGCTCTGGTGAACAATCGTTTGAGTTTAAGCTATGATAAACCAAAGCTACTGTGGAACTACTGCATTACTTCTGCCATCAATATGAGCAAGCAGCAACTAGTCACACTTTTCCCTGGAAGGAATCGCGTCAAAAGTTGTTTATTTGCAGTGTTTGGATTTATAAGACTTGTAAACTGGGTGATTTGACACTTCCAGTCCACCAGCCAAAGAACATATGTATTACAAACAAAGGGGAAATAAAACCGGTGGCTTACAAAGCAATTGCTTGGAAGTCAAAGAGACAATGAACAATGATCATTTGCTTTTAAGAGGTGACTTACAAATTCAAAGTCTATGCCAGTTACTGCTCTTTTGTGATTCCTACAAAATAACCAAGTCTTTAAAAGGTTATTGTAAACAAAATACAATAGAAATAAAAGTCCTCCAGTTTCAGTCTTTGCTGGAGGAAGCAAATAAATTATTGGCACGCTGAGTACTGGCAATCTGAGAGCTTTGAAGAGGATTTTTTTTTTTAAATATCATATATGTGAATGTAAGTAAATCTGCAGCTCCCTTCTCAACTGTGAAGCAACTGAAAAGGGCTTAAAAGGTCCCTTCCCCACTCCTCCTCACTGGAAACTGGCAGGATTTGGGTAACTATTTTCAGCCTTGACATACCCAGCCTATGTTCAAGTAGATGGAAAAAAGCAGTTGTTTTCAGTGCATCATTTATGCATGTTCCCAAAAGATTCAGAAGTATTACAAAAATGCGTTACAGTGGACATTTTCCAAGTAACCCTATGAATTTCTTTAAAATCTTTATTTTACAGCAGTCCTTTGCACATTTTAATTTCAGGTAAGCACCACACTTGCACACAGCAGCTTTGGTTTCTGGCTTCTCTGCTCACAATAAGAGTTAAAAGGGTAATAAGAAGCTGGATTACAGGCAGTCTGAATAAACTCCATCCTCTTGGAGAAGGAAAACTAAAACATTAGTTTTGCACCTACATACATGCCTGTGGTAAATAAGAGTGAAGTCTTCCTTTATTCCCCCCTCCTGCTCCAGAACTTCTCCAAACACAAAATACCGCTACTTTAGTTTTAAGGTTTCATTTGCTCCAGTTGGTTAACATTAGCGCACGCAGCACTAGCCATTTTAATTCCACATGCTCCCACCGGTGTTGTCTGCCTGGAATTTTCCAACCATTCTCCTTGCTTTAATCAGTTATACAGCTAGCTTGAGACCAGCTGCAGTCAAGCAATCTGTTAAATTCATATCCGTAGGCCACAGCTGAGACTGAAGGGCTTTGCTCAAAATCCAGACAGCGTACAAGTACTTTCCCTGAGAAATTTTGGTGCTTCTGTCTCCTGCAGCAAGCCACCACTCCACTTTACAACATCAAGATTTGGGCCAGGACGACACAGGAGAGATGCATGTAGGACTGGTCTCATGAGTCCTTTTGACTTCTGTGCCTCATTCAGCAAATAAAGTTCCAACAAAAAGAGTGCCTTGTAAACACAGATGAATCTAGCGGCCCTACGCACAGATAGCAAGGCCACAGGAAACTCTCATCAGCACAACTGTTGCTCTACAATGGCCGAGTGATTTACACTCCAGATGAAGTGAAGTTCTGTAAGTCTACTCAGCACCTGTGCGAGTGCGGTTAGCAGTACAGATGGCTTTACTTACTCCATATAATAACCGACCTCATTCTCTAACAATCATATCAATTTGCTCTATGATTGAGTTAATTCTCTCCAGCAGCCGAGCAATTTGTCTTTTGTTTTTCAAAAGTAAAATTTAAAAGTCCATTGGTACTGTTTGCAGATGGATGTAGTCTCTCTTTTCCTGGTGAGTACCAAGAGGAAGTCTGGATGTGGCCAATGTACTTTGTCTTCTAACAACACTTAAACAAAGGACCTTGCAAAATATGAGAGGAATCAATACGGAACAGTCACTGGAAGGTCTCTCTGCTTTCTTGATTCAGAAAACAACTCATGCATATGCTCAAGGAAAGAACAAAGGCCTCCAAACCCACTTCAGCCTTGTGATGGTGCTATACAAGGAATGTGAGCTGAATGGCTATTAGAGGGTCAAGACCTTCACATACATCCTGCAAGGTCTCCCAGCTAAATCTATTTGGGAATATCAATAAGGCTATGCCAAAGGATCTACTTGCAAAGAGTGGCCCCAAACACATGCCTGGAATGCAAAGATGTGCAACACACAGTCCAGCCCTAAAGGTTGGGTCAGGAAGAATAGAGATCCCAAGGGCAGGGGTGGGCAAAACATGGCCTGCAGGCCAGAGCTGGCCCATGCAAAGCCTTTGCTTAGCCCACGGCAGGTCCCCCAGGCACTGTCTGGTGGTGGTATGTCCTGCCGCCACCTGGGCATGCAGCAGAACAGCTCCATGGTTTGACTGCCTTCCTAGGCAGCCCAGGCGGCAGCCCTGCTGCCGCTGGCCCCAGCCAGCCCTGCGGTACCGGCAGGGAACTGCATACATAGCCCTGCCCTGCGCCCAAGCTGGACCCGCCTGCCCAGGCTCGGCAACAGCAGCAGCACGGGACAGAAGCTGTTGCTCAGCACAGGAGAAAAGTGGCCACTATCCCTCACCACTGCCAGGCTCTTCCTGCTGCAGCCTGTGCTGGGCTGCCCTGGGTCTCTGGTGTCATCATTCCTGCCTCTGGGCTGCCCAGTGGGGCAGTGGACATACCCATACCCATCTACCCACACACACCTCCCCACCCATACCCCCCAATATACAAAAGTAAGACTTCATTTTAAGCTATTATGCAATCACCTCTATATGCACAGTGCAAAACACACACAGATCAGGACAAAAATAATTTTAAAAATAAAATTAAAAATATGTTATTGTGGATGTTTGATTTTTAGTATACAGGTTTCCCTTGCATTATGCTGTACATGCGTTCCTGGAAGACAGAGCGCAACTTGAATTCACATACAGGGAACTTACTTTACAATGTAACAAACAGGGATATGTTCCAACACCTCGACTGTACTGACCCCCAGACCCATTTCTACACCACTTTTACAAGACCATTCTGGTACTCGCCAACAGCAGACAGTATACATAAGCACAGGGCACTATCATAGTGTGGGTGGCAACTACAGAAACATGTCGCAGACAGTGAGCGAGAAGCACAGATCTACACAACAGACTACATTCTGGTGTGTCACTCCCACAATGCACCACACAAAGCAGCTGACTGCAGGCTTCCATCACACCCATCGCATAGGAGTGAATTTACCTTGCATACAATGAATTTTTGGTATAAAAAAGGGTCATTGCATAAGAGCAAATTCACACACACAGAACCTACACACAAGGAAACCTGTATAATGTTGGGTTTTTTTCTGGTTCCAAGATAGCAAACCCCAATCCCTAAAGGAACATTTCTGGGGACAAGGGCAGGGACTTCTGGTGGCAAAGGTCATGGGCTAGGAGGCGGGACTTCTGGTCCCATGATAATGACCAGGGGATGGGGCACCTGTCAAGGGGCAGGGCTACCCTTGAGGCCCTTGACAGCATACCAAAACCCATTAAGAAGCCCTCCAGCCAAAATAATTGCCCACCCCTGCGTAAGGGCCTCTCTATACTATGACAATCTATTTCCTCTCCAGCCCAACCCTGCTGTAGACTCCAGGAATGAGTGCAAGTAAATTTCTCCCCAGTCTCATCACCAAGTTGCAGTTTAACAGTTGCAGATATCCAATCCTCTATTATTTCATGACAGCATTGCACCTGATTCTACCATTTGTTATATTATTCTCATATATATTCATTTGTACTGTAGGGTGTAAACTCTCCCACTGCTGTTCTCTACTGTTGAGAAGAGGGTCTCATCTTAAGGCATAAAAGAATTTCAAGTGCCAGAAGCACCTTTCAATATTATTAATAATACTAATAAAAGGTGCTAACAAACAAAATCAGTGCTCCAGGCACACACAGAGCTCTTAAATTACTGCCATTAAGTCAAAAGCCCAAATAATAGAACTTCTCCTATTCCCTCTAATGGACAAAATTACACCACCAAGAATTAAATTCGTATCCAAAAGTCATATTCCCCAGTTTTGTGCAGCTCACTGTGGCCTTAGGTATTTCATCTGAGGATGAAAAAAATGTGCATTGCTAAGTCTTTGCAAAAGGCAAAACATATTTGAGGGGTCTGATCAAAACTCTCTCTGCCCTGAGTTTACCAATCATGATCACAATTCTCTATAAACACAATGCTCTTATGCATAGAGCAGAAGCTCAGCTTTTGAAGGTGCACCTTCCCACTGCTCAGAGGAACTACCTGTGGTATCTTATTGCCTCTCACAGATTTCTCTGGATTAGGGTAAAACACACATTTTTAAATGTTTCTGTCAATACTTTTTAAAATAATCTGTCACCATAGTTTGGAGGAGTCCCATAATGCAACTATGGTACTACTGTGCAAGTCTAGTAGGTGTGGTTGTATGTTATTTCAGTGCAGAGTCCCACAACTGTTTACATGTGGTCTTTCCACAACTGCAGAGAAATAAACTTTTACATCTTTCTCCTGAAAGAGGTAAAGCAACTGTACTAGTAAAGCCTTAATTTAACTCTTGCATTCAGTCCTTAAAATATGCTGAAGTATCAGTAACAGGAAAGAGGTGAGTGTTTTATTCTGAAGATACCAAATTTTTTCAAAAAGTTCAAAAAAAATAAAGAAAAAGATGGTAGGGGTGGGCAAAGGAGTTTCTGACCTCACAGTTGCATATTTTACCTTTAAAAATGGCTGAAGCAACAAAGTACCATTACTTTAGGAACAGAGATATTGGGTGGAAAAAGGGGGTGTGATTTTTATATGCAAATCTCTTCAGATCCCTTAATTCAAATCACATTAATGCCTACCCTCCATAACAAAGCATGAAGGGAGATAAAACTTAGCCAGTTTGGGGTTTTTATTTGGTGGGGGGCAGGAGGGGAGGGTGGGAAGGGCATGATGGAGAAAGGAGAGGAGGAAAAAACAGAATTATGGTTTAAAAACTAAACCCACTGTCAAGATAGCAATTATTGACATTTAGTCATCACCCTCTTCCTCTGCTACGCCTGTTTACCTCATCTATGGACTTTCTAATAGGCTTCCTCAATCTCCCCAAAAACATCCAAGTCTCTTCCCTCCCTCCTTCTACAAGTTATGGAAACTGAACACACACACACGTGTACATTTATACATGTACACTATTACACACACAAGCCACACATATGCACGCTGTGTCCTTGGAAACTTTTGAATAGTCTCTGAAATAGTAACCCTCAACACACCAGCAGTATTGCTTGCTGGTTTCTATGAACTAATCCATATACTGCAATAACTCAATTTGGCACATTTGCACTATACCACACCATTTATTATTGATGGATGATACTGCTGTGCATTTAAAACATCAATGCCTTTGTTAAACATTTTTCTCCCCCTCTTTGCCCACCCCCTTCCAGCCAAACTACTCCGGCTGTCCTCATTCATTTTTAATAATTACACTCCCTGGGATCTTCCCTAACCCTCCCCACAATGATACACCAAGTACAAATCTACTCTCCCATATCTAGAAGGCAACATTAAGGACCTAATGCAAACAAATTCCTACAAAAGTCCAAGAGGGGTTTTGCCTAGATGCCAGGATAAAAATCAGAAAACAAAAAACAAAACAAAAACCTCTTCATTTTGAACTTGCAAAAAGCTAGAGAATAAAAATATTTACAGCCCATCAAAACAGAGAGGGCTGGGGGCTAGAAAGGGCAGCAGGGGGACGGAAACGGCACTCAAGTGGTTAGGAGGTGCCAACTGATGAGATCTGATTAATTTTTGGAGGACTGTTCCCATTCAAATGTAGGAGATCCATTGTGCTATGAGCCTGCTGTGAGGATGGGGGCAAGTACCTTCATTGCTCCATGCCTGTTTTGCTCCATGCCTATTCAGATGATAATCCTTTAGGGGCAGGGACTGCACTGTGCAGTCATTTGCAGTCCAGCACAGTTGTGCTTAGCTGGGTCCTACTGTAACATGGGTAATATCAGTTACTACCACCCCCTCTTTCTCCCATTTCCTCCCAACACAAATAAAACCACAGAGTCCCTGCCTTGAAGAACTTACAATCAAAATTCAGGTACATAAAAGTCAGGCTAATTAAAGGGGTGAAAAAGAACGGAAATTATGCAGTTATTCAAAGGCTTAAACACTTGAGTTTATAAAAGCAGAACATGGTCATTAAAGCTGCTTCTCCCTCGTGCCACAAGATAATTTACTACTGTTTCATTTGGTGAGAAGTAGCAGCATGAAAACAGAGGGATCGAGGCAGGTCTATCCAGCTCACATCTGTATATCTTAGCAAGGCACAGCAGTCAGGCAGACTGCTGAATTTGCAGTTTGAAATAAACAGAGGACACACACTTCACTACTTCGTTCATCTTGAACATGAGATTTATCATGAATGTTTATTAGATCTGCAGTTTTAAGTATAAAATCCTATATGCACTAAAAGGAATGGCAGCATCTTTATTTAGCTTTAGCATGAAGAGAGAGCTTTTCATGGACAGGTACAATGGTGCACTGGGGTGGATTATCTAAAACGATGTGAGAGAGTTACAAAACCAGCATTTTAACAAGGGACATTATGACACTAGGGAACCTTTTAATGTTTGTTCAAGTTTTAAAACCTCAATTTCGCTGGAATTGCAACAGAAACAGTGGTACTGTCAAGGCTGGCATGCTCCAAGAACTGACCTCTCTTTTTCCATCCCTGGCCAACTTCTTTCTAAAAGGACATCTTTTAGTCCAACTCCTCTTCTGCCTCAGGAAAAAGGCAGACATTTCAACTGTTATTGTCTTAGAAATGTAAATATGATTAAAACATCACAACACTCAATAATAAAGCAGTGGGGGGGGGGGAAGGATGGAGAAAGGGAAAAGTCATGAAGACCAATTATGATGGTGACTGAAATACTTTTAGAGCCAACACTGAAGTCAGGAGATTTCATCTCCAAACTTATTCTAACAGAGATTTAACCTCTGGTGAAATCCTGTTGAAAGTCAGCAAGTAATGTGAAGGGATGAATTTAGCCCTCAAACACTCAGTACAGGAAACTTCATATACTGCAAGGTATATGGCAGTTTCTTTTGTGCGTCTCAGAATGCCACCAGATTGTAGGCATGAAAACTGAAGGAGCTCACACCCGGGAAGAGGCACCAGCGATCCAAAAAAACAGCCCACTTTGTCACCAGAGAAAAAGGGGATCAATAATAGTTCATTGCACCACTCCCTAGGATTCAGCTTTCCTTGATGAGCAGTTACTTGAATCTCTTCATACTTGAGATCAATCACCAAGAGATATTTAGGCAAATGGGGAAGACTATGGGATTCATCAACACAGAGCCTGGGGAGCACAAAACAAAGATGAAAGCAGGGTTTAGTTTTAGGAGAGATTTTGGTTTTGAATCTCTTTTGGAAAAAAAATCACTTAGGAAAAGCTCCTGAATCCAGAAAGAAAATAACATAATCAAGCAAATGGGTCAAATAGCTTTTTAGGACTATTTATACAGAGCCCTATTAGTTTCAACTCTATTAAGTAACAGGACCGTCATAACCACCACTTTCTGCTATGTGATCCTTAACTGGTCCTTGTAAAGTTGATACAGCAGTAAAATACTCCCCCTTTTCTTTGAAAAGGGATGGTGGGAAGAAGAGAAGTCCACCCACTCCTCCCCCACCCAACTCCAAATAAACATGTAAAAATTAAGAATGCACGTCAACACTCAGGCAATCATAAAATTAAATCCACACCTCTATATGGGAGGAAAAGCCACCCACTCGTGTACTTCAGCACCATCCCTGCCCTGTCCTGCCCCCAAAAATAGATTAACTGCATGAAGATAAAGGATTTTCTGCATTCACAGTTGTACATATATAAGCACCAGTAAGAAATCAAGTGGATACTGATTGTTCTGCATCTACTTTTACTAGTAGCAAAGTTCTCTTTGCGTTTTAGTTCCTGCTCAACTAGCCAACCTTGAGACGACATTCATCTCCTCAACCATATTTCTTTCCCACATTCTCCAAGCTGCTCCTCAACAACCACTTCTAAAAGGAGTTTCCAAAACAAACTTATTTCCAAAAACAGAGGTACATGCTTGTTTCTTTCAGAAACACATCCCTCCTCTTTTGTTTCACCACACAACAGACTAGCCATCACTTAAGTCATGAGTCCTACTCCAATAGGACTTCCTTTTAATGCCAACTATGAATCCTTAGTAGTGGAAGCTAGGCATTTCACCAATACTCCCCATCCTTCCCCTTCCCTCCCTCCCACTTCCCCAATACCAAAGATCTTTCACACAACTGCTACAAATTTTCCAGGAGAAGACCAAATGGGCACACAAATCTTCTAGAAGCGATGGACATACAAGGTTCAAGATGAAACACACTGGGAAGCTACTCAGGAAGAAACTTGCACTTCCAAAAGCCTGTGCTTTTATCCCAAAAAAAGGCAATGATTGTGGCTGCAGAAGTCTAGTCTAAATCCTTTTCCAAGTAAATATTTCAACTCACCTTAGAGAACCAGCACATACATACCTTCTAATTTCAAATCAGCAGCTGCAGGCACAAATGGCTTGAAGAGTCATTTGACTAGATCACGAATCAGCTTGCAAGGCCATCCACAGAAATGACGTGCACAGGCAGGATGCCTCAGGCCTTTTACTTTTAGCCCTTTCTTGTATGTTCTCTTCTCTTAAAAGCACCTGCTGGACTGTTGCAACTGGACTTAATAACTCAGTTAAGTTCTGCACTGAGGACCTTCCACACATTTCACCCAGAGGTAAACTTGACCATTTCTGGAAGTTAAAACCAAGTTCCTCTTGGCCATAGGAAACAAGCTTGTAGAGATCAAAACAATACTGTATGTGGTCAAGAATCCAATGGTCCTGCTTGGAATGACAACTGAATGGTAACTACAAAAGGAACATTTTTAATATTAATTATTCAAAGGAGGGTAAGTACAGTGAGCTTAGTCCAATTATATTTTCTCCAGCTAAAATGGAAGCCAGATTGCAAAATATATTAAAGAGATTTTGGCTGGGAGAGACAGACCACTTAACTTGTCAATGTTTCTCTATACTTCTAATGCAACTAAAAGGACAGTGTTGGAATCAAAACCTTTTCATTATGCCCACCATAGCTTAAACTCAATATTTTTCCATTGCCTGCTTCCAGTGTGTCCGCACATCCACCCAAATAAGAACAGACCTCTTCTGTTTCTGATCACTGCTACTTCAAAAGGAAGGTCTCTACGGCCGAGAACAAGCTCCAACATCATTTCCTTTTGCTACTTGTGGAGAACGAAGAACAGTCCCATTAAAAAGATTAAGTTCCATTTCACTACCTGAAGAAAGAATAAAAGTGTTTTCTTCCCTTCACTCCACTTTTCCACAAAAGGAAAGTAGAATCTTCTCATAATATACATACATGGCCCTAATTCCCCAAAATATCTAAGCACCTAGAACATCTTCATGTTATTTATCCTTGGAGTACTATTATCCCAATTGAGAAACTAAAGGCACAAAGCCTCTAAATCAGTCTCCCAACCTTTTTTGCTGCAACCCTAAATCCGGGTTGTGACCCACGCGCCGACTCAGTCGTGCCTGGGCAGCACCATCAGAGCCCTGGCCAGGCCGGGATCATGGGGGTAGTGGCGGAGAGAGTCACGTGGACCATGTGCCGGGAGAGTCCCACAGGCAGGAGGGATGGAGTGAGGGGTGGACTCCTCATGACCATGATTTGGGTCACGACCCGAGGTTGGGAGTCACTGCTCTAAATGATTTGCCCAAAGTCAGACAGGCGGTCTGTGACAGAGTAGGAACTTGAACCCAGGTCACTCAATCACTGGGCCCATTATTTGTCCTCCATCTGAAAGGCACCCGAGTCACATCAATGGGCACAGAACAAATATAGGATTTGGAAAGGGACAGAAAATACGAAGCTTTTAATTTAGTTTCTTCTGAACAAACAGATGATGTCATTGCTGCCAGCATCAAGAACATGCAAAGCAGTGACAGACAGATGTTGCCAACAAGTACCAAGTATGAAGTAAACAAGGACACACCTTCCTACTTGGAATGGCATTTTCCTGATACAGGAATAAAAGAAATAGCAGCCAGCTTTAGCCAAGAAAATGGGAGTGAAGGCCCTACCAAAAATCAAAAAGTGATGATTCCCTAGCATTCTTCACTCTGCAAACTTGAATAGCCCACTCCAGTCATCATTGTTTCACGGGCCTTGCGAGTAGGGTAGAGTTCTGCAGACACAACTCCTTTAACCACTGGACAGGTTTTTTTCTGGAAAAATTTAAAGGTAGTTATTGATGACCAAAACTACGCACGCTCTACCTATCTATCGAGGTGGCAAAAGGTAATGGACACAGCCAATGGTGTTAGATTAGCCCTTAAGAAAACTATTCTAACAAGAAGCTGAACATGGAAGGAGTTAATCATTCCCCCAAATCTACCCAAATTCTCAAAGCCCCATACCTTTTTCAAATCGGGAGAAAGACATGTAGAAGAAACTTTCAGTCTATGCCTTGAATTTTCATTCATTTGTTCATTCCCTGTGAAGGGGAAGCAAGACACCCCACCATGTGGCATTTGATCTCATGTAGAATTTGGCTGAAGATGAGTTTCTGAACAGTAAGACCAATGAAAACAACCTCCATTATTCATATATAGTATTTATAACCCACAATACTACACAACTTTTCTAAAGCATGAGGTTCTGGAAGTCACATTAGTAAGAAATGGGCTTACTTCTGTTCATGGTTCAGAGAACTGCAGAGCAAAGCCTAAACAATCCAAAATTGGTTTAAAATGGATTAATCCAAATTACCACCACTGGTAATCAGTTTTGAAGTTATTAACCCAAGAAGCCCTTTAAACAATACCCAACACTAAACCTGAGAATAGTATGATGAGAAGACATGCTACCACAAAGTAGTGGCAGCTCCAGGATCAGACACCAGATGCAAGATGACAGCAGAAAACGTCTTCTAGGAATTAATCTTGCACTGACAGAATAATTTCATAGAGCCTGCTTAGTAAAGAAATCTACGGCTCAGAAAGATGCATTAGACAGACTGCAACATACATCTTGCAAAGCTTCTAGCACAGCAGGAACTCAGCCTTTAGTTCCCACAAAGAGGTGTTCCGATAAAAGTTTGATTGTCTGGCAAGGAAAGAAAAACCTCAAGTACTGCACAGCAAGTAACGTGGCCGCTGGTGCCAATAACAGTCCTTCAGACGTTCTAAAAGGAACCTCACCACTCTAATTGCTTCTGCATGTTTAACTGGCCTGCAGGTGCTCGGACAGAGATGAATAATCTTATTGTTAAAAACTGAAAATAGTTAAAAAACATAGACGGGGGAAAGGGGGGGTGCACTTTCAAACTGATGTAATGTACTCAGTAATACATTGTATAAACTAGCGCTTCGACTCCAGATTTTTATTCTCTCAAATCCACTTGCTCATTTTGTTTATGAACATAAAACTTCCATCAGAACAAACTATAGCAGCCTTCAACAACAAACTGAAACCAACAATATTGCTCAGAGCTTGGAGGGCCGGGGTGGCACAGGCATGAAGGCACATAGTTAGCAGCCCAAAAGTCACAAGTTTGAAGCCGTAACAGAAGGGATCACAGCCCGGCCCTGTCTAATGAATCTGCCAATTTTGCTAAATACTTTGTCACACAAGGGCATGAGAAGGAAAGGAAGGCTCAAAGCCACAACCTGACCACATGCACACACGCACACTCATTTTTCATCATAACCCTATCAGGAAAACCTCCCTCTGGTAAGGATATTTGGTACAGTCACTTGGCAACATTTTGAACACAAATGCCTTTTCAGATTGAAGCATTACTACTTGTTGTGTTCCTAACTTTAAACAACTTGAAAAAATAGCTTCAGTAAACTGCCTTTTTTTCTTTTCTTTTTTTTTTTTTTTTTTTAAAGTTTCCAAAGTTTATTTTGAGAAGCTGATGAGGGAAAACATGCCTCTTTCAGGATTCATTTTGGAATGCAGATTGTGTCCTGGGCTCAAGCCTAACTTGAAAGCATCCCCATTTTTGAATTCTTAAGAGCCTGTCTAAAATTAGTTCCATTACTACCCAACCAAGAGATCTGTCTCACTCACAATACTGTGAGCATTATATGCCCTATCAGAACACAACAAGGATCCAGGACTCAACAACAAGACTGTTCTTCAACTGCACAGTTGCTTCAGGGTTAGGTTTGCAGAACTAGATCAGCCTTGTATCTAGCAACAGTAATGAGAAAGCCTCAAGACCAGACTGATATTGGTACCCAGGCAGGGTACAGCATCCGTTAGGTGTTTCCTCATACTTTAACAATGTGTTAGTATTGAAAATCATCACTGTTAAAGGGGTATGTCAGCTTGAACTGTTTTTAGCTGATTAGTCTCAGAAGACCTTTTTTGATACACCACTCAAGATTTAAGCCCAGTTACTCCTGGACATTTGGGATAGGTCAAAGAACAACATCAAAACATGCCAGGGCCCATCCCTCTTTTTTCTCTGGATACACACCTGCTTGCTGCGCTCACCGCTACTATAAACACCTTCACAGGGGATGAAGTATAGTTCATACCTTATTTGTAGCAGTAGCACTGGATCCTGGGACCACGGGCACATTTGTCACTTGCACTGATAAGTAGTTATTGTCTATCAGAGGCCAGGCCCCTTCCACCTTGCATGTCTGAAAGTGATCCTTAAAAGTCCTAAGGTGGGGATCACCAAACAAACCACAAAAAAGGTAGACAGGAGGAGTTTGCTCCCCTCCCCGATGTTCTCTGGCTCCTGTACGACTACTATAATTGCAGGGATCGTGGGTAACTTCAGGGTTAGTAGAGGACGTCGGCCCATCCTTGGAGCAGTTTCTCTGGCTCATGAGGTCACTGATCCCTAGCACAGCAGAATGGTAGACTAGGTTTCCACGACAGACTTTGGAATTACGATAGGTGCAGGCTGCATATGCCCGCAGGGCCTTGCAGAACTCCAAATCAAAGCCATCAATTGCAGGGTTTAGATGCGACGTTAATGATACAAAGTCTGTGGTGCACTTCTGGATTCGACATGGTGTTTGTAGTTGGCAGTCACCTAAGCAGAGAACAGAAGGCAAAGAGGTATCAAGTATTCTAGAGTACAACTCATCATATTTTTTCCTAGACGTTAAACAGTATCAAGCTTAGGGTTACTTATGACAGTTTCTTCCCCCTTTCTCCCTTGAGAAATTTTCTGAAGAGAGGAAAAAAAAAAAGTTCAGAAAACACTACAGGGATACGGACTGCCTTTGTCAAAGGCTGAGGTGACCCAAATATGTCTTAATTTTCATGAAGACAATAGCAGGTAAGTAATGTAAAACACTAATGCCTGCCAAGTATGAGCCAAGCATTTCTCCTCTAGATTATATCAAGATGATGTTGCAATTCCATGCTTAAATTAATCAGTCAACAACCAACTCTCCCATTTAGTCTTTCAACGCTTTTCATGATGAGCTGGTTAAAGGTGTTAGCTTTTTTGGTAAGTCCTATTCATGTGAGGGGAACAAGGCAGAAGGTAACTGACAGGTTTGAAGAAATAACCTTATGCTCCAGGAAGTGAGCTGAATGAAACAGAGATCAAAGTCACACCCTGCTCAAGAAAGGAAAAATACAGGCCATAAAACTTAGATTGTTTGCATTCTTGGGCAATGCCATAGCCACAGTTTCAGTAGTCCTTGCTACAGACAGTGAGAAACCCTACACCTGTTCAAACATACAGTTGTCAGCTCTAATAGCCAAGCAATATAATAGTTCAAAGAAAAAAATATCACAGTAGGTGCTAAAACACAGGCATTAGATTTACATTACAGTTTGCAAAACTATAGCAAAACAAGTTTCACCTCACTTGTTCATTTAGCTTCTGGAAAGGGGGTATTACCTACAATCCCAGCAAAGAAATCTGTTTCCCTTGTCTCCTCTGTTCTTTCAACATTACTGTCTTGCTCTCAAACCCACCAAGATGGACTCTGCATCTAATATTACTCTTGAATGTAACTAGGAACCTACCTAAATTGCGGTTTTTGCAGATTTCACAGAAACTGCTAAAAACAGTATTTTCCACAATTGCCGGGAAATCCAACATTGGCTGCGATTTCCCATAAAAATCAACCAAAAAACCCCCAATCAGTAGTGAGACAGACTCAGTGAAGGTGCCCTCTGCCAATCATTGGTTGGGGCAAAGACAGTGGTAATAATGTAGACTGAGTAAAAGCACCTTTCACCAATCACTGCCGAGGGGCAGGGCCACTACAAAATGCCTGCAAAATCAGCTCTGCACACCGCAAGCTGGCTACCAAAAAACCCGTGGTCTTGCTGCAACTAGACATAACACTTACCACGGATCAACTTTTGTGGGAAGGGAAACAAGACACCACCAGGGCCCCTGAGCAAAAGCAGGTGCTTGGAAAAAGATAGCCACTTTTATGGGTTATGGAATGAAGAACCAGGGTTGCCAGAGGTGGGGACTGAACCTGTGTTGGAATTTGTACACTTCCCCAAAGGGGAAACATGCTTCACTGGAATTAGAACTAGAATTTGAAAACCCTGAATCAATGCATATTACACAATAGTATACTACAGAAAAAAATCCAACCATGCTTACTTGGAGACATGAGCTAGGAAAAAAAACAAACAAAAAACCCCCACACATACTGATTTTCAAAACTACACTGAATAGGGGAAGTTATCAGCTATTCAACAGCAAGTGTTGAAAACTTGGGAAAAGAGTATGTAAACACCAAACTGGCAACTGGTTTTCAAGACGCATGTTTGGGAGAATAATCGACCTCCCTACACACAAGTCCTGTTTTAAGAAGTGTTACCTTAGAAGCCAATATGATCTAAATACCAATTTGCTTTTGTATTCTAGCATTATCTGCTGTACAGTAGGAGCACACAGATGCATGCACAAACACAGAAGACAACAGTCCCCATCTCTAAGAGACGACAATATATGGAAAGAACAAAAGTTTGTCAGAGAGACTTTCCAAATTTTAGCCAGAGGTCACTGTATAACCTTAGCATTTTAAGGCAGCTATCCCCCATCATCTTCAGCATGTGAAGCAGGGGGAAAACTAAGCTAATACTTATTTTACAAAAAGTTACTGCAAGTGGTAGTCAGAAGTACTATATTCCACATCCAGTTAAAGCAGCAAGAGCTACAGGCTTAAATCCAACATTTACATACTTCCCACCCCACCACTGCACGTCTGCCAGGAAGGTATAAGAGTACGTTTTCAATATACAACTGTTTTAGATGAACCCTCAGCTTTGCATAGCTTACATTTTCCCAGGCAGGAATGTTAAGAAAGAGGAAACATCTGAAATGTTATTCCACCTTCTTTACACTTAAAAGTAAGACTCCTTCCCACACTGGAGTGTGCCGCTAGATAGGTTTCCTATTAGAAAACTGACAACAATATTAGTTTAAGTACTCTACAGTCTAGTTACACTAAACCTATTTCTACTGTAGAATATAAAGTGTTACTTCTTATTTTTTAAGGGTTGTAAGATGGGGAATTTCCATTTCTGAGCAAAAAGAAACATGAGCCCTACTCTAGAGAACAGGATAGAGTTTAAATAAATCCCCAAATGATCAGCTTTTTACTAGAACAGACATCAATACTGAAGTGGCCACTAGAAGTGGCCGGCAGAAGTTAAAAATGATTAGTTTTAAGACTTGACAAAATATCTGCCCAAGCATCAGCAGCTTCCCACTAAAACATGTTGTACCCATTTGTTCTTTTTATGAGCTATAAAATTCAGCTGTGTATACATTTGTTTGTAATTTCTGTCATAACATATTAAGATTAAGAGGGGGCGTGGACAGACAAGAATAATGTGTGCGCGCATGCTGGGATAGAGAAGGTAAAAAAAGCAAGAATATAATTGGAATATATTGGGTTTTCTCCCATCAAGGCCCCTTTTTATACTCCTCCCCAATTTTAACTTTTTGGTGCTCTCTGGCATCGTGGTGTAAGAAGTTGTGTGTGCGTTTGGGGCAGGGGGATCCTTTAAAAAAAAAAAAAAGGATGGTTACAAGTATTCTTAAGTGAAAATACATTTAAAAGGCAGAGGGAATGAGCAGCTCTGTGTAACCTTAAAGTAAATTTTAAATCCATTTGTTATCTCAAATTCAAAAGGAGCTAGAAGAGAGAAAAGATTACCATTTCCGTCCCCTATCCCAAGCTGACCCTCCTTTACTACAACTAACCCACATTGTACACCCAGAAATATCCAGTGTTCATGAATTTATAATGACAATGCGCACTTTGCCTGTTATGGGTAGCTAAAGTAAATGTCTTGTCACAATGCCAAAAGAACACAGAGTAAAAAAACCCAACAAAACAGCCTCAACGATCTAGCCAAGGAAGGCCATGAAGTGTACGAGTAAGCAAGCAGTTTCTCATTTGATCTTCATGCAGGAAACACAAAGCTCGGCTAAAAATACATAAATACAACAGCTTTCTGCTCCAGAGGAGGAATTCAAAGTTTACAGGTACATGCTTATAAAATGGTTTGGTTCCAGAATCCAAATGTAAAGCATAACTGCTTCAAGATGCCATTTAGGAACGGGCTCAGTACAGCTCCTCCATTAACAATACAGATGTTTTAGAAATCCTACGCCAAGTTCCTTCCAAACAATATCACAAAGAAGGTCAGTGTATGTACTTCAATTTGCACTGCTGTATACTATTTTTATAAGGGCATGAAGTACAGAAGCATAAAGACACATTCCTGTAAATTAAACTATACAGGAAAGGCAAGGCAAGCAGTAAAAGGTACAGTAGTGATGTATGCTTATCTATAAAGAAGCGCCTGGATTGGCCCCTTTGCAATTTAAAGAAAACTGACCCCATTTCAGAGCAGCTGGACACTGCTCTGAGGACCATCACCACACAGAGGGAAAGCAAGCAAGAAACTCTACTAAATTCTGCAGAGGACCAATCCTGCAATCACTTCAGCAGGCGAACAACTCTACGGAAATAATAAACATTTTAGAGGAAGTACTAAGCAAGAAAGTAAAAGCTCTTTCAGGACCAGACCTGCATCGTGGCAATGGACTTTATGGAGGGCTGTAAAGTACTACCAATTTTCATAACTTCCCTGAAAAAACCCACATAGCATCACTATCAAAACAGCGCCAATTTCTGAGCCAAACTCTGCCAATTTGCCATGGTTAACCTGGTAAAGAAATTAAGCTTATGTCAGAGTCTTTTCTATTCCACAGCTTCCAGTCACGTCAGCAGAGTTTTCCCTCCAGGAACTCAATCCAGCTGGTTTTTCACTGTGACCCATTTGCTTGAGCTGTCACAGAGTCACGAGTGCCCAAATCGGGAATGTCGTCTTTAAAAAACACAAGAAATGTGAGCTCACAAGGATTTTGTATCACTGTCATCACAAGTAACGGGAGATACCAGAGTGTAGGTTTGTCCAGGAAAGAGCCCTCAAGAGACACAACAGGGAGGACCTTATTCTCCAAAATGATCAGAACAAATAAACGAATCAGCGGGCCCAGCTGACATCAATGCGTGGCAGAGCGCAGAACAAAGCCATGACTCAGTGCCTCTTGATACCGGGCTGGATTTTTATTACACCATGTCAATTTAAAGCCAAGGACGCGTTTCCTAGAAAGGCTGCTGGCCACTCCGCGCTCCTTAAAACCAGATCTAATCTACTTTGGTCCTTCAGGTGCAAAGCAGAGGCCCGTTTCTGTCAGTCTGGAGCCCCTTTAAACTTTCCTCCTGCTCTGAAGAGCTTTCCTTGTCCCAAGAACAGAATGGGTGGGAGGCGCGGAGGGCGCTCCCTCACAACCAGAGGTTTCAGAGGGAGCCCTGAAGGAGCAGGCGGTGAGGGCTGCCCGGCAGCTGATGGGCAGGAGCCCCGAGGACCCAGACAGGCTGCCTAGGCCCATGAAGTGCTACTGGGGAAGGGCCCAAAGGGGAATGAAGGGGCTCCGGCTGCTGCAGAGCCGGGATCAGAGTGGGGCTGGGAGAGTGGGAATTCAAGCCTATCCACGAGGAAACATGCCCACCCCCGTGAGGCTCCGGGTGCCCAGCCGGGGCAGGGGCGGGAAGGGGAACCCGAGCGCGGACTCGGGCTGGGGCCCCGCTCCGGCCGGGGAGCCGGCGGGCTGAGCCGGGGAGGGGGAGCAGCAGGTCCCGGGTGCCCGCCCCGTCCCCGG
>NW_017728909.1:65621109-65658638 GCF_001723895.1 Crocodylus porosus | reverse complement strand
GCTCAGCCCCGGCGATGGCGACGGCGGGCGCGGCTGCTGCTTCCCCCATGCCCGTCCATGCAGCGCTGCGGGACGCCGGCGGCGCGGGACCGGGGCGACCGCATGGGCAGGCGGGCGGGCCTCCGAGCCTCCTCTTCTTCCTGCTTCCCAGGCGCGCCGGGCAGGGGCCGCCGGGCGCGGCCGAGGGAGGAAGCACAAAGAGCGTGAGTGCTGCTCCGACCCCGCGCAGCTCCAGCTCCAGCTCCAGCTCCAGCTCCCCTGCCCACAGGCGCCCGGCCCCTGCCTCGCCTCCCTCCCCCGCCGCCCAATCAATCTCGGCTCTGCACTCGCCCTCCCCGGCCCCCGCCCGCCATTGGCCTGCGCCGCCAGTCCAACGAGACCGACGCGCTGCTCGTAGGAGCATCCCCCGCTCCGCCCTCCTCTCCTCCCCCAGCCCCCGGCGGAGTGCGGAGGAGGCTGGCAAGGTGCTTTGCCATCGGATCCCCGCCCTCCTCTCCCCGCCTCCCGGCTTTATTGAAGGCGATTCCCAGCAGCCAGGCTGGGCGCGGAAAGACCTTCCCTCCCGAGCCCCTGGCGGGGAGATCGCTGCTCTCAGCCCCCCGCTCGGATCCGCCCGCTCACGCGCTTTCTTCCAGCCCTGCCCGCCCGTTGCGCTCGACTCCGCTCCGGGTCCGAGCCCAGGGGCGCTTCTCCTGCTAGAATCCCGGCCTTGACACGGAGTCATCGCCGCGGCCAATCAGCTCCGCTGGACCTCTTCGCCAGCGTTCGGATTTGGAACGTTGGCTTTTGCCCGCGTTCCGAGTCCGAATGCCAGCGCCGGGGGCTCGGGGAGGCATCGCTCGCTCGTAATCGCTTCCTCCCCTCCTGGCCGAGAGGGTCGGGCTGTGTCTAGTCTCCGGCGGCTTGGCCCCCCGGGGGATTTGTTCCCACTCCGCCCCCGGCGTGCTGAACTCTGTGTTAGGCTGGGCCATGCCGGCATCTTCCTCATCTCTTCAGCGGTTACATAGCGGGATCTCGAAATGCCCCTCACCTTTGCAACGCAACCACTCCAGCTTTACAGGGCTGCGGCATGCTTTGATACACTCGCATAGGCCCCTGATTAGGCATCTCAGACAAGGAGCCGGGAGTAGAGGGAATTGTGTGAGGCTGATAACAATGGGCAATTTTGTTATCAGGGAGTGTGAAGTGCCATGTAATAATCTCTATGAATGGCTTCAACACGTAAATTCCACTTGCTCGTCCTCCTTCCCTAACTAACGTGGTTTATCTCGGGCCAGGCTTAATTACACAACTTTTCCCCCCTCCTTCAAGGCCGGAGGCCGCTCCGTTTGTGAGAGGTGACAAGACGGGGCAAAAGCCAGTTTTGTAATCAGCACGCCCATGCCTCAAATAATAATCAGTGATGAATCCCCCATCCCTGTCCCAGTCAATAGGTTTCGTATAATTAAAGGCTTTTAGCCTGACGTTTCCGATTTTCTGTCCCATGGCAATCTGCTCCCCCCACCCCTCCTTTTCCTTTGTTTAAGTTGTATTTAAATCTGCTTGGCCCCGGTGACCCACGCCAAACAAAAGGCATTAGGAAGGGGAGGGGGGATTCATTCAGCTGCGTAGAAACAGCAGCAAAACCAGTTTAGGAACACAAGAGTCAGTCATTCCTTAAACTCATCTGTTTGCGTGTTTTTCTACATTAAAAGCTCTCTTCACACCAATTGCCCTGCACCATAGCAACTTTTCAGTGTTGCTCCCAGGGCACTCCGATCAGGTGACTCCACAGACGTTTTAAACGGATCTTGTCTCCCTCCCTCCTTGTCACCCCTACTGCAGTTGTGCCCATAACAAAGAGCTGAATCCCTGTGCCCCACCCCACAGTTCAGGCTTGCAGCTGTGTCTCCACAGTATCAGCATGGCAGGAGCACAGCTCACAGACAAGAGCTGCTTGATTCTCAAGCCTGCCGCTAGCCTTGGAGCAAGTGTGATTAGATCAGCTGCTACCCACAGTCCTGGTTTTGGCCACTTGCTTTGTAAGTTCCTCTTCTTCAAAACACCCGAAACAACTGACAGATGACAGAACGAGGAGCGATGGTCTCAAGTGGCACCAAGGGAGGTTTAGATTGGATATTAGGAAAACCTTTTTCACTAGGAGGATGGTGAAGCACTGGCTTAAATTACCTGGGGGGGCGGGTCGTGGAATCTCCATCCTCGGAGGTTTTTAAGGCCCGGTTTGACAAAGCCCTGGCTGGGATGATCTAGTTGGGGCTGGTGCTGCTTTGAGAAAGGGGGTGGGACTAGATGACCTCCTAGGTCCCTTCCAAGCTTCGTTTTCTGATTTTATGAACTACCCAAAGATGTGTCAAGGGATACAGCTGTGACTCCTACCCTAACTTCTCCTACTTGCAACAAAGAAGAAAGGTTGCAGGGTTCACAACGAAGTGCACAGACTGCACTTCCCCCTTTAAAAATGTATTGGCTGTTTCTTGATTTTTTCAAGTTATTTCTTCGGTTAAAATCAGATCTGAGACTCATGTGCAAGCAAAACTCTCAATAAAGGCAATGGTAGGTTTTTTTGCCTGTTCTGGTTTTGTTCCAGCTCCTTTCAACTGTGGTGCTGCTTTTTCTTCTGTGCTGGGTTCCTTGACAATAGAGGGCGCTCTTGAGATACTCCAAATATTTGGGTCAAGCACTGGAATTGTGCTTGTAAAAAAGGAGAACATACATTTCATCCAGGGTGCTATTGTTAAATTTGACAAGTTTGGGATTCAGCTGCCTAACATCTGCATGGGTGTGAGTGTCCAAATGCACAGCCTGCAGCAAATGTGACATTTGCCTACAACTGCCCTGCCAGATAGCTCTCATTTTGAAGGCTCAGGGCCACTAAATTAGCTGAGACAGTAATATGGAAAGGTTAAAGTTCAGTATTTCAGAATAGGCAAAGATCTGACAGTGTGTTGATAGCCACGCACACTTGCTATTGTTATAAGCTCACATCTGAATTCACTCCTGAGCTTTCACTTTCTAGCCCTTAAAAGACCAGAAAAACAGGTGAAAGTTCAGGAGCCGGTTCAGATGTGAGCTTATAACAATAGCAAGTGTGCGTGGCTATCAACACTGTTGTGACTTGAAGATGTCAAACAAACCACAGCCCTGATTTTTAGCTGTCTTTATCTCTTGCTTTCCCCCCAGCTACAGCCAAGAAGCAAAAGAAGCAAGCATCAGAAGGCTCAGAGACCCAGCTTTTTTAAAAAGTGAAATTATATCAGAGAAAATGATAGAAAATGAATGTTGGACGGGACCTCAGGATGTCATATAGTCCAACTCCCAACTCAAAGCAGGACCATCTCCAGCTAGATCATCCCAGCCAGGGCTGTGTCAAGCTGGGCCTTAAAAACCTCCAGGAGCGGAGATTCTACCACCTCTCTAGGTAACTTGTTCCAGTGTTTCATCACCCTCCTAGAGAGAAAGTTTTTCCTAATATCCAACTCAAACCTCCCTTGCTGCCACTTGAGACCATTTCTCCCTGTTCTGTCATCTGTCACCACTGAGTCCAGCTCCAGCAAACATGTAACTGCATAAAATGAAGTGAACATGTAACTGGGTAAAAGTCAAACCCCTGCCAGAGCATTCATGGCTTTGAAACAAGCTATGGTTTGTTTTCCAGCAGGAATGTGCGATGCCTTAACTGTTCCCCTGCTGATACAATCTCTGTTTCCAGACATCCAACATGAATCTCCTCTTGGTCTGCTTATGACATTGGTGTGAGCCGAGGAAGGCTAGTGGGGAATCCAACCTGGACTTTCACTTTGCAAAACATGTCATTCCATTTCCCACTATTATTTGGCAACAGAGGCAGCAAGTATCAGCAATAAGTATTTAATAAATGGACCTCTCTGATATTTTTGTACTTACATCATGTTTAACCCTATGGTGTGCAGCTGAGCTGTGGAGTCAGAGCTTCATCCTATTCTCCTAGACGATGGGACCCTTTACAAATTAGGACCTGTACAGCGGATAATTGAGAACATGTACATCACGAGCTGTCCTGCGGAGGGCAGAGGAAAGGGTCATTACTCCAACCTATAAAGGAGATTGACATGAGCCTGGGTTTTGCAGCTACTGACTAAGCCTGAAAATAGCAGGTGCAAAAAGCATTTGGAAGTCGCTTGCCAGAGCCTGGGAGGTAATGCGCTTCCTGCCCATTTATCTCAGGAAACCAGCACGATCTTCCCTCCGAAACAAAGTTAACCTCTCATTAGCCAGAAACTCCTGAGAAAGCTTTAAAAGCTTTGCAGTCTAGCTAATGTGTTTAAGATATTCCCCCCTCCACCTTCTCAGGCACTGCCATGGCAATTACTTGCCATCAGTTCCACATCGGGCTGGCTAAGGCAGGCTGAGTTTGCATTTATCCACTGTGAGGCTGACAAGACCAGAGCCTGTCAATGCAGAAAGGAAGCGCGGCAGCCAACTTCTTGCCTCTTTAGAGCTCCTCGAGAGCTTCCTGACATGAAGCTCAGCATTCTCATCTCAGGCATCACACACACGCACACACACACAGAGCACACAATGAACACACACACACAGAGCACACAAAGAGCACACGCCCCACACAGAGCATACAGCAGAACTGGGATCTGCCCCTCTGCCTTGTGACCTTTCCTCCACTCAGTGCCCAGACCTGAACCCAGCAATGACCTTTCAGTGCTCTTTTTTTCTCAGCTAAAAAAGCCAAAGCTCCACAGAGCAACATTGCAATGTGTGTTTATTGCAATGTGTGTGTGTGTGTGTCTGTCTATCTAGATACACATCCCAAGGAACCCATGTAGAGTGTGTGTGTATACTGCAATGTGTGTATATCTATCTAGCTGGATACACATTGCAAAGATCCTGTGTAGTGTGTGTGTGTATCGAAATGTGTATCTATGTAGATACACACTGCAAGGAACCTGTGTCTTGTGCGTGCGTGTGTGTGTATTACAATGTGTGTCCCTCTATCTACACACTGCAACACACACACACATACACACACACGATCCTTGAACCGCTCCAGGCTGACATCAGGCACAAACAATCCGGAGTAAGAGGTGTTTATTTTCTCAGATGGACTCTGCAATGTGCAACCATGTAAGTGGTTACAGATGTCCGTCTGGACCTATTTTCCCCTTCTTCTTCCCCCCTCCCCCCCTTTCTCTTTTTGCTCCTACTGGTCCCCTGCAGAACCAAGCGCTTGCTTAGAGACAGGTGGAAACAACAACAACAACAACTCCTGATTTTTTTTTTTTAAAGAACCCCAAGGCAGGCAAACAAACAAGGGAGCGAAAATCCGCAAACCTCAAGTCCGGCAAGGAAAGAAGCAACTCACCGCAGCCGGCCCCTGGGCTCCATCCCCGCCGGCTGCCACATCCCGGCGCGGGCGGCGCGGGGCGCTCAGCAGCGGCGCGGGCGGGCGCTGGCCGCCGGGAAGGGGGGACTCATCGGGCCAGCTCGGCCGGCCGCCGCCTGCATCTGGATCCACCTCGCAGGGGCTGTTTATCTGCCTCCCCCTTCCCGGCGCTGGCACAAAGCGAGGGGGATGTGCCTTTAATGACAGCGTGATCTTTCCGCCACCTATAGAAAACAAATGAGGGCTGGTGGAGGGGGGGGAGCAGGGAGCACAGTAATTCCCTCCTCGCGGCTGGGAAGATGCTCTCCATCCCCCGCTCCCCTGCCGCCCCAAGGAGGGAGGTTGGAGCAGCGCGCTGGCCCCACCTCCTCCGGCTGCAGCCCCCTGGCGGAGCTGGCAGCGCCTGCTGCAACCGCTGGAATGTACCTGCACATCTGGAGGAGCCGCTGGGCACGCTCCCCTTCGAGGCTCGCACAAAGGAGCCCTTTACTGGGCCGGGGGACACTGGCTCGGGGCGGGCCGGCTTTCTTTTACAACCCCCTCGCACTTGTTCAGCAATTTGTTACACTATCAAAGCCTCGCAGCCGCCAACAACCCGCTTATTTAGTTGGGTATTAGCAGCCCTTGCATATACACCAGCTTTCCCAGTTCTCCCCAGATGTCTGGCCGCCAGCAGACAATCTGTTTCCCTCCCCTCTCCTGATTGAGTCCTAGCAGTTACATGTCTGGGGTTTGTTTTTGTTTTGTTTTTTGGGGGGAGGGCGGGAGGTCTTTTTTTGTTGGTCTGGATCTGAGGCTAAAGGACTGAACTTGTCTGGAGAAAAGGTGCAGAATTTCTTCTCTAGCTTGCAAAGGCTTGGACACATTCATAGGAGGGTGGGGGCAGCTTGGCTTTGTGACCATTAGGTAAGCTTGGTTTAGGTTTACAGTATAATCTCTCTGGTCCCTCTAGGACCTATTCAGGAAATGATGATGATGATGATGATTATTTTGTAATGTCATAGCCCAGGTCGGAAGACTTGGATGTGGCTTTGTGCAAGCCAGGAGAAGATACATTGTGAAAATGGTCTTTGTGGATGTGTCCGGATGAGCGTGGATGTTTGTTTCCCCAGGGAGAAGCAGCAGCAGCACACCTTGTATGGCTGCTACCTATCCCAGGGGAATGTTTGTGCTATGCTCTGGCATGCGGCAGGTTACCCTAGATGGGGTAGGGGAAGCTGGGGCCAGCACAATGCTGGCCCCAGCAGCCGTACCTGGGGCCCTGGGGGCCTCCCTGGGCTGCAGGTATGGCAGGAAACCTGGCCAAAAGCTAGGCCAGCCAGGCTCTGTTTTTGGGTGGTGCATGCTACCACCACATGTGCCACCCCACTTTTTTGGGGGGGTGTTTTTTTTGACCCCTGGATCTCCCTGGGTCAAACCCTCCTCCCCCCAGTGCTGCAAGGCAGCAAGCAGCTTGGGGAATGCCTGCATGTACAGTATATGGCGCCGCAGATGGGTTTGTGATACCACACGGCCACACTTGTCTGGATGCCGCTTGTATGTCCCACTTTTATAATCTAGTACAATTCCCTGCTCAGAACGGGACCAGACCCCAACTACATTTTCCTCTGTTAATTGCTAGCCCCTCCTTTTTCCCAGCTCAACAATTGAAAGTCTGATTTAAAGCCCCTGGGAATTCTTTATTTTCCTGGATTTTACTGAGTTTTGCATTAGGTACTGAAACAGCAAGGTGGCTAGAGCAGCCAACCATAGCCCAGCCCTCCTTCAAATGAACTCCTGCCAGATAATTGCACTCGTGTCTCTCTTTGCTAATCATCCTGGCCTTGATTCTCAGAACTCTTTGGAGCATCTCCTCTGGATCTGCTGGCTCAAGAGAAACACAATAGGAGCATGCTCTTCTCGTTAAAAAACATTTCAAACAGCTCTGTTCCTAGCCCACAGGAATATGGGGTTTTAATTTACCCACTTGCTTCAGCATTTGAAACTCCACGGCTGCAATCAGCAAAGCAGAAGTAGCTTTGATTAAAAATCCTAAAGGCAAGTCTCGTGTGTTTTTCTTCCTCCCTGTTCCACAAGCACAAAGAAGATTGGGTGCATAAAATAATGATGAGGGAGAGTTCAAAGCGATACCAGAAAACTGGCCTGAGAGGATGTTTTCTAATGCAGTTCCAGCCATTTACCATTCCTTCTCTTTGTTGAGCTTGCGCCAACACAACAGAGATAATCTAGCAAGCCATGGTTCTTTCTTCTCTCCAGAAACATTAGTCAATATGTTTTAGAAGTCAGCTTGTCAGGTCTACCACAAATATAGTAATTAAATAAATGCCTTTAATTTGGTCTACAATAGGCTCCTTTAACATATTATCAGCACAAAGGCCTTACTAAGGCAGCTGCTCTTCTCATGATTTTTGTAGGATTTTCAGCACTTCTGAGACCTAGAAGAATCCTTTTCTCAGGTTCTGGTGAACCAGAAAAAATGAAGAGGAGAGTGTAGGAAATAGGCATCTCTTTTGCTCCTGCATCATTTGCCAAAATTAAAGGCACAGAAGAGTATAAGCCTCACAATAGCATTTGCCCTGCAGATAACAGGCACTGGAAACATTCTGGAGTTGTACAATGATCTTTGCTAATAGAAGCTTAAAGTATGCTCTTCACACAGTGATCCAGTATTGACATACTTAATGTGTTACATCTATAGCTATATCACCACTTCTTTCTGGAAACTTGGAAGTACTTCCAAACACCAGCTGATATCCTTATGAAGTTATTATTCTTAATGAGAAAGGAAGCACACCTTTATATCCTTATGAGACATGTATTCACATATACATTTTATCTTTATTTTAAAAAAAGCTGCAGCATCAACCCTGTCACAAACACCAGGGATCATTTTTGATGCCATACATGTTAATTATACTAAAGCAGTGAAATTAACATGCAATCTGTATTAACATCTGCATTCAGTAGGCATTCCCAGGTGACTCAGTAAACTGTATCCATTTTGAAGATAGATATAAAGAAGGAAGAATAACCTCTGCACAAGTACAAAGAAAATCAGAAGTTTCTGAAAAGTTTTCTGACCAGAACTGGTCTAAAAAGGACTTGCATCTGTAGTCACAGAAATTAACCTGCATCAATATAGTCACTGCAATGCCAATTTCCTTAATAATGACAGAACTTCGGATACCATGGTAAAAAGCAACATATAAACACCTAGCTGATATGTATGGCTGATTAGAATCAGCATTCACTTATTTGGCCAAGGAAATAATTTGTTCTAATGCAGTTTGACTTCTAGTACCTCATTTAGAACAGAAGAGACTTGATATTACATTAAAGATACCTTATTCATAAAGTGTTTCCCTTTTTTCCCCTGTCAGATTTCCAAGGATTTTATGCAGAAAAAATGGCTTAATAGCTTTTCTTTGCCACATAAAGGACTCTTTATTGTAATCCATTAAGCTCCCTTTTGATATGCAGAAAAGGGTTCATGACTTCAAGAGGAAGGGCCTTCACCAGCAGCATACATGCTATCCATTTCACATAGCATTTGTCATTATTCCATTCAGTTCATTATCACCAAGTAAGCATGCATCATTACCACAGCAAAACTGACAACTTGGTGAACAGTTCTGCACATGCTTCCAGTAACTAAAACAGGAAACAAACAACATATGATGCACTATAAATTTTTAATTTTAATTCAGCACCAAAAAAACCAAGCAAACAAAAAGTATCCCAAGTCAGGTATGAGTGGGGAAAGCAAAAAAAAAAGGCTGTCATTCTTACACTTGGAGAAAGAAGGCTGGCAGTCTTCATCCACATATTGTTATTGTCCTGAATACCGGTATTGCTTTATACAACGTGCTTTACAGAAATATCAGTGGTCAGTGGCTTCAGTAGAAACTGCTGGGTAGTCAGTAGTTTCAGAAGTCAGGACTTTTTTTTTAGATCTGGACCTAGCGGGGACACATATTTTGCAAAACTTGTCTTATCCTAATAGCTTAATTCACCCTTTATATCCCTTGACTGCATAAAATAATGATGAGGGAGAATTTAATGCAATACCAAAAAAATGGCCTGAGAGGATGTTTTCTAATGCAGTTCCAGCCATTTACTGAACTGCTTTAGAATGACTACATTTGTGCATTTCTTACTGAAATTCTAAGAAGGATGGAGAAAAAGATTCTTTTGTGCACCTGTTTTGGGTATTTCCACAAGTTTAGTGATGAAAGAATGTCTTGGGGAATCAGCAGAGGCCTATATGATGTGCCTGCTTGGCCCATTTGAACCTTTCCTATCAGCAGTATCATGCTGCCTGACAAATATGTAATGCAGGCCAGATGTCTGAGTAGATTTATGCCGTATACTATATGGATAAGTTTCATAGATTTCATGGACAGTAGGGCTGGAAGGGACCTCGGGAGATCATCGAGTCCAGCCCCCTGCCCAAAGGGCAGGAAGTCAGCTGGGGTCATAGGATCCCAGCAAGATACGCATCCAATTTACTCTTGGTTCAGTGTAGGTGCTTGAACCACCTCCAATGGCAGGCTGTTCGAGACCTTGGGGACTTGGACAGTAAAGAAATTCTTCCTCATGTCCAGCCTGAAACAGTCTTGCAGTAGTTTATAACCATTCGACCTCGTCATCCCTTGAGGTTTGAAGTTGAATAGTGAGGTTAGCCATGATTTTGAATCTGTGCTGCAGCAACATGAAGGCCCAGTGTGGATTAGTTTAAAATGTTGCTGAAGCAAGGTTTACATTCATAGAATTAAAGACAATTTATTACCAGGAGGAAACATTTTTTGAGATAACATCATTTGTGGTTCCCAAGTTCTTAGCTGATAAGAGAAACCAGGGATATTTCAAATGAAAACATGGGTAGAAACAGGAGAAGAATGAATCAAGTAAGAGACAATCACCACTATCATAATTTGGTCATGGATCATGACAAACATGTTTTGGGAGTTAGAGGAAGTCATTTGAAACTCATGAAGGTGTTGTACACACAGGGCGCACAGTCCAAATTTAAACCAAGCAGGAATCTTATCGGGGTAAGGCACAATGCCACTGTCACAGGGACACTTAGACGCCCTGTTCCTAGAATAGGAGTAAGGAGCTGCCAATCACCGGGGCAGCTCAGGTGCTGGTTGCTGGGGCAACCAGGCAGCTCACATGGCCAAAAGGGGGGCAGGGCCAGACCTTTATAAACAGCCCAGGCCAGAGCCTGGGAGGCAGTTCCCTCCAGGCAGGAGCAAGAGCTTGAGCTCTGTGGGAGAGCTGAGCGGGTCGGGTGGATGGTTGCTGCCTGACCATGCAGACTGGCTGCAATGATGCAGGGGAAGAGAGAATCCTAAGGGAGGTATGGCTAAGAGCCAGTATGGCACGGAGTTTATGTTGTGAGCCAGAAGGCTCCTTGTGGTTGTGTTGCAGCCGCTTGGCTCATGGTTTTGTTACTAATACCGGAGGACTGGGTGAGGCTGTAGGGGTGTGAGGAGGCCTCATGGGGGCTCCCCAGTAGCTTGGAGGTTCCTGGTGCCCAGCGGGGGTGCAGTACCACAGTGGGCACAGCGTTTTAGAGTGCCGGAGAGGTGTCCGGTGAGTGTGGGGTTGGGGACCCCAGCCCATGAGGGCAGTTGCCTGGTTGGGCGTATGACCCGGAAGTAGGGTCAGGGAGCCAGGCACGGCTATGAGCCACCTGAGCCCGGGCATGAGAAGCATGATATAGGCCTAGAGGGGCAAGGAAGCGTGAGAGGCGCGGTGCGATATAGGCCTAGAGGGGCAAGGAAGCGCGAGAGGCGTGGCATGAGTGTGAGAGGCACGATATAGGCCTGTGAGGGTGATATTTTGTCCAGTGTGGGCAAATGACCCAGGAAAGGGTCAAGGGACCAGGCACAGCTCCAGACCACCTGAGCCCCAAGCATGAGAGGCACAGCAGAGGCCCCAGGGGGGCAATGGATGCGAGAAGTGTGGTACGGGTGCGAGAAGCGCGACAGGCCCTGAGAGGGTGGCGACCCCAGAGGGTCAGAAAGGGCATAGGTTGTGTGACAGGCCCAGGAGCGCCGGTAAAGGGGCGTAGGTTACGGGATAAGCCCAAAGGCACCGATAGAGAGGCGCAGATTGTACGACCAGTGAAGGGGCGTCGGGTGCGAAATAAGCCCAGGAGCACCAGAGAGTGGGCGCTGGGGCTTGATGAGCCCAGGGGTGCTAGGTGTGTGACAGGCCCGGGGGTGCCAGAGAAGCTCACCAGGGTGTGGTGAGCCCAGGGGCGCCAGAGAGGGGCGATGAAGGGCAAGGACTTAATAATGTCCGGGAATAGCTGCGAGGCTTGGGGTGTGCTGAAGGGGAGGAAGGAGGCACGTATAGCCCTTAAGGCTGGGGTGCACCGAGTCACCCTATAAGGGACGGGGAATAGTGCCAGCATATTACTGTGGACAAGGGAATCATAGCCAGCTTCCCTTACAGAACCATAATGGCAAAGACGTGGCGGGTGAGGGTGCTAGGTCGCCCATGTGATGTGGTAAGGGGTGCAAGGGGGATCACGGCTGCCCCTGCGCCTCGCCCTGTGACAGCCACATTTATTGAAAACATAAACAAAATAAAAGAGAGAACAACAGAAGGTGGTTTTCCCTCACACATACCTAGCCATTTATTCACATACATACAAAAGGACAAACAGACAGTTCTGCATATACCAAGATATTACCAGTCCTTAAGATGCTCAGGCTAGCTTGGTGGCCAGCCAAGTTAACCACAAAGGTGAAGCCAGTTCTTTGTCAGATGTTTGCTGCTGCTGCTGCTTCTTCTGTGCAGAACAGACCCAAAGCCCCTTTGTTCTTGTTCCTCTTTATAGTGATTGTTCCCCATACAAGTCTTGCTGTGTCATGTCTCCTCAATTACAAAATTATCCTCCTCTTCAGTTATGATTGACAGGCTCTTCAGCTTTGTGGTCTGCAATTTCTTCTATCTGTTGCTAGCAATTTCTTCAGCCATTAAAATAAAACTTGATCTTATATTTTGCAATCCTTAACTGCAGATCTTTGGACATTGCTGTAACCTTTGGCTGTTAAATCACAGAAGGCTATTTCTATCCTTCTAGTCTGAGGTGCAAGACAGCTAGACAGTCTCAACATATGCATTTCCACACACTGTTTATTCTTTCATTACCTCTTTTCAAACATCCCACACATACCACAGGCCTTGTATACATACTATTTCTCTTATACTATATTTAACCTATACAACTACAAAACAGTGTCATGCTTACGTTAAGCAATGTAAAAATCAAAATGGAGTCTCAACTAAGGCTAAGTTACAGTTATTTGAGCAAAACTAAAACAGATATTGGTTATAAAATAAGAATCAACAAAGCAATAAAGGATATTATAAAGGCTATATCAAGAGTATGTAAAGACAAATTAACTTTAGCCTAACAAAGGGAGTGAGGGTTATAGCTGCATCTGTGAAGTCCTGTATTTTTAATGTCATATTTGTCATGTTTTTGGAGCACATCTGCCATAATGCTTAAATGGAGATATCAGAATGGTGAGTGAAAGAATGTGATTCTTAAGAGTTGCTAAACTAACTTAAAGTCAAACACACACCCCTGACAATTACTTGGATTAGACTACACTATCAAGGTGCCAGATGGGATACAGCCATTATCAATCCACTGGTACAGAATCACTATCTCTTGATTTGTTTAGATGTTGGAGCAGAAAGGTGCGATAGAACACACTGGCAGAAGTTCTTCCCAAATAAAGCTGGAGACTCAGACTCCAGATCAACTCAGTGCCAAGAAGAAGTTGCCTGGCACTAACTAGAAATGACATCACCCGATTTCCCATATTACAGTTTGGACTTGATATTCCAAAACATATACAAACTAAAGAGTAGCTAAAAGGTAGAATGCTACTTCACTTACATGTCCAAATGGCAATTTTCCAGCTGCAAAACTGCCATTTCTGGCACTTACAGAGTTGCAACTCTACTTCTTATGCAGTGTGAACACATATGAATGCTACTGAGCATGCACATCAGAGCTGTGCACTGGTCAAACAAGCACAGCTCTGGAAGTCACAAAATTGCAACCTCCAGAAAAACCAGCAGTATCCAGTATCAGTGGGCTTGAAGCAGTCTCATTTTGATTTCTTAGCAAGTGCTCCAACCACCTAGGTGCAGATTAGACTGCTTTACCAGCCCTCCTTTTAAACCTGTCCTCCCTCCAAGCCAGGAAGTTATATGAAGTCAGGAGGGAACAAATGAGTTACAAGGTGTATAGCTTGGGGCTCATCTACACATCACCCTATAGTGATGGTGTTACTGCATCCCAGTTAGTACTTTTGGAGGTACTAAAAATGGTGCAGTAACTGTGTGTACTGTGCTGTCTATGCGGCGCATGGTTATTTTTTGCCACCACTTTGTTTTAGCGGCACACTGAAAATGGGGAATGCTCTGGTCTGGAGAAGTAGCTGCCGGTCACCCATCTCACCCTATGTCATCATAGTGACATGCTACAGCAACATAGTACGCCACTATGGTGATGTCGAGTGATGTGTAGACACACCCTTAGTACATAGCTTTTGCTCTAAAAAGAAGTAGACTCGGTTCTAGACTTCCCCTTCCCCTAATGGGGCAGAAACTTCCCTATTGTTCTTTATCCATTTTATTTAGTGCAAGCTGTAGTAGCTCAGCTTCAAAAGGATCCTTCTGAGGGTCTAGGGATTAGTGTGTTAGGAAGCTAAAGAGCTATAGGTTGAAGCCCCTGTTAGGTAAAGTGGGAATGTTGAGACATAGGCACATTTAGGATTTTGAAAAGGGGGTGCAGATGGTGTGGCACATTATCAGGTAAAACACAACTCATACTTTTCTCCAGTTAAAGAGAAAGTAGGTGCTTTATTGATATACTAGGGGATTAGCACTATATTATTTAGTTTAAATAATAAATACAACTCTTGGAATGTACAAGATTATGTAATAAGTTTTAAGACAAATAACAAATTATGCAAAACTAGAAGATATTGCATCATTAATCCTGTTGTCATTATAGCTACATGTATGTCTCTTATTTAGACTCATAGAACAGTATATAGTCTTCTTGAGTGTCTTGACAGTACCTCCAGTACTTTACTGTCAGTCACTTTTACATCTGAATTAATATTATCATATGTGAGTTAAGTTTTTTAACTAGAGCTAAAAATAATCTGGGCTTTGAAATGGAAGAGAGACATTACTAGAAATGGCTAACAGACAGCAAAATTGCAGAAGAAAGAATAGAGTTGTGGAACATTAAAACCATTAAAAAGGACAGAGGGTCATTAACACCTGGGCAGTGAAGAGATAACAGTAACCCATGAGGTCAGTTGACTTTCTCAGCACTGCCTGAAAAGAATGCCCTTCCCAGCAGTCCATTATAAAGTCAGGGTACAGCAGGAATCAAAAGGAGTAGGTGGGTGCACCTCTCCCCCTCAACCTACCCTTGGGCTGAGCTCCTGAGTTTGGCTTACTGGGTAAGTGCCTGAGTCCCTCATTTCTTGTAGGTAAAATATGGGAGGGCTTTCCTCTCTTGGTTTTCCCAGATTGCACTTTCAGAACTTATTTTACTCAGGTATTTGCTCAGTCAGAGGTCAGCTCACTATGTAATTTCAGTAGCCATGCAGATGCATAGGAGAAGGATCATAAACAATATGTGCCAAAAACTGCAGTTACCATGACTAGAAAACTGGCATTTAGATGCTTCATTTGATACTGGATTCCTGTCCTGTCCTTTCCTTGATGGTGGACACATGCTTATTATTACTCTTTTTAGAACAGTTTTAGGTGGTTTGAATGAGCATGCGTGTGTACAGTGATAGGGCACATGCATCCAGATTTCTAGGAAGTGCTATCTTAAGTTCCCTTGTGTCATATTCAGGGGTAAGTTTTTCTGCTTAAAACTAATCTGTCAGAAAGGGAAATTGAGAATTGCAGACTACTTAGTATTAAAATATCTAAATGAAATAAACATTAATGCTGAAGGGCCTCATTAGTGCCTCAGAAGGCTGGGAAACAGACTATGGTCCTTAGGTTATTGCTTTAGAAGTATAAGTCAGATGTTCTGTATCTTAATTAAATAAATCTTGAGTCCATATAATAAATTGATCATCTGTTGATTTCATTTAATCTTATTGATAATTTAGTAATTGATTGGCTTTTTCAATTGACTTGAGTTTTTATTATGATTTTTAATTAATTTAATTATAATTATTATAATTTAGTTTGATTTTTAATTATTTTAACTTATGAAACACTGCTTTGCTTTCAAGATAGGTTTTTTATTTTATGACTCTTTTTGCTCATTTATAAATTTGTAAGCTAAAATGTCAGAATGGGACAACATGATGGTCAAGGCAAAATCTCTCTCTCCCCCATTGGGACCCAGAGGCCTTCAGGCCTAGGTTTTGACCTCTGGGCTTAGCTTAAGCGGCATGCTTAACTTGATTCGTAGTTGAGACTTGCACCCAATGAAAAGGAACAGATGGCAAAATATTGTTCCTGACTTAAAATAAATCAGGAAGTTGGCTAACTAAATTAAATAAATATAGCCTGGGCTATAAACAGTCAGAAAAAAAAAATTGCCTTAGAACAGAAAATTCCAGTTACGGGTAACCATATTTGGCATACAAAAGCAACATTATTTATATGCATTAGATAAGAGGCTTAGGCTAATTTTATGTATTAAAAATGCAAGCTATATGGTATAAAAAAAGGTTAAAAAGCATACCTTTTGAAACCTACTCCTAAAAGATCCAGTCACCAATCCAAAATTCAAACAAAGAAGTCAGAAGCCCTGAACAAGACCTCACAGACTGACCATCCGGTAACATTGCGTTCATTAAATCTTGGGGTGGTAACCATATTGTATTGCTTTTAACTAACGGCAGTATTAAAATTATAACTGCTAAGGGCTTTAAAAAAATTGTAATTGTTTAGGAAGTAACCATGTCCTAATCTTAAAATTAATACCTGATACAAGGCCCAAAATAACGTTACTAAATATAGCTTTTTCCTCCCCACCCTTGAATGGTCTGAGGTTCTCCGATGAACCTTCCAGGCAACGGTGCCCATTTAGAATAAATATAGTCTGGGGTCATAGGGAAGTCTACCAGGACATATGCTATGATAAGGTATTTAGCTTTGAAGAGAGCAAACAACATTCCAATTTTCTAATAACAAGCCTCCCTAGATACTTTGTATTTCCCTAGTATCAAAAAGAGATTCTGCTGTGAATCTTGGTGTAGGAGGAAAGAACTTGCCAGTATGTCTTTTACTGATGCATCCAGTGTTGAAGTGAGCATCACTGGAGCAAATTTGAAGAGCTCAAGAAACAGACCCAATACAAAGCATCTAAGTAATCTGTCACAATGTAAATTAAGATGATCCGCTCTTGGTAGCAGAGGCTGGTAGATTTGGGTCCTGTGTAGAATGGAGGTCTCAGCACTAAGCTCCGTCAGAGCCCTCATAGTACCTATTTGCACCATGGAGTTAGTTTTGACTAAGGAAAACAAGGTGACCTAGCCCGAAGATGAAACTCAGCACGCATGGATCTGGCACTCAGGTGGAATTCCTGGAAGGAAGCGCAACTCCTCCAGAGAGATGCTCTGTCCAAGTCAGAAGCTGGCTCCATGGAATGAGCAGACAAAACTATATTAGACACACCTCCCTAACTATTAAATATATTTTAGAGACAGACATAAACACCAAACTTTTACTGGGGATATAGAAGTCCCTTCCTGCTCCCCCCACCCCCAAAAGGCCACATTATTGTGCCCATTGTCTATTGGAAATGCTGTATCAAAATGAGGAGTCCCTTGTGGTTCAATGGTAGACTCTTTATTTACCACATAGGAGACCTGGGTTCAATTCCCAGACACTTATACAGCTACAGCCATCGAGGCACCAAACTTCTGGACTCAGTCTGGCCTTTGGATTCTATCTCCAAAGACTGCAAGGTCTGGACAGCCTTCACTCCTCCAAAAATTCCTGCCCAGGCATATGTATTGAAGATCTGCGTGGCCCTCATGCATACACCATGATCCAGGAGGATCAAGTTGCCACTTCAGAATGGGTGCCTTAGAATGGGATATATCTAAGACCTAGCTCCTTAGAAAATATCTCAGTTAAGAAATCAAACAGCAGCAAATAAGGAAAATAAAAATTTACTAACCTATCCCAAAGGTTACCCAAAGTTTGCTGACTATTTATCATAACTAGTAATAATATACCACAATACCTGGAAATTAAAAAAGATGATACGTTGAAATATGAATATTAGGGAGTTTCTTCTTGCCACCATGAGCATGAGAAGGAATGGAGCAACAGCTGAGCTTGCTCTATCCAGTCTGTTCTTGATGCGGAAGCACAAGAACAATCAAGGTACATTTAATGAGTCTAGGTCAGGACCCTGAACCCAGCCAGTCCCAATTAAGAAATCAGAGCAAGTTATTCACAGAATACAGGTCACCTGCAGCAAACCCAGGCCAGGTCCCAGATCCCAGCTGGGTTGAATGACCTGCGCTCAGGGCAGCCAATCCCATGAAGTCACAAGCAGCAGCCCAACCTGCTTCAGCTCTGAAAAAGCCAGGCTAAGCCTGGAGCTCCCTTGTCTAGACAGAAGTGAAATTTTTTTTGCTCCTGATCTTCAGTAGGTTTTTTTTAATGGTTTTCTGGTTTGGGTTCTTGCCTCTGACTACAGCTCCTGAAGCTGTTACAAAATGTATGACTGATGCTAACAAAGCACTAACGTAAGGACCATATTCTGCTTCCCTCCTCTCTGGGGCATTACTGAGGCCCTTATCAATGATAATTTTTTTTCAATTGACTTAATGTTATTAATATTAACTAGTTTAATTAAATTTATAATAATTTAGTTTGGTTTTTAAGTCTTTAAAAAAATTATTTGCTTACTAATTTGCAATTAACCAAATGCCTTCATGAGGTATGAAGGACTGTTTTTCTTCAGGATAGCAAGAAGAGTCATAAAATAAACCCCTCTCATGTATAAATTTGTCAGCTACCTGGTTGTGCATCTGAATTCATACCCATGTCTTTCTCATAAAACTCTAGATATTGTTGAGTTTAATATAAGCCCTGTGAATTCTATTCTTATAGCCAGTGCTGATAGATTTCTTTCTGTTAATTTTCAATTCAATGGCAAGAAAGTTAGACTATCTGCTAGATGGCTCTTTCCAGCTGTTCTGATACCTTTCTTTCATGGATCCAGTTGCTTACATATATCTGTCTTTTTTTTAGGTGGGTAGCAAGAATTCCAGAACTGTTGTGAGGAGCAGACAAAAAGGCAGGATGCTGTACTGATTGTAGTTTGACACCAAGAATCCTAAGTACTTCCTGAGGACCAGATATATAGAAATATGGAAGTGAGTGAGCATTCCTGAACAGATAGTTAAGAGCAGCCACTGGGCCCTCTGGATTTAAATAAGTAATTATGGAGACTAAGGTCATAATTCTGAATTTGAAGTGGTGATGAAGTTGTGGAGCTTTCTCAAATGTAGAATTGGGTGCCAGCTTTCCTTTTGTTTTAGTATTAGGAAGGCATTACAGTGAAAGCCTTTCTTTGCACTGGAGCAGAACCTCTTTGATTAAGAGATAGAAGTAAGTCTATTCACGTTGTAACGGTCTCACTGAAAGCTGTCCCCGAACAGGAAAGGAATAGGGATAAGCTATACAATCTCAATACAGCATCTCCTCTTTGAGAGATTCTCTCAAGAACACAACAGTAAGTTTTTAAGTTTCATGACTCCTGGAGAAGTGGATAGATTAATTTAAGTAGTATTCTTGCCAATCTAGTAAAATGAGTAGATACAAACATAGAATGGGACAAACTGATGGTCATAGCAAAATCTCTCCCTCTGGTTTCACCCATGCCTTCAGGCCTGGGTTTTGACTTTTGTGCTTAGCTTAAGCTGTGTGCTTAACTTGAATTGAGGTTGAGACTTGCACATTGTGAAAAGGAAGAGATGAAAAAATACTGTTCCTGACTTAAAATTAATCAGGAAGTTGGTTAACTAAATTAAATAAATATAGCCTGGGCAAAACAGGAACAGTCAGAGAAAAGCCTATCTATACCTAAGAATGAAAAAATTATCTTAGAACTAAAAATTCCAGTTAAGGGTAACCATATTTAGCAAACAAAAGCAACATTATTAATATGCATTAGAAAAAAAGGCTTATGCTAATTTTATTTATTAAAAAACACAAGCTATATGGTATATAAAAAGGCAAAAAAAGCTTACCTTTTGAAACCTACTCCTAAGAAATCCAGTCACCAATCCAAAACTCAGACAAAGAAGTCAGAAGCCCTGAGCAAGACCTCACAGACTTACCATCCAGTAACACCGTGTTTGTTAAATCTTGGAGCGGTAACCATGTTGTATGGCTTTTAACTAACTATAGTACTAATATTGTAACTGCTAAGGGCTTAATAAACGTGTTATTGGTTAAGAAGTAACTGTGTCCTAGTCTTAAAATTTAACACCCAGTACAGGGCCCAAAATAACATTACTGAATGTAACCCCCCCCCAAGGGGTTTGAGGTTCTCCAATAAAAAAATCCAGGCAATGGTAAATATAGTCTGGGTTCACAGGGAAGTCTGCTAGGACATATGCTACTGTAAGATATTTAGCTTTAAAGAGAGCAAACAACATTTCAGTTTTTCTAAGAATAAGACTCCCTAGATACTTTGTACTTCACTAGTATCAAAAAGAGGTTCTGCTGTGAATTTCAGTGTAGGAGGAGAGAACTTGCTGGTATGTCCTCTTAAAGTCATAATAAAAAACATTTAATGAATGATAATGGCCAAATATTCAGGTTACAGCACTGCTATGGTAAAAAATGGCAATTAAAGGTGTGGAAGAGGCCACTCTATAAGCTATTTTAATATCATATTTTTTTTCTTATGTACACTTTTTCCAAAGGTGATTTTTTTGTTTTTTGGGTTTTTTTGTTTTTAATAATGCTTTATGAATAAATGAAGAAAGCAATTGATGTGGTAGACACTTGTTGCTGGGTCCTGGGGGTTGAGGGATCAAGCTGTAGTTTACAGTGGCTGAGAGTATGTACCTGCTCTCCCCTAGCTCCACCCTTTCCCCCACAGCCCTGGTGCTATCCTCAGAATGGGAGAAAGGACAGGGAGTGGAGCAAGCTTTTCTGAGGGTTCCTCAGAGGACTCTGAAGGGTAGGTCAGACAGATTGAAGCCCCCTCACATCCCTCCCATTCTGAAAACAGCAATGGGAGCAGTGCTCGATTGCGTCAGCCCAGTCCTGCTCCTGGTATGTGCTGACGCAAGTTAATGCAGGTGTTCTGCTTTGACGCACCTTCGTCTGAACCTTCATATAATGAGGGTTCAGATTGTTGTGGGACTGAGCTTTAAAAAGCTCTGCAACCATGCACTTCTGTACGGGCATAGCTGTAGAGTGCTTCCAGTGGCTGACTGCATGACAAAATGTTACTTGTGTCAGGCCCATGGTGTCTGTTTTGGTTGCAATTATCTTTGCAACCAAACATGCACACAAACATACAGGCACTTCAAAAGGGGAATGTTTCAAGAGGGGAACTGCTGTCACGTTCTAATTGTTATGTATAGACAAGGCAGGAGCAAGAAAAATGTAGCAAAACCACTTCAACGTTAACATGGGGTAATGCAGTGTTCATTTTGCTGCACTAGCATTGTTCTCAGCATGTCCACACTTGATAATAAAAACATAATAGCTGTGCCCTTTTGCAATGTTCCCCTTTTGAAATATCTCCAAATGTACATATGTCCATAACCTGTGTGAAGAATAATAATAATAATAATAGCTGCAGTCAGAGAGCCATCAGAAAACCAGGGGACAGTAGGCAAGGCTCTACTATAGAGAATGGCTTGGAAAGAAAGCCAAGAATTTTGGTGCAGTGTAGTGGCTGAAAAAGCAGGTTTGGACTTATAAGCAAGGAATCTGCTCCTTATTTGATCCCACAACAGTCAAAGAAATAGGGCTTTGTGTATATTCTTCATCACTGGACAGGATTACATCAAAGAAAAGCAACTCCATCATCATTTTTTTTTCTCTTAATACTGCAGCCCCCTCCCTGGCTTTGGATAGTCTAACTCTTCAGATCAAAAAGGATATTGAATTGCAGCCTTGGCAATGCAGAAAAACCTAAAACTATCTAGAAGGGTACAGGAATTACGCAGGCATATCTAAAGCAACTCTGGGTTCTTCTTTCTGCCTCTATCAGCCAAATATAGCTGTTTCCAATAAGGAATGAACTAATTTTCTCTTGAGAGGTGACTCTCTTCAGTCTTGTGCCGCAGGATGGTGGGTGACAGGAGATCTCGTAAGATGAATCGCATGTTGTGTAACCTCCATTTTAACACTTTCCATGTTTACTCTATTTTCTTCTCCAGAGTACATTGCAGATATTCTTTACACTTCAGACACCTGGACAGATTTATAGTATCCTGGAAGAGAGAGTCACTCTCTCTCTCTCTCCCCAGGTTGTGAATGTCAGATAAGCAATGAATATTAATACTTCCCATGCAACAATGTTAGCATGTCATTAATTTTGATTCAGATAGTTCATAGAATCATTTTGGTATGAAACAGACCTCTAGTGGGTCATCTAGTCCATTCCTCTGTGGAAGCATTAATTTAATTGTTCTTAAACCTTTTGTAATTGATGAGTGTCAGGACTAACCTTGAATATGTGCACTGACAGCAATTCCACAACCCCTCTTGGCAGCTTCCTTTATTACATAACTGCTCTTATTTTCATAATTTTTCTTAATATTTAACCTAAATCCCATTACTTTGTCCTCTCTGACTGACTGGTCCTTTCTTCCTTGATAGGATCTTTTGATGGATATGTAGGTGATTAACGTAGATGACCTCTACTACATCTTTTTTTTATTCTGGCTTGGTTATGCCTGGTGCCCATGTAAATTTTTCTTCATAGCCTTAATTTTACAGACCTTTGTCAGTTCTCTTGCTCTTTAAATTCCTTTCCAGTTTGTTTGTTCCTTTTTTTTTAATTGTGATGGACAAAAGCCATGCTTCAGGTGAGTTCTTAGTACTATTAAAGTAAAAAAACCTATTGTATTTTAAATGTTTTTTCCTGTTAAATGTCACATTCTGTTGTCTTTCTTTATGTTCAAGTCAAATGGTCATATTCATTTTATTGTCCATTTCATTACTTAGATCCTTCTTTGCCACCTCCTAGTCATCACTCCACCATTTTAACTATTTTTACCAATTCCCCTTAAAGTGGGTAACATTTGGGCACTCTTATAGTTGATTAAAAACTCTCATCGCTTATTGAAGGGGACTAAAATCTGTGTGATATGTTATCAAAGTTAAAATGAAAACAAAATCTTTACTTAATAAGCAGCAGGGATAAGGAATGTGTTGCATATAAACTGAAAACAGACTCATTAATACAAGGACACTATCACACTTGATTCTGATTTCACTAACATCTAAAATGGGACAGTGGAGCTAACCCTGAGTTAAAACCTTGTAAGAGAGATCTGGCGGTATGGACCGGATTCTCTACTTCATTACATCAGCTGACATAATTTAAGAGAGTACCCATCTCGATGAGTTCATTGCTGCTATCCAGTGAGATTACTGATATGAACACTCTATTATTAAGAATAACAATAATTCATGTTGTTTTAACACTTATGAGACCAGGGCCACATTTTGCAGAAGAGAAGACTACAAAAAGGAGTAGGAGCAGAAAAAAGAGTGCATGGTTATCTAGAGAGAGATGATGTAGATCAGGGGTGTCCCACCTTTTTGAATGTGGGGCTGGATCATGAATTTTTTATTTTTTATATGGCAAGCCATATTCAAAGACCTCACAGGAAGCAGTATCACAGCACCTCCTGAAACAAAAGTACAGTGTTTACTTTCGTTTCCCATTGCAGCACTTCAGCCCTCAGAAAACAGCTTGGAGGGCTGCATGTTGGGCAAGCCTGATGTATATGATCTCTAGAAGGTAAGATTTATGGGCTAAAGTTTTACAATGGGTAGAAGTCCCTGAAGAAAAAAGTCATCCAAGTTGCTGCTTCTTGAAATGATTATTCTCCCTCAGAGCAGAGGCATGAAAGGCTATTTCTGTGCCCCAGGCAGTGGAGCCTGCTGCTGGTGGCAGCATGGCCAGCCATGGTGGTAGCTATTTCTGTGCTCTCCCCGTAATCGTTTTACTGCTTCAGAGCTATTCTAATGTGTCTGAGAGCACATCTGCATGTATAATTAGTCCACATGAGTAAACTTTGGAGCTTATTGCTCCAAAGTCTTTTGTTCCCGTATGCGCCGTTTGAACGTGTGCCTCAGAGCAATTAACTCGGGAGCAATCGGCTCTTGAGTTTATTCATGTGGAGCCTGGTTAGAGCAGCCCCAGCTGGGAGGGGGCTTTGGGGTCAGCCTGCCAACCCACAGCTGCTCCAGATGTGCTGCAGAGGGGCTTCCAGGGCGTGAGGGTGCTACACAGAAGCACCTTTGTGCCCCAGCCAGTCAGGACAGCATCTATGCATGCACTGCTGTGCACAAAAAGTATCTACATGTACTACCCCGCTGCAGAATTTATTTGTTTCCTGTGCTCTAATAAGGGCACATGTGTAAAAGGCCGAGACATTTACTACACAGCTAATTAGTCAGCTCCAGGGTAAACATCTTGTTTAGACATGCCCTGAGTTTCTTAACATCCCTAAATTTGATAGGCACATTCTTATCTCCCACTTGTTTAATTTGCTCCTTTCAAATGATTACTTCCCCAGTTAGATAATCTTATTTATTATTGTTGATGTTATCAATAGCGATATTATGCTGAGACGCCCCAACCACGGAATCATAGAAAATGGGGGTGGATTGAAGGTACTTCAGGAGGTTATCTAGTACAACCCCCTTCCCTAAAGAGGATTTATCCATTTCTAAACCATTTTTGATTGTAACAGTGTAATTTATTCTGGAGTTTAATTTATCATTGCAAGTTCTTCCTGATATCAAGCCCAAATCTCCCTTAAGGCAACTTAAGCTCATTTCCAGTGGAGATAAGTTTATAACTTTTCTTTTTTTTTTTTTAGTAAACTTTTACATATTTCCAGGCCATTAATATGGCTCCCCTGTCTTCTCTCCAGACTAAATAAAGCCAATATTTCAATCTTTTCTCTTATGTTATGGTTGATTACTTTTTGTCAATCTCCCCTGGGCTCTCTCTAATTGGTTCTGTTCTTTCTTGAGGCATGGTGGCCAAAATTGGACAGAATACTCCAGCTGAGACCTTACCAATGCTGACTAGAGTAGAAGAATTAGGCCATGTCTTACGTAAAATCCTCATGTTTATGTATCCTTATATGGCAATGAATCCTATTCGAGGCTCAAGATTAGAGCCATTATAAGAGACAATGTATATATACAAAGTAAAAATGGCTCCCAGTGGAAAGTTCTTGCAACATAAATAGAGAAGATGGACAGAGAATGGCAGGAAAATAAGGCACAGGGAGATGAAGTGACTGCCCAAGATCACATTACAGGAAAGCAGCATAGCTAGAAATAGAACCCAAGTCTCCTAGGTCAAGTCCAGACGAGCGCAGTCATTCAGTATGTGGTGCCGCAAACACATTTGCAGCATCACATACCACACAGTCCGGTGTTCTCCATGCTGCAAGGGTGCACTGCATGTGCATTTGCTGCTCAGTTTTTTTTTCCCCACTGATTATTTTTATTTATATATATTTTTTTTACTCCTGGATATCCCACAGGAAAAGAAATGGAGCTGCATAGGCTTGGGCAGTGCGTGCTGCTGAAAATTGGAGCTGGGCTGCCCAGAGCCACACTGCAGTTGCCGGCCAGGCTCTGCCCAGCAGGATCTCGGTGGCTATAGCCCCAGGACCCCACATAAAGCTGCTGGGGCCAGCCTTGTGCTGGTCCCAGCTTCCCCTACTGCTCCCAGGGTAACCTGCTGCATGCCAAAGTGTGCGTAGCATGGGCATTCACCAGGGACAAGTAGCTGCGATGCAAGGTGTGCCATTGCTACTTGTCCCCGGGGAACCAAACATCTGGACATGCCCCTTATGCCCAACCAGTGCCTTTCTATTAGATCACATGCTTGTTAATAACAGTAGTGCAGTTATGTTTTTATAGCTAATTATATTCTCATTTCAAAGAATTTTCCTCCTTTCACTTTTAGGTTTTCCATAAGAATGTCTTGCTAAAATTAAGATGTAGTAAATGTTTTTGTTCACTAAAGATCCTAACCTGCAAATTGCTTCTATGTGTGTGAACACTTGCATCTCAGCGGACTCTTAGATGTCAGTGGGCATAGCCTGGGTATGTTTGGATTCATTTTTAGGGCAGATACCTAAGAAACAGTCTAGTCCTATGTTTGGGTAGCCTTTCTGAAAGCATAGAGAGGTAATGGATCCCCCACTTCATGAAATATGAAAATGCATTCTCCATGAACTGCAATGATGAAGGAATATACTTTGTAAAAAATCAGAATGTGCTGCATTCAAAAACTTGTCTAAGTTTATTCCAACTATGCAGTCAGGTCAATAAAAGATAGCACTCACAAAAATCCTTGCCTCTCATGTATTTCCATCATAGCTACAACATCAGTCCAATATTACGGTTCTCTTCACAATTTCCAGTACAAAGAAGAGCTAAGCATAATGGATAGTTTACTCACTCAGAAAAAAACAAGTCAATTGAGCTCTCATTTCTGGTCTTTACCAGTACTCTGATGAGTGCTAAAATGTTAAACTTCTAGTCTCTTCCTCCCACTAACAAATCATTCAGTGGGACTGATGTGGGACACTGGCACTGCACACTACACTTACGTGTAGTGACTGATCAGTAACTACATACAATTTTAAAAACATTTTATGATTGTGTTGTGCTGACAAACTGTGGAACTGCATCTACTGTCTGAAGAGTAAATGAGGATGTCTGAAGACTGTGCAAATGAATGTGACATCAGTAATAACATTAATATTGTCTATTTTACATTTCCAATTTGCAGCTTATAAATAAGAGGAGCCTAAAGGAATTTTTATCCATTGTTTTGAGTTGCCATGAATAGTAATTACTGAAATGTTTAATTGTTTCATCAGCAAAGACTTGAAATGATTTACTATTGTATTTGTAAGCAATTTACTCTATAAACGACATGAAACTTGTACTGTGAAACTTTGTAATCTTTATTAATGAGTGTGCATTACAATGATACATCTTAGGCCTGTTGCTAGAGTCAGTTTATAAAATGAATTTCACTGGTCCCTTGACCAGTGATTTCTCAGCCAGGGTACTGTGACACCCCGGGGTCCCATAAAATCCTTTTAAGGCTGTGGGATGCTGCACAATATTACTGCTGTTAAATGTGCAAACACCTACACACCACTCACAAGACATACCCCGAGATTTCTAATAGGAGTCCATAGTGTCAAAAACATTCTGACCTTTCTGAAGATGTGGTCTTTCTAGGCCTTTGCAATAGAAGAATTGCTCTCTTATTTTTTCCATAGTCATAAAATGAGGGAAAACTAAGAGCTGGCACTTTGCTTCCTTGAGTCTAAAAAGGTTGCAGATCACTGCCTTAGATGTATGCAAGTGACTTTTTTATCCACGCTAATTACATCAGCAGCCAGTAATTTTTGTGATATATTCTAAGGGTCCAGGTATGGAGCTCATCCTGAATATTGGACTGGAGTGGTTAAGGTTTACAAGTGAGTTACGTGATGAGTCTCATATCTAGCCCTCTCTGCCTCCCATCAGTCAGGGAATCAGACACTGATTCATGGGGGGTGGTCAACCTGGCACAAGTCAAGTACAAGGCTCAACCTGAAAGCCTTTGGATCCATAGCAAAATCTATGTACATAGTTGCACTAACTTACACAAATACACAGTCTTTTTCTACAGAAGTGGAATCCCACGGGGTCTGTGCATAGCTCTCAATATTTTAAAACATTTTGTTGATCAGTTATGAGAAATCTGAGGCAGAAATGATTTAAACTTATGTGACATGATCAAGGTGACAAGGAGAATCAGTGTCAGAACAAGGGCAGGAGCCCTTTGCTTTCAGTTACATAACTGTGTGGTAGGCTCACTGCTTTTGCCTGGAAAGCCCAGCTTGGAGAAGGACACTTTGGATTGGTGGAACATTTCCACCAATCACGTAACTGCTGGGAGGGGCTACCCCCACCCCTGCTCCAAGGAGGGGGAAGTGAGGAGCCCCTGGACTTGATTGAAGACTGTGCTTTGCAGGGGCGGGGCCTCCAGTGTAAATAAAAGCCCAGTGTGCCCAGCACTCTGGGGCAGATGCCTGCGAGGGACTCAAGAAAAGCTGGGGAGCTCTCCCCCAGAGGGCAATAGGCCCAAGGCTCCTGAAGCCGCCACTGGAGAAGCAGTCTTGGGAGCAGTGCGAGACTGCTCGGGCTGTTGAAGGCACACGGGGATGGTGCGGGGAGACCTGGCCCTGGGAGTGGTGTGAGACTACTCAGGCCCATCATGGTGCACGGAGTCCAGGCTCTGGGAGCCACAAGCGGCAGCTTGAGCCTGCAACCCTGGCAGGGCCAGTGGGCCACACGGTGTGTGGGGCGGCACATGGGCAAAGGACTTGGGGCTGCAGTGAGGTGGCTCAGGTCCCACAATGCGCAGTGCGGTGCATGGGCCTGAGCCTTGGGAGCCAGGGACTAGCAGAGGCTGCTTGAGTTAGCCACCCACCCCAGCCTGTGCTAAGAGAGGCCTCAGTGCTGAGCCAGGGCACAGGGAAATAGTGCTGCAGCATGAGGCCCACCACCCAGAAGCCAGCAGCAGTGGTGCAGCAGCTGAGAGGAGCTGAGCCCTCGGTGCCCAGAGTGGGGCACAGGGTGGAGAGGAGCCCAGCGGCACAGGAGAGGCCTGGAAAAGCGTTCCAGCAGAGGAGACCCCATCGAGCTGCTCCCGGACCACCGCCACCAGAGGAAGCGTGAGTCATTGGGCCCTTGGGTCCCACAGGGGAAAGATGTTTTGGACAGGCAAACCCAGAGAAGGGGCTGGGTGAGCAGCCCCCTGCCTAGTCAAGGCCCTAAGGGGAGGGGTCCCTTGTGCTTCCTGGACACCCCACAAGGGACCCCATGGAAGGAAGACTATCTCTTGCCAGGGACTCTGTTAAGGAATAGATGTTATTAAGATTGTTTATGTTTGCACCTTATATTTTGTAATTGAAATGTTGTACTGTGATGTTGTAAATAGTGTTATTTAGGGTTTGACCTTGGTTATTGGTTAATGTTCACTGTGTAAATATATGTATATGATATTTAGTTTTATGTTTATATATTTTATAACTCAATAAATTGTATACAGTTAAGTACTTTGGGCTTGGGCTAACTCTATAGAGGAAAGAGAGATCTGCTCGAAATTCTGGCATCCCTATCACAGCACCCCTTCCTGCCTACCCATCCCATCCGATTGAGAATAGGGCACACCCTTGGGTGTACCTGGGTTACACTTGGTCTACAAGAACGGACTTGCTTGTCATGAGACTGAGTTTTCCACTTCTTACTTGGCTAGGCTGTAGGCAGCTGGCTACTAGGGAGTGCACGTTAGTCTTAGTGCCACTAGCACCAGCCATCACTGTCCCATCTACAAAGTAAGAACCGATGGACATGAATAACCAGGTCTTTAAAGAAGGCAGGGCAGTATGACACCCTGCCTGTCTTCAAACTAAGATGGCTAACTACGTGTCTCAGATCTTGAAAGCCAATCAAAAATGGTTTTGATGGGATCACAAATTTACAGTAAAGAAAAATCAGCAGCTAGAAATCCATTTGTTTCCCAGATTATGTTCTGAAGGAATAGGATTGAATAATTAGAAGTAATAAAGCTGAGATTTCCTTTTACATGTTTAAGTGCAACCAAAAAGGGGCTGCTGTGTTAATGGCCCAGAATAGCCAAAGGCACCATGAAAACAGCTGCTACTTCTTTTGGATCAATGTGTGGCCTGATTTACAAACAAATTTGCTCCTAAACAAGCTTCTGTGTGGATTCTCTCATTTTGAAATAATGAATGCAAAGTAACAAAAGTGCATGAGAAGGGCATTAGTCTGAGATCTATGATTGTGAATGATTCATTTAAGAGGACTGGCTAAAAGCTGTCTATAATTTTTTTTTTTTTTTTTTTTAAGGAAGAAAATGAATTTTGATGAAATGATATTTTTAATTAATTTTAATTTAATTTTACTTTTGATTTTGATTTTTCATTGAGGCAGGAAAGCCCAACACAACAAAAAAAATCTGAAAATGTAAGGATTTCCTTTGAACATCTGCATGAGATAATTTATTTGTCATTCTTGCCGAAATATTCTACGGTGCCCTCCCTGAACATTTCAATCAGCTCTAGGCATGCATCAGATCTGGAAAACAAATCTTTTAAAAGCAATTCTACAACCTAATTTCCATGCTCTATATGAACTCACTCTATTGAGAATAACATTTCTTCCTTAAGATCAGAATTTCAGAATATATAGACTTATACATTTAATGTTGTTTTTAGGCTTGTTAGTGAGAGAGACTTTGTTTAATGAATAGGATCATCCACAAATTTTCTGTCAGCGTGATTGATACAGAGGAAGAAAGTGAAGAAACGTAGCCTGATGTTAACTGCTGAACTCAATGGGGGATTTGCCATTAGCTTCAAATAAACATAGGATTTGCCCTTTTTTCTGTCCCCTGAGGACTCACCCTTACTTGAATATGGCTGGATTTCTCTATTTGTCTTTTTGTATGTGTTTATCTAGGTTGTTATGCAACACTCACAATTTTGTCTGAGATCATTAATAGTTCTCTATGATTAATTCAATTCAGATTAACAGAGTTAAGGGAATGATGCTTATTTTTATTTTCTCTATATATTCTTTTTTAAAACCCTGTGTGGTATTTTTGGAAATGTGGTGGCAGAAGAAAGAACAATTGTTCAGATTTCCCTGGAAGAAATTTTAAATCAGGAAAATTAAAAACCTGGAGCAATCTGACACGTATATTTGAAGGGAAGAGACTGCTGTTATGTTGCAGTCATGTTCCTTTTATTATTGGTCTTTGTTTCAAGAACAGCAGGCAGCTGATAAAGTGCTTGGAGTTTTCCAATCATCTTCCTGTTCTTAGCTTGACGGGTGTTCTGTTTTCATCTCTGTACTGTAATTTAGTGCCACAGTGTTCCTAGTCTATTTTTGAGGTGAATTATGCCATAATTGTTAGGAGATACTTTTTTCCCCCCTTAAAAAAAGCTTTTCATTATACTATAACTTTATGAATTATTAATTGATTCATATAGCGACATGCTGTGCTCAGTGCTAACATGCATACCTGAGCTTTAGCACACACTTTATCCTTGATTGCTTTGCAGTGGTGTGCTGACAAAAAATGTTCGCTTAAAAATAAAGGAAAATAATGTAGCTCTTAGTCTATTATTCTAGAGTACACATTTTTATTAATAAATCTACTTCGTGAATATCTTACGTAGGAAGGAAAGCAATGTTATGGCAGCTAGGTAGAGAAAGGAAAGTGGCATATGAAAGACTGTCATAATCAGCAACACCATTGTAGATGTGGTTGAACCTTTCTAGGCAGAAGCTATATATTGCAGGACATAGGTGAACCTCACTGTTTTGTGGGCTTTGTGAACCTCCAACAGTTTAGGGGGATTTTGAACCTTGGGGTTGTTCTTGGTCTTTACTCATCTGCCATGTAAACATATATCTTCAGTATTCTTCAAGCATAAATTGAAGGGTTTTTTCCACAAACACTTTTTTTTCTAGTTGAAATCCAGCCTTTGTCTCTGAGGGAGGGAGATATTTTCAAAGGCATATGTGGCATGTATGTGCTGAAGTCCCAGTTTTCATTAGGAATTAGGGGCTAGATACAATAAAAGACTTGCATGGAAAGGGGTGCCTAACAGCAGAATCCTACTTCCCTTTGGGCATGTCTACACATGCAATTAATGTGAAACAAACTCCAAAGCTTATTGTTCTGGAGTTTATTGTGCCTGAGTGCACTGTTTGAGGGCGTACCCAGGACTGCAGCATGATGAGCCCTGGCTGCCAGGGAACCCCAGGTGTCAGCTTGTCAGCCCAGGGCTGCTCCTGCTTGGCCCAGCCAGCTGTGTCAGCATCTACATGTGCCATGCTATGGAGTAAAAAACTCCACAGCAGGATAGTACTTGTATTTAAAAGTACTGCCCTGCTGTGTAGCTTATTAGTTTACTCCAGCCTAATAGCTTTCTATGTGTAGGCACAGAGACATTTACTGCAAAATAATTAGTTTACCCTGCAGCAAATGTCTCATGTAGATGTACCCTTTGTGCCTCTGAATAGCAGTTTTCTAGCTGCATACCTCTGCGTGGGCTAGATATGATGTCATGTACTTGAACATAGATCTGAGGAAAGACAGGAGGCCTCTCCCATGCTTTAGTCCCAATAGCTGAGTGCTTAGAGCACTCATCCAGTAGGTAGAGATTCAGATTCCAGGTCTCCCTTGCTTAGAAGAGGCTTGAACCTACATGTTGCTGACTTCCTAGTAGTCATCTAAGAACCATGCCAAATGTTAGGCATTAGCTAGGCCTTCCTCCAGCACTTCTTTTGAAGCTTACCCACTACGACTTTGGATGCCTGCCACTTTAAGAGGCTTAAGAAGACTATGGAGCAGCTGGCAGGTGCCCTGCAGCCTACTGCAGTGCTCATATGACTGTGGGAGGGCTCCTGGATTGGAGGATGGGGCTGAGCAGCCTCAGTATAAACCCAGGCTCTCAGAGTTGAACTGGTAGCTGCTGCAGGAAGTTAGAGGGCTAATGTGGCCTGGTTGGAGCTGCTGCTCCTAGAACACCTAGAAGTTCAGGGTAGGAGCTATGGGGATAGAAGAGGTTTCTGGTTCTGGGGAATGACTTAAGACTACACCACCTTGATGGGGTTGGATGCTGTGGTAGGGCTGCCTGTGGTGGGGTGGTTCCCAGGAAATGTAACACTAGTGCCTCTCTAGTGAAAGGTGAGTATGGGGTGCTATCTAGCCTCAGCCCCCATGACTGAGTGGATTACCCTGTAGAGGGCATAGGCGAGGGGTGCAGGCAGGTCATTAGGCCTGAGACCAAAGGGGTGTAAGGCCTAGTAGCCCCAGTGGGGGAGGGAGGGGCAGAGTAGTGGGCGCAGCGAGGGTGTCTGAGAAGGCTGCATAGTTTAGGGTTTGCATGGGCAGGCTTGAAGGACTGTGCATAGGCTGGCCTTAGAGATTGAGTGAGTGAGCTGGGTTTGGAGGGGCCTGAGAAGGTGGACCCATACGAGAGAGAGAGAGGGTGAGTGGCTCAGTACCTAGATCAGAGGAACCCTTGACTGGTTAATGCTGGGGCCAGGACCAGTCAAAAGGCAAGGATGCCCACTGTGAGGGATGGCCAGAGCGAGGGGTCTGGGGTTCCAGCTGGCTTAAAGGCAAGGCCAGGGCCTGTCTGGCTAAAGGTCCTACAGGGGACCACTGCCAAGAGAGGGAAGGGTTTAGGGAGCTTGTCAGCCCAGAATGAAGGCAGAGTAGATCTCCTGAGCAGTGATCCAGCTGGGGTCTGAATGCCAGGTGGGCACAGAAGGAGGTCCATCATGGGGCTGGAGCCATATAGTGATGCCATCTGTGAGGCATGGGGCATGGTATAAGGGGAGGTTCACAGCCATATATTATGCCCTTGGCATTAGGCATTAAATGGGCAGCCTCCTACCTTATAAACAACTAATTAGATGCATCAAAGGTGAGGCAGGTGGGTGGACTGCCCTAGACAGGTGAGCAGGCCAATAATTTGACTGGCCATGGGATGGCCCCGTCACAAATAGGAACGCAACATTTTTGTGGCTGACCTCTTTTAACCAACTGCATGGTTATGACCCAGTTAGACAAGCTTTTGAATGCAAGGCATTCTTCATCAGGTCTCAGGGAAAGAAGCAGGTACAATAATGACTAAAGACCGTTGGTAGGGCTGTGAGATTGGAATAGTACTCCTGGGGCAGGGAGAAATTCCCAAACATGGAGTGAGTCCCACAAAAGATATCTCTCAAAAAAATCCTTGCCCCTCATAATTCCTGGACCATTGTGGCTACAGCATCCTTTCAATACTGGTTTTCATTTAATAATTGTTGGGTAAAATGGATTGAAAGCTATGCAGTGGAGAACTTTTGACTCATTGGAGAGCAGGGCTCTAGAACACAATCCAGGCTCCCTCCTAGCCAGGGCAGCAGCTGTCTCACTAAGCCACACACACTCTTACTTACTCTCTTCCTGCTGGACCCAAATATCTCCTTGTCTTGACTGCCTACCCAGCCAGTGTCCCACTTTCTGGGAAAATGCTTAATCACTCATCTATTAGGGCTGAAACATGGGAATGGTTCTTCTCCTCTGGCATCAAACATGAGTTACTCTTCAGTTTCTGGTTGGATACATTTTCATGACTTGTATGTTCTTATGATTCTAGGAAGGACATTCATACATAGCTGTTTAGCTTCCCAGCCATTGAATAACCAACTGCACATGCTCAGTCTGCCTGCACACTTGTGTCTACATTGCAGGGGTAATAGAATAGCAGCCTAAGTACTATAAGAACTACTAGAAAGCTGCCACTTGGGCTTGCAAAAATCCTGCCGTAACTCTAAAACTCTGATTCAGAAAGCATGCCTGCCGCCAGCTATTGCTTAACCATCTTTTAATCTTTGTGTGACTTGAAAGTTCCTTTTGTGGCAAATGTTTCACCTTTGCACATGACCAAGTAGGCCCCAGTCTGAGCAGGTTGGTACTTGCTCCTACTTAAACCCAATTAGGACCCACAAAGTCCCTAGTCCTAGGCATTCTTGCGTAGGACCAATTTCATCACAAAAGGCAGTAGTTGCCACTTTTTAAAATATGGACTGGGGGAAGAAAGCTGGTGATGCTTACCATTTATATTGGAATCTAGTGATTAGTAGTACTCAGCCAGGAAATGGAACTGGGTCAAATGCCCTCCTTAGCCACTCCATCTTTTCTGTTTAAACCAGATCAATTGCAGCAAAGGAAAAACAATTCATGGAGCCACAGAGAATACAACAGACAGCATTATTCTGTTGTTTTGTGGATAAAATGCCCATCTGAAATGAAAAGAGTCTTGTACTCCGTTCTCCAGGACTCTGTTTCTGTATTTTAAATTCAATAGTTCCTGAATAAAATGCATGAAGAGTTCTTGGAATAGGAGCCAGAACTCGGGATTCCCTGCTGAGTGCCCTAATCCATAAACTACAGAGTAATATCTTTCTCCTGTTTCCCAATCAACCATGAATCATGAGTTCTTTCCTGCAACTTGAACAAGAGACCTAAAGAGCCTCTGCCTTGTGCAGCTTGGTGTTTATAGCACTCAGGTGAGAGCTATGGGTTTGAAACCACTTAAGCTGAGGAGGGCACTCAAATTTTAAACCTTGTAACTGAATAGATGATTGGGGATGATCAAAACCATTTTGAATTTTGATAGAAAACCAATGTAACCTGGTTAGTCAGAACCTCACTGCGTATAGGACTCAGTCTTGCAAAGTGCTAAAAACTAGCCCTCATCCAATAAAATGCTTAAGCATGCATGTAAGTTAAAGTGTATAACCAGTCTTAGTGCAGCAGTAGGAAGAGTCATATGCTTAAAGTTACTCCTGTACTTAACTGCCTTACTGGATGAAGCCTAACTAGTGATCTGTGATTAAAACATAGCTATCTTTTCTTCCTTTCTAAGGCTTGAAATGTTATTGCTTGTTATTTAATAAACATTTGCTTTTCTCCTCTTACATTCTATGTTGACAATATCAAGAAGGCTAAGTCTGAACTTCCTTGCTCTTTCTGGATGTATCAGAGGTGTATATTAACTGCATCCTAATTTTAGGGATGATGGTGATGAATCATGCTTCAGTAAAATTTCTTTCTGGAAATTGTTTCTTAGTCACTGAAGCAAACTTATTGTTTAAAAAACCAAACAGAAGCAAAGGGATTTGAGCAATTCCTTTCTTTCTCAATACTCAATCTTGTGTTTCTTGAAATGTTGGGATTTAATTAAATCACCAAACATAATAGATTCTTCTAGCTTGGTCAAACCCTGATGCTTAATGAAAAAAACAAACACACAAAAACCTTACTCCAAATATGCACAAAAGCCTACACAAAAGCCTTTCTAACCTTCCATATCTATTGGCTTATGAGCTAATACTATATGCTCACTGCTCTCTTCAGCCCTTAATTTTTATATATAGACAGATAGATAGATCTATATAGATAGCTATAAATAGATATGACAAAATATATATCACAAAAAGAAGCAAAACTTGCCCAGGTTGATTTTGTGTTTTGTTTTCTGTAAACCACTTATCAATCCCAGTTTTATTTTACTTTTGAGGTGTGTTAGGATGTGTTTCCTAAAGCTGCCAGGCACATAACAAATGAATTTAGGTTACATGATAAAGAAAGTGTGTCACCAACTTTGTGTGGCCTTGTGGAACAATGGTCTTTAGCTGTAGGAGCCATACATTTAACAATCCCATTTCAAGATTTCATGAGTGGCTGATGACCAGATACTATATGCTCAGTGCCCTCTTCCGTGCACACAGAAAGGTGTTATATGTACTTCCACAAACATCCATTTGTGTCCTGCAGAGCAAAAACCAAGCTGTTATGGCAATGTGGGGTTCAAGTTGGGTTTTTGCTTGTTTTTTTTTTCGAGGAAGCAATAAAATATATAACAGTAATTATTTCTACTCTCTCATAGCTCATGGAATCTAGCTGTCTTCAAAGAGAAAAATAAAACTGGAATCCTCACCTGCTGACATCTCTTATACATGAAAACAGACAAAAAAATCCATAGCAAACCACAGTGGTCCTTTTTATTATTTGTTTTCAAAGTTGCATTTTCTCTCTGTAGCTGCCTTGACAAGATGAGAACACGAAGGACCAGATTCTATCCCACTTATCAGGTGCATGAGTGTGCTTCTATTCCACCCTGCTCGAGTCCCTAAAAAAATGCTAATTCAATAAGTGGGGGTGGGAGGATCCTTCTCTTCTTCACTGTTTTTCTGTCTCAGTCTTAAGGATAAGATAACGATGTGTTACCAAGGTAATGGATTTTCTAGGGCTTGAACAGGGTGGAACAGAAGTGCACTTAGGTGCCCAAGTTCACTTAGATGCCCAGTAGGTAGAATGGGCTCTACCCTGAAGTATCACATTTTAACCTTAAACAATGAAATTATTATACACAGCCCCTTGCTGGCTGGAGCTTTGGTGGGCCTGGAGGCACTACAGATACCCTTTGAGATTCAGTGTTGCATATAATTACTGTCCTTTGCTTCCAGAGCAGTGTCTGCTGCTTCTCTCAGCCCTTTTCTTCTCTCCATCTTTCTTCAAGGTATGTACGTATAGGATGGCATACATTGTACTTGGGCTCTGGCTGAGGAGCTGTTCATGAGCGGGCTACCCAACACCGCTGCTGCTATGTGGCAGCCGGGTAGTTGGGGCCAGATGATTGCCCCCCATTTAGTGGTGTGCTGATAGCTTATTGACTGGATGAGGTGACCACTGTGTTCTCCTTGTTTCACCAGCAGCCTTCCCCTACTTGCTGGATCTCTGGTAATGTCATAGACTAGGCTCATCTGCAGTTTGGGTATCACAAGAAAAACTAGCAACACACTATGCACAATTTTTTTTCACCTGTCATTATCAACATGCAGGAGTTCGGTCTATAAGGTGCAAGTTACAATTGTCATAACTTTGGTATGTTCCAGTGTGGCTGAATGTTAGAAAGGATCTGATCTGGGCTGCTCAGGCATTAGTGCTGGATAGGATGATGAAAAGTGCTTTTGTGCTTCTCAGTTTGTGGCTCCCTTTCCCTTATCTGATACAGGACCTCCACTTAATTCAGGAGGTGCACAGTCCCACCAGAGGAAATGCCCTGTTGGACCTGGTCCTGGCCACAGGCGATGACCTGCTAAGGGGCCTCCAGGTTCTTGACCACCTGGGCGATAGCGATCATTGCTTGCTGGAATTCACCATCCAGTGCAGGGTGTCAAGGGCCTGCAGCAAGGCGGTAGCCCTAGACTTCAAGAGGGTCAACTTCAA
>NW_017728909.1:65609642-65620018 GCF_001723895.1 Crocodylus porosus | reverse complement strand
GCTGATGATACCAAAATTTGGGGTGAGGTGAGCACGTTAGTAGGGAGGGAAAGATTGCAGCAAGATCTGGATAGGTAACAGGGGTGGGCTAACATAAACAGGATATGTTTCAATACTGACAAGTGCAGGGTGCTGCACTTGGGCAGTAGAAACCAGCAGCACACTTATAGAATGGGAAACTCCCTTCTTGAGAGCACGGAGGCAGAAAGGGATCTTGGAGTCATTATTGACTCCAAGATGAACATGGGCCAACAATGCGAGGGCACGGTTGGCAGGGCTAACCGCACCTTGTCGTGCATCCAGAGGTGCATCTCAAGTAGAGCCAGGGAGGTGATTCTCCCCCTCTATGCGACACTGGTCAGGCCACAGCTGGAGTACTGTGTCCAGTTCTGTACGCCCCACTTTAGGAGCGATGTGGACAACACTGAAAGGGTCCAGAGGAGGGCCACCCTGCATGATCCAGGGACAACAGGTGAAATACAACAATGAAAGATTGCAGGACCTAAACCTGTTCAGCCTTCACAAGAGAAGGCTGAGGGGGGACCTGGTGACTGTCTATAACCCTTCTGGTCCCCCCTAGTGAGTTTAGGGAGAGACACTGTTTCCCCTAGCGCCCCCTGGCATAACAAGGAATAATGGACACAAGTTATTGGAGAGGAAGTTTAGATTAGACATCCGCAAGAACTACTTCACAATCAGGGGGGCTAGGATCTGGAACCAACTTCCAAGGGAAGTGGTGCTGGCTCCTACCCTGGGGTTCTTTAAGAAGAGGCTTGATGCCTACCTGGCTGGACTCATTTGAGTCCAGTTTTTCTCCTGCTCAGGCGGGGGGTTAGACTGGAAGATCTACAAGGTCCCTTCCAACCCTACTTCTATGATCTCTCTTACCTCCAGTACAGAAGAAAGGGAAAATGTGGGACTGTGGGTTTCAGTCAGAGTTCCCTTGGCATTCTTAAGTGGAATAATTATTGTTTCTTGATGCATCATTATTACAAGAACTTACAATAAAACTGGTTGGAAAAAATGTATAACATGTATAAAGTTTTCTGTAAACTTTTCAATTTAAAACATACTGCGCATGTGCACACTTACTGCGTAGGAACTGCAAATTACTATGTGGTATGGGTGGCATCTACACATGCATGGCAATACTCCACAGTAAATATGGTCACCTATGCTGACGTAGGCATAAATCTGATTCCTACATCATGATATCATGATGCAGATATCAAATTTACACCTGATTAGTTACTGCTCAGCAATGCATGGATAGACGCCTTACTGCACAGTAACATCGTGTATGGACCGATTCAGGACTAATTTTAGTCCTAAGTCAGTCCACACACAGTGCTACTGCACTTTAATGCCTGCACGTGTAGACACTGGCCTAAACCCACTTACGGTGCAGTAAACTTAATGCACAGTAAATGCACGTGTAGATGCACCCACTGAAATTACTCATTTTCCTCACTATTTGTGTAAGTATCACCTCCTTTTTCCTTCAAATTATCCTATTCTCCTTTCAAATACTTATTTCACAGATATTTGTCCCTTTCTTCTCCTTCTCCTTTTCTTCATTCTCCTTTTTTTTTTCACTTTTGGGTTTCTTTGCTGATTCCTGGCCTTGTCTATTACTCTGTCTCCTTGTGCTCTATTTTCCAGTCACTAACTCCTTTTTTTTACTTCTCTTCCATGCAGGATCCATTTTTAGTTCTTTCTCACTTTCCTCTAACCAGCTCTTCTACTTAAGTCTCCCTTTCCCAGTTGTATCATCCTGTACATAAACCAGATGTACCCAATCACAGCACAATAGCTGAACTGGCTGGAAGTTGACAGGACTGCATGGTGATCTCAGAGCAACAGCGGATGCTTGGAGTCTTCTCAGTTTCAAATTGCTTCAGCTGTGGTGCTGCTCTGATTGGGATCTGGAAGGCCAGGTGCATCTGATGAAGCACATGCAGCTGTCAGGCGAAGCACTGCCTCCCAGCTGCCCCTCCCTCAGGCATCTTAACATTGTCCCTGAACATTTTTTAATATTGCCTGATTGTGCTGAGAAATAGGTTTTTTTTCCTCATCTGCTTTCTAGGGTATTATAAATCATTACTCCCACATCAGCCAGGGTTCAGGATTCCTAATGTTCTGAAGTGCCTTTATTTTCTGTATGAGTCAACTATACAATGCTTTCTTTTGTTTATACACATAACAACTCTCAGTGCACCCCTCAGAAGGAAAATATATGAATGCTGCAATCATGCAGTACCATGAACGTGACTAGAAGCCCCAGTAAGCACTGTATCTGACCTCAAGACCTTACAGTCTAGAGTAGCAGGGCAGTTAAAGGATGGGAGGAGAAGCAGAGGCACAAACAGGTAAAGACATTATGCCTAAGATTTACAAGAGTCAGCTATCATCCTGGAGTGCACCCTGACTTTTTCACTTTGAATAATGAACCTTGTTATACCTTGCACCATCCATGTGGGAGCCCTGCCTGTATATAACCTTCTCAGAAGATCATCCACATAGGTCATAGGTTATAGGGAAAGGACTTGTGGCTATGTTGGGGAGGAAGGGAAGAAGAAAAACTTTCCTTGGAACAATCTCCTTTCTAAGGGGCCTCAAACCCTCATTCCTAGAAGGGATTTGTTAACTGTGTTTGGAATAATATGACTTCATCTCTACAGGTGGGATTTTCAAATGCATTCACTCAGGATTAGTCTAATTCTCTTCCCAGGGTTGTCAACAATTAAGGTGTTACAGTGTATAGGTGCGTTACTATTGCTGGAGTGATAGATGGATCAAGGTCTAAGGGGAGGGCAGAGATAGTGACTACCTTTGCTATATAGCCTGGGCATTCTTAGGCTTCATATAGTCGTATTTTTTCCTCTGAAATCCTAGGCTCATGCCAGTAACTATATACTCCATGCATGCATGGTCTATCTCTGTAAACACCATGTAGGGATGGGAATTCAGGATTGGAAATGTAGCTCTGCCAGTGCTGTGAAGAGTTCACACCTGTGCATAAGTGGAAGGTAGAGTCAACTTTTGCAGATCTCAGAGTGATGGGAAATCATGACCAGCTGACTAGCAAGGAGGCAAGCTATTGCTCTTCTGGTGGAATATAAACTGGTTCATAAAAAATGGTTGATTTATAATAAATTAATACTTGCCATAGGGGGTTACTTCTGTGTAATGATTTATGCAAGTTGAAGCTCTGGATCTTCTCTTCATTTGTATCGCTGCTAGAAGTGCTCTGTTAGGTTTAGTGTTCCTTACATGTAGAGCAATCATGTCCCAACAATAGTAGTTATTAAAAAATAGACCCAGTGGTAATCACTTATCAAAAATCCAGCTATAAACTGACACAGTTCTACTGAAGCCAGTAGAGTTATGTCATTTATGTGAACTATCTTGGTAGCTGAGTGAGCTGATCTTTCAGAGTTCTACTTATTTTAAAATAATTGATAGTGTACAATCAATGGGTAAGATAAATACAGAAAAAACAAAGGATGCAAAGTAAAGCTTCTGTACCTCTGCTGCATATGATATTCATGCACAGATTTATTTACACTTGCACCTGACACTAGTAGTCACAATACTTCTTTTTAAAACAATATCAGAATCTTCATTTCAATCTTCCTCCTCAGTTTTTTTCCTCAAGGGCTAATTTTACCATTGGTTCATTAATTTATTAAAATGTACCCATGAGTCTTACTTGTAGTGTTTTAGTCTCTCAGTAGCTACAGAGCAAATGGTGGCCAGAAAGTAATATGTTATTACTGGTATCATTTTTATAAGCATAGGGATAAAAATAATTTTAAGTAATGAAAATAAATTTCATCTCTGTGACCTAATCATTCTCAGCCTCTTCAATTACTGTGGTGCTCTAATTTTAACAATGTATTGGGGAATGAGAAGCTCCTCACATTTTAAATCATCCACTCTCTTCACATAATATTAGATCATTCTGTCATGGGCAAACCCAGAGGAACCTCATCATTTCCTAACTAAAGAACTAATAAGAAGTTGAACCAGAAGCTCAGTACATATAAATCAATCTACAGTGCATTCCCAGATCCCCTCTTCCTTTCAGATTCAAGCACTTACAAGCATCTGAAGGACTCCAGTAATCACTAAGCATAGAAGAGAGCGATTTCAAATTACTGGAGTGTCTCATTCTTTTTTAAATCAAGGCATAAGCTTGGAAATAAATCATGCAGTAATCCAGCTCAGCAATTTAAGTGCTACTAAAATAAAACATTTTGCTTAAGAAAATTACCCTTTATAAAAAAGGGAGAAAAAAAATCAGTGTTAAAAACTGTGTGAAAATTGTGTCTGGATGACCATTTAAGAATCGAATCACAAAGGAAGAAACAGAGAAGTCTGTCAGTTTGTAATGTTATCTAGCAGCAAATTCACCCCTGCCCCCCCACCGCTTCCTTCACCAGATCTCCATGTCATTTTTCCTTTGATGTTAAGAAGCCTTTTTCCCATCTTCTATTATACCTATCTCTTTTAGTTATTCATAGATTCCCATCATTGTAATACGAGTGATTTCATTCCTGTATTTAGCCTCATTACAACTTTGTGAAATAAAGAGGTATTATCAGCCCCATAGGGAGTGGAGGCACAGAGAGATTAAGGTCCAGTCACAAGGATGTAAGAGCACTGCCTCAACCACAGTAAGGTATACCACACCTGCTCCACAACTGCTATAGAACTAATACAGTCATCTTAGTGCAACACTGGGCGCATCTAACATGTGTTGTTATGGTGTATGAATAAACTGCAGAGCTTATTTGCTCCAGAGTTTAGTGCTTCCAGGTATGCCTTTTGAACATGTGCCTAGGTTGCTGACCAATAATCTCTGGGGTTTATTCATGTGCAGCACGTTGAGCTGGGTCAGAGCAACCCCAGTTGACAGGTGGTTTGGGGCTGCCCCACTAGCTAGCTGGTAGGCAGCCCCCTCACCGAAGCACTCATGCCACAGCGAGTTGGGGCAGCCTCTACACTTGCACTGATGTGGAGGTTTTTACTCCACAGCAGAATAGTACTTGTATTTACAAGTACTATCTTGCTGCTGAGTAAATTAGTTTACCCCAGCCTAATAAAGGTGCATGTGTAGAAGCCAGGACATTTACTGCACAGGTAATTAGTCAACTGAGCAATAAACATCTTGCATATGCATACCCAAATTCTGTTCCCCCAGTATCTTGAGTAAGTAGTGCACAAGTTCTCCTTATGTGAGTATGCACCAAATATGGTTCTAATTCCTCTTCCTTCCCAAACTAAATTGCACTTATGTGGATAGATGCTGTCAAGTAAATTAGCTGTTTATCCAAGAAGCATGCCTAATGGGTCTACACTCTGTGCCCAGAGATGCATAGTAGCCCTATACATCCCATCATGATTTTGTATCCCATATCTCTTAGCTGTCTAAAGCCTGAGGGGCCCCACAAAGGCTAGAAAATATAGTCATGCTTAGAGCACAGCTAGTATGTCTTTGCCATTTGGTCCAGGTAATGCTGCCGAACTTCTTGGCAGCCTGTTTGCACCTGAGGCCCATAAAAGGCCCTGGGAGCATTGCTGGCTATATGGAGAGTTATAGATGGTTGGGTTAGTTGATGCAACTAAATCAAGGGAGGTTAGCATCAGATTCTGGGCATGAAGGTTGGTTTCACGGGGCAGGAGCTAAATTAGGGACTAGAGAGAGCTAGAGGGGAAGCAGTGCCCAAGCTAAGGGCAGGCAGACTTGGGAGAAAGCCAGAGAGTGACAGCAGGGTATACCTAGCTACACAGGCTGGAGGGGATGCTGAAGGTGGCTGTGCAAGGGACAAGCCAGCATCAGATACTAGCACCAGCTATCATGGAGATGGTAATACAGTAAGGTTGTTATTAGTGGTGGCTGCAGCCTACCTGTGGCTTGCAGAAGCAGGCTGGCCCTGCTATGGGGTGGCCTGTGGCTGGTGCTGACTTTCTACTTCATCTAGTCCCTGCTGTTTCTAAATCCTGGGGCTGATGGGCCAGTTTGATGGCCTTTGTGCCCAGACATACAACTACAATGTGACTAAATGGGGAGGGAGTCCCCATGCTGCATGTTCAAAGGGCAGTAGAATCACCTGAGGCTCTGGATACAAGTAGCCCTGTTTTGAACCCCCTAACTAGGCACCTGTGTGTCTTTGCATGTACCTAGCTGTGTGTGCCAGGCACTTGTTTACAGCTTTCTTCTACAGAACAGCTTGGAAAGGCATGTCTCTGCTAGTGTCTACCCTGCTCCTTTTTGTCCCCTTGGGCGCAGTGCCTCCTTTCCACCCCAGAATCCACCTTTGGAGTAGCAAGGCTGTGAGGTTGTGAATGCTTGCTTGCAGCCAATACTGTCAGTAACATCATCTTTGCCTGTACTTTCCCCACCTCTGCTTCTCCCAAACTCCTTGTCCACCAGAATCAGTGTTATGGGGACCCCTAGGAACACTCATGTTGGGGTTGGCGTGGCGCTCCAAGGTGCCAGGAGAAGTGAAGGAGCATGGGGAGGTGGGGATTGGGGGCTGCTTTTCTCCTCCTGGGGATGGGCCAAGTGCAGCCAGGAGGGAGGGGTGTGTATCTCAATGTTGATGGCAGCTTTGACTTAACTCTTGGAGTCCAGGAACAGCAGGTCTTGAAGGACCTGCATGAGTCCAGGAAGAGAGGAGACCTGCATTTTTCCTCATGAAAAGAGACATGCTCTTCCCATTCCCTGAGGAACTGAGCTCCCATGGGCTTCTTGAACAATTTCAGGGCACAGACTCAGGGCTGGCTATTGTCCATGAGAAAGAGGGTGTCTTGGATGTGCTTTGGGATGAAAATAACCATTACAAGGCAGGGAAGAGTTCTGCAGTCTGTGTGCCTATGGAGAAGCAAGAGACAGAGTAGAGGTCTAGCAGCTTGTGAAGGGTGCCTAGCAGCAGCTCCACTCTGCATTGCTTGCTAGGCAGGTTGGGAAGCACAGAGGTGATTTAACTTATTATTTGACTCATGCTGTGACAGTGTGGCTTCTGTCCTGTACTGGGAGCTTCAGGCTTGACTAGCTGACCTTGCTCTAGCACCTCCTGGCTTCTGGCCTGAGCCACTGCAAGCATGTGGCTGCATTTCCTGAATCAAAGGTAAATGTCTATTCGCTTCTGTTTCAATTTAATCTGTGCAGTTTAGACTAACCTGCAAAGACTGAATCTATTCATCTCAGGTTTTTTGACTGTCTGTACTTAGCCTAGAGGTTAGCTGCTGGTGGGACAGCAACAAGGGAACAACTGCAGACTAGGCACTGTAAGCAGCCCATCAAGCTGGGAAGATACACCTGCAGCTGGTTAGGAGAACACTTGACCAGGAAGGGAGGCACTCTGGGGTTATAAGCCTGGATGCAGGGGGTAGCATTGCTCTGAACTTTATAGTGGGAAGAGCCTCTATCAGCCTGAGCTAGTAAGGGGTAGAAGCTGCAGACTGGGCCAGATATCCCAGGTGCTGAAAGCCAGCAAGCAGGGAGGGGGGTTTGCAATAGTATGACAGTTCAGAGGGGGCTCTGGGTTTCTTTAGGAGCAGTCTGCTGTCACACTGTGTTGTAATTTTTATATCTGAGGGTCAGGTGTGACTAATAGAGGTGGAATGCCAGATTTTGAGCCCTACCTGACCTTGAAAGTAGGGCAACTGAGGCAGCTGGAGGCTCATGAGTAGTTGAGACTGAAAGGCTAGGCCACAGCCGTAGGCTACTAGTCTATAGCTAGAGTAACCCATAAGCTAAGGGTAAGAAGGCTGTAGCCTACATGGGAAGCTGAACAGTGGCAAAGTGACATCTGTGAGGCATGAGTGGCTGTGGTGGTAGCAGGATTACCCTAAAGCAATTTAGTGTCTAAGGGCAAGACTGATGCCAGCTGAGCATGAGAAGTAGCGGGAGAGATGAAGTAAGGCTCACTCCAAGGCCCTGAAGGTTCCAAAGAACCTCTCTCTCACTCATATCATCCAAGGGTGGGGACCCTGAGAAGCTGAGGTGAACTTGGCCAGCAGCGGCGTCACAGCTGCTCTTCAGGGGGTGGCCATGGCAGGACCTGCTGCACACATGTAAGAGTGTGAATACTGTGTGGCAGCCTTGAAAAGATCTGTGCTTAGCTGGGGGGAGAAGTACACTTGAGCCTATTCTTTGGTTGTCTACCTGAGACTTCCACAAAACATGCTTTGTGAGCCCATCCAGGGAAATAGAATTTGGGCCTAGGTGGAGGCCAAATCTGATCAAGTATCTCCTGTGCTGGGAATACTTGAAGCCGTGTCACCCGTGTTCCCAGCCCCAAGAATGCTCTCTTCTGTTGAAGCTGCCCAACTTTTTGTAGGCCTGAGTCAGAGTGAAATCATAGATGTGAGGAAAGGCCTATTGTTGGGTCACTGACTTGAGACAGGTGGAGGTATAGTAGGTTTACTGTGCACCCAGGTTGTGGGCATATGCCAACCACTGTAGACTGAGGGGAGAGGGACATGGGTGAGTGAAAGGGAAGACTACTGTTCCCATTGCTATTGCTGTAGTTGAGTCGGCTCCACTAAGATGGGAGCAGCCCTGTGGTCAGCCTCCCTGGGAGCTGAACCTAGTGCCTTGTTTGATCTGTCCCTGGTGCCCTCCTCCCCCCCCGGGGGGGTTGCAAAATGGGGAGCAAGTGAACAAGGCATGAGGCTCTGTGGCTAATACTACTGGATATGAGGCTAAGCTTGATCTGGCAAAATCTTTGTGGGAGGGGGAGCACCATTCTGCTCACTCCACTTGCCTCTATCCCCTATATATGCTGCTTGGTGTGGTGCTGCCTGCCCAGCTCTATGGTCAGGCACAACAGTGCAGTATTGCCTCTGTCATGGCAAAATCTCCCACTGTCCCCTCCTAGAAGGCACCCAAGGCTGTGTCCCAGTTTCCCTACTGGAGAGAAGGGAGGCCTAATTTCCATTTTGTGTTCCAATGAGCATTTCATGGGCCCATGCAAAGTGAAAAAGCTTCAACGGGGCCTTATCCTATGACATCCTTAGGCTGTATTTCAGGAAGGCGAGATATATGGGTTTAACTCCTCTTACCCAAAGGGAAGATTTGAATCTGGTTTCTTCTACGTAGCAGTAGAGTGTCTTCCCCCTAGATATGTGGAGTACAAGGGCAATCATGGCACTATGATGATGTGTCCTGAGCATGTTACCATGGTTCTCCACTTATCTACAGGAGCCAATTTCATGAAGGCAGTTGTAGGTGATTCTCAGCTGCTTGGTTCTGTTAAGGTGAAGGAGCTTATGCTCACACCAAGCAGAAGAAACTTGTACATATAGGCTAGGTACAGACATTCAAAAAGTCCAAGGTGGAATTGATCTAAGTTACTCAGTTTTGTGTAAGTGGCCTAGTTTAGGTCAGTAGTGAACAGAACACACATTTGTCCTTTGATGGGGGGTGCAAATCTTGGATCGGGTTCTGCTATTTTTAAACCAGTCTGTGTGCTGAATTTCTGTTCTCTTATGCGTATACATTGGTTTCTGATCACATACATTGGTAAAAGTGGAATGTCTGTATCTGGCCATAGAGGATGTTACTAATGCAAATGTAACCAAATGTAAAATGCCAAAGCATTTTAAGAGCCAGATTCTCTTCTACCTGGTGTGGATGTGTTAAGTAGGCCTGTGTGAAACGGCTAGTAGTTGCTTTGGATTTGGATTCGGCCAATACAGGGTGATTCAAATCACTGTCCCAATTTGATTTGGCCTAATCTGATTTGGAGATTTGGCTACTGCTGAATCAAACAGGCCCCATCCCCCTCCCACTTTCCCAGCCCCATCAATGGCTGCCCTGCCCAGCCCCAGTCCTGACTCTTTTTTTTTTTTTTAAAAAGCCCCCAATCACCAGATGCTAGCAGGCAGTGGGGCAATGCCTGCTGCCCCCCACTGCCCTATGCTGCTTTGGGGGCTTTGCTCTCCTGGCCCTCTTAATGCCCCCCCTGTCCTGCCCAGCCCCAGCTCCTGGCTCTTTGAAAAATAACCCTGCACACACTGGCTGCTGCCAGGTGGGGGGGGGCAATCCCTACTGCATCCCACTGCCCCATGCTGCATGGGGGGGATCAGCCATGAGCTCCTAGAAGCCCTGATAGCCACTACAGCATCCCTTGAGTGTGTGTGTGTGTGTGTTTTTTTTTTTTAAAGAACTGGGAGCTGGGGCCATGCAGGGGCAGCTATCAACTGGGCTGGGAGAGTAGGCAGAGCTCCCCATGCAGTATAGGGAAGAGGGGTGCAGTGGGGATCACCCCCACCCACTGCCTGGCAGCAGCCAGTGAGTGCAGGGCTTTTTAAAAAAAAACAAACAAAAGGGAGCTGGGGTTGGGCAGGGCATCCATGGGGGG
>NW_017728909.1:65579541-65609542 GCF_001723895.1 Crocodylus porosus | reverse complement strand
AGGGGAGCTGGGGGAGCAGGCAGAGATGGGGCCTGGCAGGGGTTCCCTCCCCCCTCCTCCAGCCCCCCACTTCCCCACCCCCTACTTAACATCATGGAGTCTGGATCCAGCTCCCTGCAGGAGTGACTGGGGACTAACAGAATCTCTGAAACTCTCCAAATTGATTCAGAGAGCTTTGAACTGATTCAGACCTTTTTATTGGTCTCCTGATTCAGATTTGGAGATTGGGCTGCTGAATTGGGCCAAATCTCCTCCCAATCGAATCAGCACCCAAAGCTTTGCACAGCCCTAGTGTTAAGTGGACTTAGTAGCCTAAATTCAACCCTATTCCATCCTGCTTGAATCCCTGAAAGTCCACTTTAGTAACACCACCATCTTGTCCTTAAGATAGAGCCACAAGAAAGCAGTGCACCTTTTGTTTTAACATTTTTTTCATGGACTGATATCAATGGCTATCCTCACAGTACATGAAATTAAACATACGTATAAATATCTGTGGAATAGGGGCTCTTCTATGCAATGCTCTCAATTCCGTAAGGTAATTATGCCAGTGACAGTTATTTTAGGTTTAGGCAAGTATTTAAGTCAATTGCTGAAATAGGACCTAATTTTGCCATAGCCAAGTTACTTGTCATGGGTAGTACAGTAGAAGACTTGATCAGCTACTTAATACCTGATTATCTAACATATGGCTATGTAGCCAAGTGCTGTGTTGTTATGGACCATTTTTCTGTCATTACAGGTTAGCAGATCATACTAACATATAGAGCTAGAAATCTACAGTGCCTAATCATTTTATTTTTCATTATGTACAGCTGCCAAAAATGAACATAACCCTCTACCCAAAATGAAAAAGGACTGTTAGCCATGCTTCATCCATCATATCGCAACAGTAAACCTTGGTATAGATTGTTCTGTTCATTTATTTGTACAGCACCTAGCATAATGGAACTTGGTCCTTATTTGCAATCTTGAATGTTCCTAAAACACTATAGTATCATTATTGGTGTATACTTAAATTATAGTATATCAAGTGTACTATATAATATAATCTGTTATATAATTATTAACTTATACATAATGCATTATAATACATTTATCTTATAATTTATTGAAATGTTTGAAAAATATAAGGTCTACTTTCAGTGAAAAACTATAAATACAGTTTGGTTTTTTCCAAACTGATCATAATTAGGCTTGGTAGGATCTGACTTTTTTTTATCAGTAAATATTGATAAATGGTGATTTCACCTCATACTCACAGACCAACAAAAAATACTTCCATGATTAATAATCAAAATTTATAGAAAGGAGATGTAAAAATAGGCTCCTGCTAAAAAAGCTCCTGAAGGATAGGGAGGGAAGGCCATAGGCGGCAGAAGGCCAGGGCTTTCCAGTGGTGCAGCAGATAGGGCAGCAAGGCAGTCTGGCCACAGGCTCTGGGTGGCTACAGAGTGTGTGTGTGTGGGAGGGAGGGGCACACACACAGCCAGGATCACAGCCCGGTGTGTGGATCACTGGCTGCCCAGCACAGCAGGCAAGTATTAAACTATTCTGTGAAAGGGAAGGGGCTGGGGACAGAGCAGATCAAGGCCTCTGTGGTGAGAAAGGGAGTAGTGCACAGGCAGGAGCAGGGGCTGGTGTGAGTGGGGCCCTGGCTGGGCCAGGTCCTGGGACAATCAGAGCCCCGGTGGCTCATTTGGGAGAGCAGGGGGCTCCTGCAGCTGTACACCCCTGATCTGTGTATGGGGCTGAGGTGGGTGCTGCTGTGGGCTGGCCTTTGCTCACTGCTGCAGCTGTCCCAAGAGCCATGCAATGCCAAGTGACTGCTGTCTCTGGGCTGCACTGTGCCCCCTGCCCACCTGGTGGTGGGATGCACATGGCATCGTGCAGCTCTAGGGGCAGTTGCAGCATAGAGCAAGCCCAGCGCGTAGTGCCAGCTGCCTCTGCCCTGTGCATAGATTGGGGGGGACACATGCCTCTGGGCCTCTGCTGGGATATGTGCAGTGGCAGGAGTCCCCTGTGCTCCTGGATGAGCCATCTGGGCTTTGATTATCTCAGCACCTGGCCCAGCTGGGGCCCCATTCACCACAGCCCCTTCTCTTGCCTATGCCCCACTTCCTTCCTCACCGTGGGAGCCTCACTCTTCCTCCCCACAATGGCCTTGTCCCCTCCCCCTCCCCTTCCTCTAGAGACTTACCTGCTGGGAGGGTGGGGTACATGTACACACTCAGCCCCCCAAATAATTTTTTCTCCCTCTGCCTATTGGGAAGGCCTGGGGGGTGGCTGGGCACTGTGTGAGTGTCTGTCCCTGTCCCAACCTTTGCAGCTTGGTGCCTGCAGTGTGCTAGCCAGCAGGGCCCTCTCTTGAAAGGTAGGGTGAGAGCCGATGGTCAAAGCAAGCTGCTAGCTTAGGGGCAGGCAATTATTTCAGGTGGAGGGCAGCTTACCCAGTTTTGGCAAGCTGTTGAGGGCTGCATGGGTAGCCCTGCCCCTTGACAAGTGTCCTACCCCCTGGTCACTATCTTGGGACCAGTGTCTCAATGTCTTGGGATCAATGTCCTAGGGCCAATGCCAGTGGGGCCCAGAGCAGGGCACAGGCTGGCAGGGGTCTGTGGAGCCAGGATGGACTTCACCAGCAGGGACAGGGGGGAACTGGCCTGGCTTCATAGAGTCCCTGCCAGCTGGGACTCTGTGTTCTTGCCACTCTGCTCTGGGCCCTGCTGGTGCTGGCCCCGGGACATCGATGTGGGCCCTATGCTCCCTTTGGCTCCTGCGCCTGCTCACTCCCAGTGTCCCCCCCCCCAGCCCTGCGGTACAGGTGGGGGACAGCGTGCAGCCCCAATCCCATGCTCACCAGCAGGGAATGAGCCGGTGCTGAGTGCAGGGAAAAAGTGGCCCCTCACCTGCCCCACGGCCCATGTTCCCTGCTGCAGCTGCTTACAGCCTATGTGGGACTGTCCTGAGCAATCACAGGCAGCCCCATGTGGGCTGCAAGTGGCTGCAGCATGGGGAGCCGGCCATGGGGGAGGGGAGGGCCTGCTTTTCCCTGTTCTCAGCACCAGCTTGTAACCCACCTGCGTCAGCACCAGGCTTACCCACTGGGGCTGCGCCGTGGAGGCAGCAGCTGTGGCCTGCCCCTGCTTGCCAGTCTGGGCAGTGTGCGGCTGCCACTGTCATCTCTGTGCTGCCCAGAGCTCCGGGAAAACGCTGCTCTGCACAGGCTGTGAGCAGCTGCAACAGGGAGTGCCAGCCACAAGGTAGGGGAGGGGCTGCTTTTCCTCTGCACTCAGTACCAGCTCTTCCCCCAACCTTCCCCCCCCCCCAGCCTTTCTTACCTGAGTTTCTCACACCAGAGGAGTCGCATGGTCCCATGCCAGACGCTCCTGCTGGGGCTTCCAGCTGAGGGGGTGGGGCCAGGCGGGCCCTGCTGTTGCAGAAGCCCACCAGGGCTTCCCCTGGGTCCTACTGGCCTGGTTCCTGTCAGCTTTGACAGGAGCCAGGGATAGATAAAGATTAATTTTCTAAATTTTTAGGGGCCCTGCAGGCCAGATAGAATTTTGCCCACCCCTGTGCTAGCTTCAGGTGGCAGAAACACCTGAAGGTTTCTTTGCTAGGGAGTGGGGGAAGGTAGGTAGGGGGAAGCAGGCAGCAACCACCATCAGACAAAAGAAAACAGGCACTCTGCTTGGTGGTGCAGTGCAAGGGGGCTGGGTGGTGGACTGACAGCCCAGTAGCACAGCAACTTCCCCCATGTTGGCTGTGTGCTGGGCTGGAGGAGGAAGTGGGCATGTTTGTATGCATGTGTGTCGCTTCTAATTTAAGACAATCCTGAAAATTTAAAATTGATACAAATAAAAATTAATGCTTAAAAATAAACATTGATTTTTTAGCTGCCGAAATTATTTTGAAAAAGTGCATTGTGCCAAACATACTAATAATAGTCACATTAATAACCCCTGAGCCGAAGAGGTGGCAGTGGTGTTATTATGTCATCAGTAAATTTAGACTGTTAGGCACCTCTAAAATACTGAGCGGAGGGTGATATCAATATTTGCCTTCTGATAGGCTGATCATCTTTTATTAGAGATGTGTAATTTCCGTTTTGCACAGGACTGTTGTGATAGTCCCATCATGAAATTCTTATGCAGCAAATACCTGGCATCCAAGCCCTAGATTTTCTTCAATACCTGCTGTAACTGATTCTATTTTGCCAATATTTTCTTGGTTTTTGTGGTTAAATATGCTTATCAAATGAGAAAGGAAAGAAAGTCCGTGATGAAACCTTTCCTTCTGTCCTCTTTTTTTTCATAACCAGTATATCTGGTATTCTAGCATGCAAATGTATCCAACACATCTTTCTCTAAAAACATTTTATTGTGGTTGCACATTTGCTTTATGCTTAAAGTTCTTTCTTGAATAACTCTTTAAACTGAATTTCTTTGCTGACTGTGAGGTCTATGAAGGCTTAAAGATAAAGTATGCTTCAGGTTGTAGCATACAATCAGATGCATCACACTCAACTCCAGATCACTTATTTGTTCTTGCAGTTTCTTCTGTTTTTCTTTCCACCATGTCACTGTTTTTTTTTTCTTTAATGTTAGTACCTTTCCTAATTTTTTTTCCCTGTTCATCATCAGCCAAGTTCTGTGTTGAATTTGCATAAAGCTCATGTAAAAAAAGCCCTTGAAGTCTTCAGTAAAGTAAAATATATCCATTCTAATACTGTGTTTACTTGAATATAAGATTATCTCCAATAATTAGATTCTATGTATGGAAAATGTATATATTCTAATATAATAAAAGCTTTAGTCTGTCCATAATGCTTTACCAGCATTCTGATTGGTTGTCTTGGCAGCGAATCACAATGCTGTCTGAAACAACCAATCAGAGTGTTCCAGACAGGAGGCAGTGGTGGCATGGGAGCACCACCATGACAGAGGGGATAGAGTGAGGGGGGTGAGGTGGTGGCAACATGGGGTGCTGGCTGAGGAGAACAGCAGGGCAAGCTTCCTCCCTCTGCCCCGGGGAGGTAGTGGCAGCCTAGGGTGGAGGGTGGGGTGCTTTGTCCCCCCTCCACCCCCCTCCCCCCGCCATCATTCCTGGTGGGCAATTGACTAGTTTTATTATAAGTTTCCAGGTATAAAATCTAATTATTTTAGAGGTGTGTCTTGAGTTTGTCCCCCTCCCACTGCTATAGCAGGGAAAATAAATCTGGGAGAGTAAGGTGGCTACCTTGCCTTCTGCAACCCTAACTCCCACCTGTCACCTCTTTCTCCTTTCCCCTTACTGTCAGACCCTGCTCTCCCTCAGCACGTGGAAGGGAGGAACAAATTTGAAAACATTGATTTTGAGATAAACAGGCCTGTAGTAACTAAGTTAATCTAGAACTGATCCATTATCTTTTTTGGGATTGCTGCAAATTTTAGCACAGGTAGGTACTCCATGAACATATTTTTGAACAGCACTCTTTTACCTACTGATATAGAGTCCAAAGTATGCATGATATTAGTCCAAAGCCAAAAGGCTCATAATTCACCATATTGTTCACTGTACTGGGCCCCTGCAGAGTCAACAGTGTTTCAAGCCATGGTGATCTCACAGCTCAGCACTACTTAGTAGGTGTGTAAAGTCCAGATGCTGTGCACCCCACTCCATCCACAAAAGATCCATGTACTAATTGACTTCCTATTTAATGACTGGAACCTAGTATTCTTGTCAGGAAACCTGGGATCTTCCAAAAATGTATATACATTTGAAGTGCAAGGAGCCTGGTCCAGCTCCACCTCATGCACACTAATTCTATGCACCAGGCTGTGAGAGAGAGGGCAACAGTGGGAGTCCAGGTGAACAGTTTGGGGGCCCCATTTGGTGATGTTTGCCAGACACTTGAGGTTGGGAAAGAAACAGCAATACTTGGAAATGGGAAATAAAGGCACAGCTCAGTTGTGGGAGTGCAGCGGAAGTTAAAATGTATTCAGTGTAGTAGCTCACCATGACTTAAAATGGAGTCAGTGTTGAGGGGGACTAAACACAATGGGCACTCTATCCTATTTAAATGACTTGCACTAACCCATTCCTGTGGTAAGCTCTCATCAGCATCTTGCATTGAATCCATATCAGGCTTACATGGATGACCTGAACAACCTGTGTCAGAATAGATATGCAGTAGAAAAAGCTCTGTGGCCGAAGTGGGATTATGAAGCAGCAGTTGGGGCCAAGCTCAGTGTGACCAAAAGCACTTGCCTGTTTGTAGGTGGGACCCCAGTGGAAAGAAACAATCAAGAATTGATATTGCTTGTATGAAAAAGAAATAGGGATAAGGGAGAAATAATTTAGAGATCACTGGATGCTGCAGGTGGAAATGAGTTTTGGTTAAGAGCCCCATGAGAAGAAAGGGACTGTGAGAGTTAAATGTGTGGCTGTTACAGATGAAGAGATATGTCAAGCATACATGAGGCTGGTGATGATCATTGAAGAAATATTTTGGGCATACCAGAGAATGGTGGATGCTGGTGAAGAAAAGGGTGGGAGAATTATCAGGAAGGAAGGCTGAAGATGCATGGGGAAAGAATGAAAGAGCTGAGAGAGCTGCAGTGAAAGATGCAGAAGTTGCTAAAGGAAGACTTGGAAGGCAGATGGGTACAAAAAGGCTAGAAGGTATAAACCTGGTTTAAAAGAAAGATGAGAGAGAAAATATTCTTCGCACAAGCACCCCGAGAAAATGAAAATGAAAAGTGGTACTGAAAATGAAAAGTGATACTTTTGGGGCAGAGTGAAGGTGGCCAAAGGAGAGCTGAAAGCAGTGTGGGAAGAAGCTGGTGCCCAGGTAGAAAAACAGGAGGAATTGTTGGAGGCAAGAAGATTTTACAAAGAGCTATACCAGGAGAAGGAAATAGACAGAAAGAAGATGAAGGATTTCTTGGGAGAGATTGAAGAGAAAGTAGAGGAGGAGGAAGCAAAAACGGTGGAATAAAAGATAAGCTTAAAGGAAGTAGAGGAGTGTTTAAAAATGCCTCCGAAATTTTACAAGAAGCTTTGGGCATGGGTAGGAAGGGATATAATGGAAGCATTTGAGGAAATAGTGGAAATGGGGAAAGATTTTACAAGAGGCATTGTGATCTTACTTTTCAAGAAAAAGGAGAAGAAACCCCTGAAAAACTGGAGACCAGTTACACTCCTTAATATGGACTATAAGTTAATGGCCAATATGCTGGCTTTGGGGATGAGGAAAAACCTCCAGGAGATAATACACAAAGACCAAATATGCACAGTACCAGGTACGCAGATCTCTAAAACAATCGGACATATACTGTCCCACATCCAAAAAAGGAAAACAGTTATAGCAAACATAGATTTAGAGAAAACATATGACAGGGTGGGTCATGATTACGTATTCAAGGTCTAGAAAACATGGGGTTTCCAGAGAAATTTAAATGTTGGTTAAGGTTATTGTGTAGAGAGTCAAGTCCAAATTAATAGGCACCTAAGTGGAGCATTTAAAATCAATACAAGGATGAGGGTGCCCCCTGTCACCCCTACTATTTGTGTGTGGTATGGAATGGTTAGCACAAAGGATAAGAAAAGACAAGGTCCTAAGTGCAGTAAAGATGCTGGAAGGGGGTGAGGTTAAATATATACTATACATGGATGATATAAATGTAGTAGTTAGAGACTTGCAATGGAAAGGGTGCTAAAGCATACATCAGAGCATGGAGAAGTGATGGAGACTAAACTAAACAGATCAAAAAGCACCATAATGGGAGTGGGGAACTGGAGGAACTTGGAGAAGTTGGGCTTTCAAATAAGAGAGAGAGAGAAATCAGAGTACTAGGGATATTGATGGATGCTGAAGGAAAGGTAATATAGCATGGGAAAAGGTGACGGCAAGGCTACAGCAAATACTTTGGTAATGGTCTGGAAGGACACTGTTCTTTGCCTGAAAAGTGGTGGCATTTAAGGCGTGCTACTGCCAATTATTCTATATATCTGCATTGTATTACTACTGACCTGGCAGCAAATAGCAAAAGTACAGTGGGAAATATGTATGTTCTTCTGGGATAGCAAGAGAGAAAGGTTGGCTAGAGCTGAATTGTACAAAGCAAGAGAAATGGGGGAATGGGGGGGTGTGCTGGATTTGGGATTATTCCTTTATGCAAAATATGTAAGCACAGTATGTAAGGCAGAAATGAAGGGAGAGGGGAAAGGAGCATGTATCACCTAATTTTACTCAGCTGCAATTTTGATGAAATGGGGAGTCTATCAGACCTTTTTGAGGAGTCCGAGAATGTGGCAACCACTGATTCCTTACATCAGGATAGAAGGATTCATGTAGAGGTAGGGAAGGTAGGGCTGGAGGTCCTGAAGGATCAAAAGAAATTGATGAAATTGGTAAGGAAGACAGACCAAAGGGTGCTGGTGGGAAACTTCACAGAAGGACAAGTGAAGAATATGTAGGGAGTGGTGGTAGGTAAACAACTAAAAGGCAAACATGCTGACCTAGCGTGGATAGTTATGAAGAATGTCTTGCCAGTGAGAGAAGTGCAACACGGATGGGGCTTGATGAGCTCATCAAGGTGCCCAGGGAGAGGTGTGGGGAAGAAGAAACAGTGGGATGTGTTTTGGGAGTGCATGTATAAAATAGGGGTGTGGGAAAGGGTTTGCTGCTTCTTGAGTGTCACAGAAATAAACCTGTCAGTAGCATGGGAGATGGTACTCTATGGACTCACCACAGAGAACAGAGGAAATGTTATTATGGAGTTTATTAGCATTTGTTAAAATGAGTTTATGGAATGTAAGAAGCCACTGGGTGTTTTAGAGGGTTTTGCTTTCATTGAAAAAGTGCCTGAAGCTGGGGCTGCATGAACTGAAACACTACATCTACAAGGACAAGAAAAAGATTGGAAAGTAGGGCTGTTTGAAATGGCACTGTTCTGTTTTGACTTGAGTTTTGAGGTTTTATTTTGAATTTCATTTTGATTCGAAACAGCTGTTGTTTTGCTTTGTTAAAACAGTGAGGCTGTTTCGCCGTTTTGCCCATTTGCTATAATGGGGAAGCTCAAAGCAGCCTCTCTCATCTGGCAGGCAGATCAGGGACCTGCAACCCTGGGAGGGCTGCAGGCCCCCGATCTGCCTGCCAGATGAGGAAGGGAAGCTGGATGCTGCTGCCTAGAACCAGGGAGCTGGGGAAGGGAACTGAGCCTGATTGTTCAGTTCCCATCCTCTCCCCAGCACTATTGGGCAGGGTGTCAGCCCAGCTAGGCTGAGTTCCCATCCCCAGTGCTAGGATCAGGCTGGGGATGGAAAGTCAGTTCAGCTGGTCTGAGTTCCTTTCCCCGGCTTGATTGTGGCCCTGGGGAGGGGAACTGAGTCCAGCTCAGTTCCCTTCCCCTGAGCTGTGATCGGCTTCCTGCTGTGGAAGGTGGGGAGAGCCAGGGCTAAGCTCCTGGCTGCTGCTGGGAGTGCAGCCCTGGTTCTCCCCTGCCTGCTGGCTGCTTCAAAACTTGAAACATTTCAGCTAGCCTCATTTTGTTTTGAGGCTGTTTCGAAGCCCTTTGTTTCAATTTGATGTTACTGTTTTGAGCCTGAAATGAGTCAAAGCAGTGTCGAATTGAAACAGCCAGTGAAATTTTGCACAGCCCTATTGGAGAAGTGGAGGAAAAATGACTGGACGTGCTTGTTTCACTAAACTAATGGAAGGACTGATGGGAAGGGTGGGAGTTTTAGGTGGTTACTAAGGTGATAGTTTGTCATGGGGCTCTGTATGAAGGAAAAGATTTCTATAAGGTTTCTTTTTTGTGGAAAGTTGATGTTGTTTAAGAGTTTAATGTATGATGTTGATTTTGTTTAAGGATTTAATATATGTAGTTGTATGTTTTTATATGTAGTTGTTTCCATGCTATGCATTCTTGGTAAAACAAGGATGCTCAATATGGGTAGCTTTATAAGTGTCGGGTGATAATAAGTGTGTTTTAAAAAAAAACTGTGTGGGGGGAAAAAAGGAAAAGAAAAATAAGGTACTCATCAGCATCTAGTCCTTCTTGACTAAGATCAAGTGTGGCACCAGAAGGAGGGTGTCAGGGCTTGTTCTGGCCCTCCCAGAGCCAGCCTAGTGTTGCAGTGTATTATATTTGTCCAACGTGGGTCATGTTTTGTAATCATGCTCACTGTTGACTGCATTTAATCAACTTCATAGTTGGTTTCCATTACTGAGCACATGCTGCCTTTACACTGTCTATCATTAAACTTCTGGCAGTTAATAAGGGTTCTTTTATGCAAATATAAGATGAGGAGCTTTTCCCTCCATGCTGGTTCGGAGGGAGAGAGGGGACCTCGTCTTATATTCACATAAATACGGTAACTTGACCCAGTGTTTTCAACCATGTCATATAGCTGATGGAGACACTTAAAGTTGTTTGCTTCAAAACATTTCCATAGAATCCTAGGACAAAACTGGGGTTAACATATAATAAAATAATCTACTTACCCCTTGAAACCACTTGAACTTGGAATAGCTTCACAAAGATATTCAAAGGCTGGTTCAATAATTTTGCAAGTCAGTGGATGATTTACTGGAATACTGTGCTTTTCATGTAAATTGTGTTTGGTAATGCTCCTTGATCATTTGTATTCATAATTTGCATTTTCAGTCTGTCAAATTATTTAACTCTTGACATTGTAACATATAGCTGGCCAAATTCAAACAGGCTATGATAGGTAAGAGTCTACTGTTGCAGGGCACTAAGGCTGCTCCTTTAAGGGCAGAGGCAGCCTAGCCAGGGGTCCCTGCAAGTTAGGCAGAGGTCAATAGCTGCAGGTTGCCTGAGCAACCAGCCAATGAGGTAATTAGTGGCACCTGCAGGTGTTCAGGTAATGGAAGGAGGCAGGGCACATATAAGCTCAGGGCTGGGGCTGGAAGGGTTCAGTCTGGCAACTGCTAGGAGAAGGAGTTTCTGCACAAGAGAGCTACCCAAGACATTTTGCTACCTGCTTTGCTACTTCCAAGTGCAGTAAGGCTCCAGGAGCCCATAAGGTATATAGGGCTAGGAGGCATACTATGTGAAGGGAGAAGTTTGCCTTGTTAAAGGGGCGGAGCGTGGTTTCTTATGGTTATGTTGTAGCCTAGGGGTTTACACTTGTGTTATTGTTTGAACTAGAGGTTTGGGATGAGGTTGTAAGAGGAGGTACAGAGGCTTCGTTAGTGCCTAGAGAGGTCATGCAATTGCCTTGAGCCCTACCAGAAGTAGGCACAGGGCTCAAGCAGTTAAGAAAGCTTGCAATGGGCAGAGGCATAAGGCTAGAGGGCCCGGTGCCTAACAGGCGCACCTACATGGAGGCTGTGGGCCTGGTGATTGGAAGAGACTGAGCAGAGCTGGAGCTTCAATGCCAGGTCTGACCTGGTAGGCCAAGGCTGGAGGGCCTAGCCAGATTAAAAGGGCAGTGGATGAATAAGCCAAGGCCCCAACAGAGGGAATAACATCTATGTAACACCCCCGAGGCATGGGGTATAGCAAAGAGGAGGTTTGGAGCTACACAGTTAGCCCATAGGCATTGAGGTTGCCCGTGTGGCACAGTAATGAAGAGAGGCCCGATGAAAGGCTCAAGAACTAGTGGGTTCTAATGAGGTTCAGTGGACTGGGGTCACAACAAAGGTCCATGGGCAACCTCCCAATTTATTTTACCAGCAAATGTGGCAGGTAAGACAAGAGGGTGCCCTCCAGGCAGAGCTGCAATGGTCATGGAGCCACTAGGGGATGACAGCCACCCCTGGGGATCCCACCCTGTGACACCTGTTTTATTGAGTGTTTGACCTTGGCTTTTGTTGATAGTCATGAAAAAGCTCCTCCAATAGGAAATTGCCTCCTGCATATTTTAAAAGGCAGAGCTGTGTGTCTGATGGTCATAATGTAAGCCTTGGCAAAAGAATGAGTTTTCCAGTAGCCTCTCCTCTTACCACTTGTAAGTCTATTGTGTTATACTTTGCAATAATCTCATACTATTCATTATCCCAATTTTCATAGTTATTCTCACCTTGAGCATGAGTCTGAGGGGAGGCAAATTGTGTAGTGACAAACTGTTGAAAAATGTGGTCAGATATTGGATATCATTGTTACCATGTTAGTTATCTGCACTCATGACTGGTCTCTGCACTTGCATCTTTTCTACTCTCTACCTTTTATTTTAACAAATTTCATGAGACTAACCTGTCCTAATGCAATTGTAATTAAATTCTCAGTTTTTCTTTTCAATTTTTTGTTGACAAACCCTGTATGTTTTTTCAACTTTTTTCTTTGAGTTTATGTACCGAACTTTCCACCTACAATAGCTGTTTTACTATAAATTTCTGCCTATGTCTCTCTCATTGTCTGCCTAACAACCTGGTTTTAGTAGGAGTCATTTCCTTATTTAATTTTGGAACTTGTTCAAAGATTTGGTGAGTTATTCTGTTCTCTCTCATACAGTTTACTAGTGTTACTATATGGTATAGTTACTATATAACACTGGTCCAGGACATCCTCTGCCCTTTTCCCCCATCCTTCCTGTTAACATGAAATCTATCCACATCTGAATTAAGGTTCATTACCTTAAACACTGCTAACTTCCTCGTTGTCCTTCTGTCCACCTACCTTAGATCAAACTTCATGCAATTAAATACTAGAGTAGAATATTATATGTATTTAATAGTACATTGAAAACTATCCATAGAATGTAATGTATATTTATTGCTTTAACCTTTTTTTTTCTAAGTGAGCTTTGTTTTCAAAAGTTTCACTACATTTCCAAAGCACTGTTTCTTCTATGTTCCAGTCTTTTCTTTTATAATAAACCTTTTCTTTCTGAACAACTCCTTCATACTTATGTTGTCCAATACTATTGATTCCTTCTGTTATCGTACTAGTTCTATCCCTTCTGATATTTGTATAATTCAGTTTAGTTTCTTAAGATATATGCCGACTTGTTTATATCTTTCCCATAGCCTATGAAAAAAGTTCCTCAGATGTAAATAGTGAATTATTATCAACATCACTCCAGCTATATAGATTCAGGTGGTCCACGTAAAAAAGAAGTGAAATGGGCTTCGCTTCTGCAATTATTAAACAGGTTTGTTTTTTTTTTGCGACTGCTTGCAGATGTTACCCCCCACCCCACCCCCAAACAGTGCTTTACCTTAAGCTCTGCACACTCCCACACCAAGCCCAGCACATGCCCAGAAGAGGCAGTGTGTTAGTTGGATCCAGCTCACCTGACATCTGTATAGATTGGGCTCTTTAGTGGGGCTTTTTTGGTGTTTTTATTTAATAGCTGATTGTCTCAGTTTTAAATAAGTGCCAAAAAGCCTGACTGAAGCATCCAATCCATACAGACACTGCAGAGCTGGGTTGAAGTAATGCTCTGCTGCTTCTGGTAAAGTGTGGCTTGCTTGTTTTAAAAAATCTGCCAGCAGCCACTAATTCCTTCTAAAAGTCTAATGACTTTCCTCAGCATTGCAGACAACAGGAACAGGAATATAATAAAGAGCATACAACAGACAAGGAGTCACCTTGGTAGATCCCTTGTTAAGATTTTTTTTTTTTCCATTTTATTCCAGATAGCATTACAAAATATGTATCATATCTTACATAAATTTCATCAACTTTCTTTTCATTCAGAAGCTCTCTGAATCAATAGATGTAACATGCTATTAGATTCTCCATGATTGCATATATACATGCAAATGATCTGGGAGAATTTTTCTGGGTTTATTTTCCTGCTAGAAACACTTGCCTGGAGACTCCTGAACAAACATTTGACAATGAGCCCCTGAGGAGCAGAGACTTTGCAGTGGTGGTACTATGCAGCTACAGGCCCTCACACATGCATCTAGGCATGCTCTGCAGGCTCCCTCCATCTTCCTGGAAACAGATGGCAGTAGTGTACCAGGTAGCCCTGATTTCTGCTCAGTGTCAGCCTGCGTCTCCCTGCAGCACAATATGGGGATTGTGAAGGAGAAGTATTCTGGTCCCTGCTCAGCTGGGGCAGTATGGTCCAGTTAGTAACATACTAGCTCCTTGGGGAGGTGGGGGGAGGAAGTGTGGGAGCAAAGCACCCTGGGATGCTGCAACTTCTTTCAGAACAGAACATGTATAGACATTTACTCATGTGGGAGAAGCTCCCTCCGGAGAGATTTAATCCTGGTTGTTCCCAGGTTATTTTTCTCCAAGAGTGGCCACTTCCACTTTGGCTGAAAAACCCTGAACATCTGTATATTTATGGTTTCTACTAGGAGACCAGCAATGCCCAGAAGAACCAAAATGTCTGTACATAGCCCATGTACTTTCAAGTTCTTTCATTTTCTTCTGGCATTCATTCCTGTTGCTTTAATCACTGTCAGGTGGTCCTTCTCCCTGCCAGTAATTCTTTGACATCCTTTCCAATATTGAGGAAATGTATCATTAGTTTTAAAATGTTCGACCAATTTTTCACTAGTGATTCCAATAAAAAGCTTCCAGATTGTAGGCAAGCAAGCTATAAGTCTTAAAGAGCATCAGCTGTTTTCTTTACTGTGTTCTTTTTAATGACCACAGTCCTTCCTTCAACTGTCTATATACACGCACCTTTTCTCCAACTTTATATTGAAGACATAGTGAGATGAGGATATAAGCTTGTTAAGCTCTTTAACCAGTTATTGTGGATTTCATGCTTTCCTACTGCTTGCCAATTAAATGATTGTCTGTCTTCTTTGTATATCTTCATCCATGATTTGCACTTTACTTTGTTTAAAATGGCCAAAGGAATTTTTTCAAAAGTGTATTGAAAAAATTAAATGTGAGTGGAATGTGCTTTGCTGGCAACATCTTTGTTTTTCTGTATAATTCTGTAGTTTTGTGACCTGTACTGTACTTTTGTGATTCTTTAGTTTTTGTGAACTGCTTTTGCTTCAACTACTTTTTCCACTTCTGTGGTGCTATGAAATGCAGACTTTTCTTCACAGTTCCCTAATTGTTGATCTACTTTTTTCAATTTCCCTTGTTCACCTTATCCAGGTGCTTACCTTCAGTCTTGAGCAGTGGATCTTCCAATTTTAATTTGGTTCTTTCTGCCAGTCTTTTTCTCTAGCAGAGGTTTATTTTTGTTCAATAAATTCCCAGGTTCTCCACTAAAGTCAAGACTGCACCTTTTGGTACATCTTTTGAAAACCAGTGTAACCCTACTATTTATCCCCTCAAAACCTTTTACTAATGTGTTCTGTGACTGACTTGACCATCTCCTTATCCGTATATTTCAAGGTCTCAAACCAAGGACCCTCTTTAATTTGATAAACGTAATACATTATTTTACTACTTATGGTTTTCTTGTTGCTTTCATTTTTATCCTGTGGTTTTGGTCCTATGCTATGGTTATCTGAGTCAATAGTGAGTTTGGAAAACAAGTTCTATTCAAGTATTGTACTCTTATGACATCTCTTCAGCCATGTTGTGTGTCCTTTATTTCCTTTATGTTAACAAGAAATATCCTATATTTAATGAGAACAAGAGAAGAGGCCTATTTTTGTGCTATCTTTTATTGGACCAACTATATATTTGGAAGAGAGGTTTGATAAGCTTTTGGGCTCAGACTGCCCTTTCTCGGCTTTCCTTTTCAAACCTCTGTTCCAGCTATAGTAGGTCCAATAAAAGATATCACAGCCCTCTCACCTTGCACACATTTCCTGGACCATCGCTACTACAACATTCGGGCACTGCTCAATAAGTATCTAACTTGTTTGGCTAGCTGCTGTTCAAAATGCATTCTTTTTTTTTTTTTTCGGTCAAATCATGCAATCACTTTCTGTATCGCTGACCACCACATCTTGCTAGAAAGTAGTACTTCAACCATTTGCTGTTACAATCCATGCTCCACTTCTTCCTCTTTGGTTCTTTTGTATCTTTTCCTGATGTTTCTGTAGTTACCTGATGATGATGATGATGATATGACTCACTTACATGCCACGGGAAACTCTGCTATCCAGCTACATATCCACTAGTTCCCTTTGCTGTTATGTAATAACGCTTTGATTCTTGCCATATTGGGTATGATGACTTGGGTATATAGGATCAGTGCCCCTGAAGACAAAAGCCTCACCACGTAATTAGAATAAGTATTAATATTGCAGCTAGAAGCCCTAGTCATACATCAAGATCAGTGTTATGTGCTGGGAAAAACCTGAACAAGTACCCTGGGCATGTTTCAAAGAACGTACAATCTAAATATAAGAAAAGAGAAGACAGATAGATGCAGAAAGGTAGATGGGGAGATGGAAGAAAACAATGAGACGGTGTTAGGATGTTAGGCAGTAACTAAGGCACATCAGTGGACTAAACATTCTTATTTGTTACCGTTATTGCAAAAGAGAACCTGAAGGAGGATAATGACATAGTTTTGCAGAGATTTATGGGAGACCATGAGAGTCAGCATGGGAGCAAGCACAAAACTTTTTGTTTTCAATGTATATGTATGCTGAAAGGCCTCACTTCATTCAGAAAATATGACCAAAGACATGCTTTAAGGTTGGTGGGTTTTTTTTTTCATTTCACTTACACCTATGAAAATTCATAGCAACTCCCTTAAAATTTATGGAGTCATTCTTGGCTGAAATCCTAACTCCATTGAAGATAGTGTGGGTTTTGCTGGCTACCTTACTGGGACCAGAATTTTTGATTTTATACCAAAGTAATGACACCCAGATCTGGTCTTCAGTTAATAAATTTCTAGCTCTTAATGGGAGTGAGTAATTTATAATAAATTTCACTTGTCTATTGTGCTTTATAAAGCTTCATGAATGATACATTTATCAAAGATTTAATAGTTAATCTGCCAAAAACAAGTAAGTTCTGTTTCCATTATGAAAGGGATCCAGAATATTTGGAATTTTAAATGTTTGTCAAGTGTTACTAATGGGAACTGAAACTTTCTTCATGACTGCAACCTAAAAGCACAATAGGAAAATTAAAAAAAAAATAAACAAACAACATATATTAAAATAAATAAGCAACATTTTTCATCTTAATGCAGAAATAACTAGAACTGTACAGTATATTTATGAGAAATGTTTTCCAGCCTGACTGGGAAGATGCAAACTAATACTCATTTTAAATGTTTAATATAACATCAACACTTAACACTATTTTAACTTAAAAATGGTTTAATCCGATCAATTAACATTTCCACTTGTATTACAGTATGGCAAAGGTTATCCAGGGAACTGAAATACTTCTTTGAATAGGTTATTAGTATGTTTGAAACGCTGTTGTGTCTTTGCTGAATGAGTTGGGTGAAAAATAACTTTTTTATTCCACCACCTCCCTTACCTCCCCCAAAATGCCCTTTGGCAAATGCTTACAACTGGACCTTTGAAGATTTTCCATTTTGAATAATTGGGTTTAAAGAGGATTTTAAAGTGCATGAATACTGTGTGATCTGGAAAATTTCTGAACCTTTTGGAACAGAGAATATATTTAACTTATCCCTGGAGAAGGATAATTGGGAAGACTTTCTGCAAGGAAGATCAATTCTGTCACGTCAAAGATTTTTCTTCAGTTTCCAAAGGAAAACTTCCCCTAGCTTTCAGCTGTCACTAAGAAGCTTCCAGAAGCAATGCCTAGCTCACCTCAACTTTGGATAAGGATGCTTTATTGGGGGAATTCTTTTTTGTTCTTTCACTTGATTACTATACACTGCCTCTCTGCCCCCAGGACATTCATGTAAGTTTGTTTTCATGGAAAAATGTTTTCTGAAAAAGTAGAAGTAAAAAAAAAAAAAAAGAAAAAAAATAGTTACTATATGAAAACCTAATTTTTCTATCCATTTGGTGGAACTCTTAAGCATCATTTGCCCTTGAGATGTAAAACTGTCTTATAGAGGAGTTGATGCTTTGTTGTATTGTCTCTATTTATTTTTCACCAGTGCTCTAAAGGGGTTTATTTTTCATTGTTGACTTCATCCTGAGAGAGATACTTACTCCAAGCTCGCTGAACCCCATCTGATGAAACGTATGCATATTTTTGTGAGTGGAGAAATTATGCATTTAAACTGATGACACTAAAGAAGTCATAATTCTTTCATGCCAAAAAAGTGATAGCGTTCCTGACTTATAAAGAAGGAAGGACACTGATAACTGCTACTGAAACTCTTAGTGAGGGGTAAAAATAACCTTGCTTGATATAGATTTGTTGTACTTGGATGGATCCTCCCAGGAAAAAAGTGCTCTGTCCAATATACTTCCTGACACTGGAATCGGACAAGATTCTGTTGGACAGTTTGGACACATGAACGGCATCTTTGCTACCTTCTATTGTATCAACTTTAGCAGTTTGCTGATACTTTCTGTGTCTGTATGCTTGGAAGTCTGCCTAGCCTCTCTCTACTCATCATTTTGAACTTTCAGGCACTGCACACATCTGAATATCTTATTTAAGGTAGCTAATTGGAAAAATTTTAAGGAAAAAAAGATTTAAATACCATAGACCAGGGATTCTCAACCATTTTTCTTCCTGAGACCCCCTAGCTTGCTGAAAAACTCCAGATCCCACCTGTGCCACAATGACTGTTTCCCTGGATCTCTGGCCCCACCTGCATAGTCCCAGGTGCGGCAGGGACTGTTCAGTGGTGCAGAGCCCTGGGTCCCCATTCACTTGAGCAGCAGCATCGCCCATCCACCCTCAGTGCTGCCTGGAAGATGGAGGCTCTGGGGCTGGGCAGGGTGGGTGCAGCTCTGCCCCTTCCTTGGGACTTGCCTTAGCCCCAGAGGGCAAAGATGGCTCTTCTCCACATCAGGTCAGGCTGGCCAGACCCAAAACTTGCTCGTGGCCCCCCCAGGGGACCACGGACTCCCAGTTGAGAACCTCTGACATAGATAATGTCCTTAAACTAGTAGAAAAGGATAAATATTACAGATAACAGAAGAAATACCGATACTTGTGACCTCCTTGATTTTTATAAATTCCATATATCACAGAAGGCATAGATGTGATAGATTCTGTTTTTGCAATGTATAACCTGCTATAGAGAACATCACTTACTGGGAATTTACCCGCATTGTTTTAGTTTAAAATTCCTGTTTAGTGGAGAGAACTGTATGTAGCATTTAACATGCTTTTAAACTCTTAAGTTAAATTTTGAGTGCTTATGTGGGTCTCATTGAGTTGAATTACCTCCATAAAGTGTATTCTATAACTACATTATGCATCTTATGAAGACATCTGTGAAAACATAGGGCCATTGTGGGGGAGAAATCATGTCTCTCCAAAGTGGCAAGAAATATTTATCCAGCTCTTTATTCATTATAATCTAAGTAGTTTCCCCCCAGTAGTTAGAGAGTTACAGAACTTTTCATTTATAAAGAATCATTCAAGGTTATAAACCTCTTGTTGGGTTGTTTGAATCTTTTCTCATATTAGCATTTACTGAAAGTGTTGTGTACACTCTCAGAACTGTCTTGTGTGTCACAAAAGTTAGAAACGAGCTTCAGTAGGATTTAGAACAAATGTAGAGAGTCAGCCGAGATGTCTAAAGGTTATCAAGATAAAAATATTTTCACTTGTCTTATGTGGTAGAAGAAAATCAAGGGTGCATATAGACATTCAAAATCCAGGGGAGGAACTGATCTAAGTTATGTGGTTTTTCTGTAAGTGGCCTAATTTAGATTGGGAGTGAACAGGATACACACTTGCCTTTGGGGGTGGGGGTACAGGCCTGAAGCCTTCAGGCAAGGGGTGTATGAGGTCAAGTAAATGAGGCTTGGGTAAATGAGGTCTAAGGGCTATCTAAGTTAAGGACTGCCCAGGGGGCAGGGGAGCAGCCATGATGAGCACTTTCAGAGAAGCTGGACCATGTGAAATTCACTCCCTCTCTTGAAACTGATGGTCAGTAAACTGCTTGCCTCCAGAGGGAAGCAGCTCCACCTGCCTTTGGATGATACTTGTGAGTAAGCTATGTGAGATCTAACTAGATATATACCTTGCAGTAATACAGATGCTTGATCAAAGGCTACCATGCCGTTGTTTGCTCTAAGGTATTTCTCTGATATTGGTATACTCTATTCCAAACCTACTTCTTTTAACCAATAAAGTTATCCTCTGCACCTAGCATGGGAGACTTATTGGGAGAGGGTCTAGATTGTCTTGGGGTTCCCTTGGTTTGTCTCACTAAGAAAAACCACTTGGTTTGTTTCACTATTTGTGCTTCAGACTGAGAGAAGCACCCCAAGTTCTTGCAGTGGGTTGAGTAGCCCTCAAGGCATACTAGACCTGTGTTTCCTGGGGGGCACAGGAACAAGATCAATACCGACCCTGGGTGGTGGCAGCTTTATTCCCAGACTTGCAGGTGTGCTTCAAGGAGGTTGGCTGGATGTGAGGTGCCCCCAGGGAGGCACTCAGAGCCTGGAAGGTGGTCAGCTGCAGTAAGGTGTGTGGCTCAGCACAGGAGCACCACCTACCGGCCCACCACACAGCCCATCTACTCCCCTTCCCACCCCTCTCCCAGGGACTTTGCATCCCCAGTGCCTGGGTCCCTGCCATAGCCTCATGGAGTGGGATGGAGCCATACTGCTCTAGGCAAGAAAGCATCCTTGATCAGTGCCAGAGTCTTCACCAGAAGTAGGAAGATGGTTGGCTGTAGTGCTGTGGGTTGTGCTGCAGCAGCAGCCACTGTACTGGTAGTTGCAGGGCTAGGAAGCACTCTGAATGTCTGGAAGGGTAGCAGTAAGAAGGTAATGGAGGAGTGGGAGAGGAACACCCATGACCGCTGTCAGGAACTGCCCTAGGGGCCATGTGTTCAATGACTGGGGGCAAACTGCTGTGAGGTGGAGAGCATAGCCTCAGGCTATGGGTCCTGGGTCTTGACTTCTGCAGTGCTGGCAGTCCAGTGATTCTGGGAATGCCCCATACCCCAGCCTGGAAATTTCCAGAGTCCTACCTGCAATACCAAGGCCATGTCCCAGTGGCTTCTGAAGTTTCCAGGGGCATTCACCTGCTTGCCCAGCTTTGATGCTGAGAGACCCCCTTCCCCTCCCTCTCCCCTTGTCCTAGTACTCTGGGACCCTGTAGCTTCAGGCCAAAAAACACTTGAAGCACCCCAGGTGCACGTGACCTGGGTACCTGCTGGCAGTGGCCAAGCTGCAGAGGTCATGGGATCGTCTCAGTGCAGGCTCAATCCTGATGTCCTACCTCTTGCCACCCTGACTCACCAGAGGCAAGCTGCCTGCATCAGCTCTTGCTCAGGAGCTGGAGGGTGTCTATGCTGGGGTCCAGGCTGCAGGTTCCCTAGCATTGGCCTCTGAGATGTGGTGTATGGGTGCCAGGGCTGTGCCCAAGGGCTGGGGCATGGGAGTCCCTGGCTGGGTGTGCAGATGCCAGGATTGGGATCCATGCCCAAATATGTGGGTTCTCCTGGGCTCCATGTTGAGATCTGTGTGTATATCATGAGGTGCTTTGTTACGGGATGTTGGGGTTGTGGGGGCACAGCTTGGGGACTTGGGTGCCTAGGTCCTGGGGCTTGTGTGGGGGACCCAGATGCTTCCCTTCCCCCCTTTCCTTGCCTGTGGCTTACAGATGGCTGGAGGCAGGGCTGGGGAACAAGGCTGTGCTAGCTTGGTGCTGGGACAGCCTTGAGGCAGAGCCTGGCTGGAGTAGTTGAGTACTGGCTGAGTGCTGGTGAACCTCCATGTGAGGGTGGGATAGAAACAGCCGCAGCACAGGCTAGGATGCCAAAGGACAGTGATCTAACTTGAATCAATAGGGAAACAGTATAAGTTCAATGCATTGGTGTAACCTAAATTGATCTGAAGTGAGTGTACCTCCATTTTAGACCACTTGCATCATTTTTAAACCAGTCTATGTGTACTGAACTTCTGTATGGTTGCTGGTTTAAACTGTTTTACATTCATTTGACTGGTTTAAGTGTAATGTCTGTATGTGGTATAAGGGATCTGTAGCTCCAACAATATATATTCTGTCCATTGTCTCTTGTTTCCTTGAAACTCTCTAAAAGGTGTTTAAAGCACCCTTTTGTCTGCTCTTGTGGAAAAGAATAATCAGTGCAGGTAGCATAAAAATGTAAATCCTCACACTGTTGCCCTCCTTTTTTTAATAAAATTCACTGGAGTCAGAAATGTCATAAAACTGAAAGAATGTATTTTTGTAGTGATAGTATCTGACAAGGTAGAGAATATAACTTCCTGGGAATCTCCTTGATTCCATAAGTGAATTTTATGTTTGTACAATTCCTAGCATGTTTTGGATCTTGCAAAACTCCCTCTATAATAATGGCTAATAGAATTGTGGTTCTTCTCACCTCACTTTTATTAAACTCTTCATTGTTATAACACAGTACATCTTGCCACTGTGGGAAAGGATCAGACTTAACTGATACTATTTTCACCATGGTCATGCTTTGGTGAAAGTGATTTATTTTCTTTCCTTTTGTTAGGACCTGATTCTTACAACCTTTTATTGGACTTTTTGATTGAAGTAAATAAGGATACTTGCTAAGATATATATAACACAATGTGAATGAGGAGACTACTTGTGTCTCCTTATTAATTCCCATTTTTAGTGGCTATCTGTTTCCAGAATCAAATTGTCATCCTTACTCGTCCTGGCAGACATAAAAGGGGGTGGAGCCATGGCCAAACAGCTGTATCTATTGCACTGAATTTATTCTCATCCACCACCTTAATATTACTTTATCATGTTTTCAAGTACCTGAGCTGCTAGAGAGAAAGTTCCCTAAGATTAGGAGGGCTGAGAGCCTGTGAAGGGAGTTGATTCATGAGGAAAAACTCTTTCTTATAGACTCATAGAAAAATAGGGTTGGAAGGGACCTAAGAGAGGTAATCTAGTCCAACCACCTGCTTAAAGCAGGAGCAGCTCCAAATAAATCATCCCAGCCAAGGCTTTGTCTAGCCGGATCTTAAAAATCTCCAAGGATGGGGATTCCAGAACCTCTCTGGGTAACCTGTTCCAGTGCTTCACTACCTAGTGAGAAAGTTCTTCCTAATATCTTGCCTAAACTTCCCTTGCTGGAACTTAAGATCATTGCTCCTTGTTCTGTCCTCTGCCACCACTGAGAACAGTCCAGCTCCATCCTCTTTGGAATCACCCTTCAGGTAGTTGAAAGTTGCAATTAAATTCCCCCCTGCCAAGTCTTCTCTTTTCTAGACTAAATAAGCCCAGTTCCTTCAGCCTCTCCTCAGAAGTCATGTTACCCCAGGTCCCTAACCATTTCCATTGCCCTCCACTTGATTCTTTCTAATTTGTCCACATGCTTTCTATAGTGCGGGCCCAAAACTGAACCCAGTATGCCAGATGTACCCTCAAGTGCTAAATAGAGCAGAATAATCACTTTCCCCTGATTTTGCTGACAATGTTCCTAATAATACAGCCCAGTATGCTATTAGCTTTCTTCTCAACAAGGGTAAAACTGTTTTCAAGTGCTGCTTAAGGTCATATTTTGAAAAATATTCCTCAGGTAATACAAACACCTGAATGTCATGTTTATGGTCGATGACCAATACATTTGAAAACAAAACTCCTATTTACCAGTTTAACCACTATAGTTAAACAGACCAAACTAATAAAAAAGAATATGTATGAGAATCAGTAAACTAAATTTCCTAGTGCCTGGTACTTAACAGGAACTTGTTCTACTGGACTAATTTTTCTCATAGATGACTAGACTATAGACAGCGCTGGATTTTTTTAGTTCCTCTTCTCCAATAAATCATGGGTTTCATTTAATATTTTTGTCTATTGCAAAATACCTCCAGCATTCACTAAACAAAAACCTATGGCTGTCATGACATTTTTATCATGACGATAGTGAACGCTTATTCTGACTTGCTGGTCTCGGTCATAATTTTTCAACTGTCTTGGATTAAAAAATACTCTGTGTTCCTTAGTCTAACTGGCACAAGACTATTTCCAAGATTTAAAAGCAAACATCACCATAAAATATCATTAGTAATTTTATGTGTAAAATGCAAGGTGATAAAATCAATTTTACAGAGTAGATAAGCCTTTCCAGAAGGATGAGTTGCCATTCCAGATCCAGCTGTGACTTCACTACAGGGGTCTCCAGGGGTCTTGGAAGACTAGGGTATTCTTCTAATATAGGTTTGATTAACTTTTTCAGAGTAACAGAGGGATCTGCAGGGACCTTGGGATTAGAATGCAGGGATCTTTGGAGTCTGTCATGGTCCCAGTGACAATGCATCTTTCTCATAAGCTTTCCCAAGCAAGAAAACCTACAGCAACTAATTTACTTATGGCCTATGGTTTTGGTGGAAATTCAGTAAAGATCAGTTATGCAGCTGAACTCTAGTTATGACACGTAATCAGGGATTCTGGGCATGCTCTATATGAGTTTGCACTGGAAAAACATCGAGCTTTTCTACCAGTGACAAGTCTCTGGCTACATGTACAAGAACAGCAAGTTACACACATAATGAAATCTCACCATAATGTAATCTTGTATATCATTAGCAAGTTGCCCATACAGAATGATGGGGGGAGGGGGTGGGGACAGAGGCCCACATCTGGCTCCCCGTGCTGCTTTTTTGGGGCCGGGCCCCCCCCGGCTGCTTCAGAACTGGGCCTGCTCCCTGCACCCTCTTCCTGCCAGTTCAGGCCCCCTGCTGCTTTGGGGTAGGGCCCACTTCCCCCACTCCATGCTCTGTCCGCTCCTTCACCAAAGCCGGTATGGAGCAGGATGGGGAGGGGAGGGGGGGTGCAACCAGCACTGCTGGCCTTACCCCCGGCTCCATCCCTTCCATCCCTGCCATCATGGTGGCACACCACTGCCACCACCTGTCTGGAATGCTATTAGAGCACTTTGATTGGTTATCTGAAACAATCAGAGTGCAAAGAATGTTACGGACAGGCAGACAGACTAAGGCTTTTATAATATTGGAATTATAACCTCTGCCTCTGGGTTGTGAGGAGGAGCCACTCCAAGCTCAGGAAATCCAGATGGAGAGAGCCAGATTGCTTTGAGGGCTACCCGGGGGGCAGATGGGAAAGAGGAGCCATTTTGGTGGCGCCAGTAGCGGAAACCATTTTGCTGAAAGCTGTTTAGAAATAGTAGAGGAAAGGTCTTGCTCCCTGATATGCTCTATGCACCATTGAAAGAGGCTGCAGGGAGAGTGTGGTCTGAGTGCAGCTGGGAGAAGAATCAACTTTCCCATGGAGGAGACCCCAGCAGAGAGAGATTCTGACTGCTGCAAGAGAGCAGGGCAGGAGTAAGCTGCACTTAAAAGGCCACAGAAGGTAGTGTGAGCACTTTTAGTGTGGAGCAGTAGAAGTCCTTGTGCCATCTGGGACAGTTAGAACTGTGCACAAGGTGAAGAGTGTCACCTTGAAAGCCTTGTGAGACTCGTGGAGTTGGGGGTTTACTGTTGAAAGGGATAATATTGTTATTAGGCTTCCATGCTGGGTTTTGTGGGGGATATCGCAGATTGTATTTTATCTGTTGTTTAAAATACTGTGTGAATGTGGTTGAACAGGCTTGTGGAAACAGTGACTAAACTATAATGTAGTGGTCTAGGTGCAAAAAAATCTGCTTTGACCTCTGACAAATGTACAAATTGGTTTCAAAGTATAACATGTGGAAATATCAATTCTCATGATACATTTTACTCTTGCTAAAGAACCAGCTGTTCTGATTTTTCAAAAATCCCATAAAGATAAAGCAAGAGGGAAAAAAAATAAACCTTGGAGGTTCCATCATACTCTTTTCCAAGTCATCAAAAGTGTTCCAGCAGAAAAGATCACCTTTTTTAGATTCTTTTAATGCATTACAGTGATTGCAGACCTCAGCCTCTCCCCAAAAAGACACGGTTTCAAAGATTTTTTTTTTCCATGTGGGCATCACTGGGTGTCGTGTCTTTAATTCTAGATCCAGAAGATCAACTAGAAGGATTGAGCTTCTTTGTATGATACAGTTGTACTAAACAAGTGATTCTCAAATCATTATGAACTTTTGGTTTTGACAACTTAAAATGGAAATTTTTTCTTTTAGACCATCTCGTCTTGGTATTGAAACTTCCCTGGAGGAAACTTCCCTTCAGGATTTAGAATACTTGGATGCATATATGGCAATCTTAATTTTTATTGAACTTTAATTCTTACTTTTGTATAATGGAAATGGCCTTCCATCATTTCTCCCATGTTACCTCTCGGCTCCATGTTCTTGGGGAACCCTGACACAGGACACAGCCTGTCTGACTCACAAAGAATCCCCCCCCCCCCCCAAACAGAAACTGATTAAGATGCAGTGAGAGACGCACCTAAAACCCTCCAGATGAGGGTGACAAAAGTGAAACAACTGCCCTAGTCTCATTTGCATCTGAGATGGAACCAGATGACCATTCATTTACATGAGAGATGGAGAACAGAAAGCCTGAAGCAGGGACTAGAGTGAATTCTGGGATCAGCGAAGCAGGGGAGCACTGCATGATGGGGAATCTGTGCTCCAAATGCTAATCAGCCCTCACACCCAGCTCAGCATTTATCAGACCAGTTCTAATCTGGATTTGCAAAGGACTTTTCCTCCCTCCCCCCCCCCGACCTCTAAGCAGAAGTAAGTTTATTAGGCATCTCGGACCGTACATTCCCCGGTCCCACTATGGGAGGCCTATGTAAACTTAATTGGCTAAAACTTGGTTGCTGGGTTAGGGAATGCTGAGGCAAGACACTGAGTCAGGGGGTATGGGCAACATTTGAACAATGGTAAAGGGTTCATCACAGCGTCCAGCCCATGGGAGCCCTGACCACAAGTGTTGTCATACTTTTCCCGAGATGCCTGGTGGAAGTCCTCCTCTCCCAAAGGTTATAAACACTCCAATAATTGCCTTAAGTCTTTTAAAAGACTATAGTAAGATCTGGAAAAGTCATGCTAAACTGAGGCTTGTTCACAACAAGTGAAAATCCAAAACGCTGGTACTGCAAGCTATCATTTCTGAAGACACCAGGAGATACCCATCAGTATATCTGCTATCCATAGGAATTTCAAGCTGGCTCCTAAGTATCTGGTTACTCCCTAATCTTTATCAGTCTGTTTCCTGAGATGTTCCAAACCGGATAACCCCTTTCATTAGAAAAGACAATTTGATTTACATTATTGAGAATGCCTGAAAGAAGCTGAATGAAGGGTATAAAAATCTAAAAAGCAGCAGTGTGTGTGCTGACACCACCTGCTTTTTTCTCAAGAGGCTGAAGGAGGCAGATCGTGTCCTTTCAAGGATCGTGCGGAGAACTTTAATCTGTCAGCTTTGCAACCTGAGTGCCTTGGACTGGTGAGATCCCAGTCTTTCTCTCTTCTCTTTTCTCTCTAAGCATAGATTTCTGAACCTGAACTGTATTAGTTAAGCTTGAGCTAAGTTTCCCCAAATACTTAGTGAAACCAGGGTATACTGTAACTGTTTGCATTTGTTTTTCCTTTACATGTCTGTTACTACTAGTGTCATTATATATTTCATATACTTAGCAATAAATAACTTTTATAGTCAAACTGGTGGTAACTGGGTATATTTTTCCTTCTCTACTTCTCTTTCCCCACTTGTTCTGCAGCAACACTTCTTTTACCTAAGCTAAAGATCCCTGTGAAGCCCAAAAATACTGTGGGGACTGCTTATCAAGAAGTTAAAAGATTGGGACATGCTGAATTTGAAACACATAAGGGGATCAGCTTGTACTGGTTGATTGACCCAGTTTGGCTCAGCTGTGCCCTAATGAACTGAATGCTGGCCCATGAGGGTGTCATCTGGACACCCGGCCAGATTCAGAAGTCTTCTGTTTAACTGTGTGCTTGTGTCTGACTGTAGTTTGTTGTTGCTCTGATGAACTGATACTTGGCATATGGGAGTGTCAGCTTGTCCATGCTGATCAACCCGGCCAGGTCAGGCGTGTCACATTAATCTGTGTGTATGACTGATTTGGTGACTGGAGGAACCCAGCCCCACTGAAACTGAGTCCTGCAAGATAGCTCCATTGGGGGTGAGGGCTTGCAGAAGGGAGAGATACAGCTCCATATAGAAACACAAGCAGTACATTAATAGAGTTACTGAGACCCTAGGAATGTATCCCAAATAAATGAGCACACCCCAAAGTAATGGGCAAATCTGGTAACACCCACCTCTTATGGGTGTCTCTTGGGTGAAAGGTCTTCACACTTGCCTAAGATGGAGTGTCCCTCATTGATTATTGTACTCTCCATAGCTTCTAGTCTCTCTAGCTCCAATAGAAATTTGTTTCTCTCCTGTGATTGTTGCTTCTGCCATACTGGGCTGGGTCACATTTTTTAAAATCATGCTACTGAGACTACTCAGTTAAAAAATGTCTTTGGAAAAGCTAAAAGAGACCTGAATTGGGCTACAGCTGAAAGGAATTTTCACTGAGTTTATATTGGCAGATGCTTCCCCAGTCTGACAGAAGCAGATGTGCAGACTACTTGGAAGGTTTCTCGGACCGCAATTTGAGAACCCCTGCATTAAACAAAGATTGACTCGTCAGCAGCAGATTGAAAAGCCACAGTTTGAAATTCTCCTTACAGTGGTTAAATTGGGATGGGAAACAACCACACATGCATATACATGATGAATTGGCCATTGCTTTTTACTATTTCCTGGTCTCTCTGCTATTGGCATAATGCATACAATTGGCAACGGTTGTTATCTAGAGCTGTTGCAGCAATCCATTCAGTCCAAACTGTGAAAGGAAACAGATGTTTCATTAGTGCTCATGGACAAGCTTGCTATGGTATAGGGAACAGTTTCTTACACTGTTTGAAAATTGGTCAGTCTAACTTAGAAGTGCTAAAGCAGCCTCATGCCACAAGAAGCATCAAAGGATACTATGAAAACACATCTCCAATATCACTTGCTGCTTCCAATCACCTACTCCTGTTTATGTCCCCAGAAACTCAAGGGCCAAAGACATGAATAAAACACACAACAGCAGCAGAAGGATTTCGGAGAATCAATGAAGTATGGGTGGGGTGTTTTTAGATAAGTGTGTATTGATAGACTTTTATACATAGTTATCATGGTGTTTGAACAACTTCTTGACATTAAGTAACAATAGTTTTGAAATATTATTTTCATTTTATTCACAGGGAACTGAAGCACAGAAAGACAGAGAATATAGCTGTCTGAGCAAGTTAGGTACTTACTGGCCATGTCTACATGAGCCATTGATTGCGCAGTAGCCCATAATGACTGCATAGTAGTGTCATGTGGCAGGAAGAGTGTAGATAATCTAGACAACTTTACTGCTCAGTAATTTCTGGCTGCTGCACAGTCAGCATCACAAAAAAGCCTTTCTTCAGCATGACTACAGTAACTCCAGTTACTGTGCAGTCATTTAGCACTTGTTTATACTCATGAAGACACAGCCACTCTGTGGTAAATGTGAAGTACCTTAGCAATGAAACTTAGACAAGCTATCTTATACTTACCAAAAAAAATGAGCATGAGCATGAATCATTAGCACTGAGTATCTAAATGCTGTAAGTTTTCAACCTAGTCTACACTATAGTTAGATGCACATAAGTATATCCAACTCACTTGGCCAAGGTAACATGAGAAGTCTGTCAGCTGTGATGGTAAAGCCTGGATCTAAATCCCCTTTCTTGTTTCTTACCCTTAAGCCTGATTTTTCTTTTGTAAAAAGGGCTGAAAAAAAAGGGTAGAGTGTGAGTTGATCTATAGAAAGTAGGGATGCATCAATATCAGCGATTTGGATGACGGGGTGAAAAGCACCCTGTTTAAATTCGCTGATGATACCAAAATTTGAGGTAAGATGAGCACACTAGTATGGAGGGAAAGACTGCAGCAAGACTTGGATAGGTTACAGGGGTGGGCTAGCAAAAACAGGATGTGCTTCAATACTGACAAGCACAGGGTGCAGTAGTAACCAGCAGCACACTTATAAGATGGGAAACTCCCTTCTTGAGAGCACGGAGGCAGAAAGGGATCTTGGAGTCATTATTG
>NW_017728909.1:65572188-65579039 GCF_001723895.1 Crocodylus porosus | reverse complement strand
CTTGATGCCTACCTAGCTGGGATCATTTGAGCCCAGTTTTTTTTCTCCTTCCCTGGCAGGGGGTCAGACTTGAAGATCTATAAGGTCCCTTCTGACCCTACTTCTATGATTCTATGAATATATTGGTTGACTATTAGATCGGCACCAACAAAAGAAGAATGATGTTATTGGCTATCAGCTTTTTTTGGTCACTGTAGCTGATAATTATGGCCGTGTTCCTGGAGCACTCTGAGTATAATCGGGTCACTGCTCCCTGCCACTACAGATCCCAGAAAACTACAGATCCCAGTGAGCAGATTACAGGGGAGGAGGTGCTGGGGAGTGGTCACGGTGCTGTGCTCATCAAGAAAGGGACAAGTACCAGCTCCTGCTGCCATATGTGCAGCAAGGGCTTAAATGCCAGGGCTGCTGTGGAGATGGGCTGTGCACGGGCAGGGTAAGGTGCTGCATAAGGGACATTCCACTCTGCTGGGAACTGGGCACCTTTGCAAAAGTGGCTTCTCCCTGGTAGCCATGGGAGCTTGGCTGCATAGGTCTCTAAATATGCCTGGCGCTGCTGTCCTCATGAGGGTCTTCCCAGGCTGTTTGGGACAGCAGTATGAGCTGTGTGGGGAAGAGGGTTGTGGGTAGAAGCCATGGGCCAGGGGGTGATGTGCATGGGAATAAGGCAGGCACTGCCTTCCTTATCAAGGGCCGGAGCAGTTAGGAGGCATGTCTGTGCCTATGTTTATAAATACAAAAGCAGCAAAAAAAGGTGTATTTATGTCAGTAGTTTAAAATACTTTGCACTATTACTAAATATTGATTATCCGATTGGTATCTGTCAATATGGTTGGTTAATCACCAGCTATGGGCAGGGCCGTCCCTCGGGGGGCAAATCAGGGCAACCGTTCCAGGCCCTGTGCCTTGAGAGGCCCCATGGAGGTAGGTGGAGTGGTTGCAGTGACTCTGTGCCACTGCTGCTGGCTTCACGTCTAGCAGCTCACTACCTCCCCACCCCCATTGCCCTCTGCTGCCACCACTGCCAATGGCAGTGGCAGCTTCTTCAGGTCCAGGACATATGGGATCAGGGTGGACACAGGGCCCGACATGGGCTGATTTGCCCTGGGCCCCGCATCCTGATTGGGTTGGCTCTGGCTATGGGTATTGGCCAAGAAACTCTTTATTGGTGTACCCTAAATAGAAACCCATCAAGGAAAAGTGACTTATATCAGGTCAAAGAAGAGAAAGAGGGAGAAATTAGCAGAATAGAAAAAATAGATTAAGACAGAAATGCTGAGGCCAACCTTTCCACGTGAAGGAGGAAACTAAGTTTAATTATGTATGAGTCTATATCTGTACAAAAATCAGGTAAATGTACATGTTGCAGTCAGGAGTGAATGTATTGTAGATATCTGCCTTTGAAAAATATGGCCCTGAAAGCTTAGTTTACATTAGCAGAGGCCAAACAGTGCCAGCTCATTTGGTGCTCAAAGAAAAATCCAAAGAAACACCTATAGCCATGTAACTGACTTTTCCAATCTGCACCCCTAAATCTAAACATATTCAAACTGATCAACTTTGCTGTTAAAAGACAATGAACTAGTTTTGATGGTGGAGACCAAAGACAATACAAATCTGCAAATGATTGTAGCAAAAATCTGGATGGAATGTTTGCCAAAATACGTACAGAGTACAGTAAGATTTTTTACTGTTGACTTTGCTTTTTACTTCTGTTTCTTTTTTTAAATGCAGAAATCATTTGTGAGACTTTTTTTGAGGTTCATTTAAAGTATTTCTTACAAGCCGCGCTTTGGTATTAAAACTCCAGTGAGACAAAGGAGGTAGGAAGGAGGAATTCTTGCTTCTGCTGCTGCTATGTGTTTCTTTTTGTTTTGCCACAGAGCAAACCTTCCTTCCATTACTTTGATTTGCAGTTTGAAGCCCTCTGTATCTTCACATGCAGAAAAAATGACAAAAAAATCCTTCTCTTCTTTTCAATGAAAACTCTGATCACACTGTTCAGTCGTACTGACACCAGGGGCTGTTTCTAATTTGCATGTTAATGTACATAATGTCTTTCAGAGATAAATGTATACCACCATACTATTTGCTTGTACTTGCATCCCTCTCAGTAGTCAAAAAGAAAATTGGTTGTTCTTTGAGTTCAAAAGCAATAAAAAACCTGAAATTAATCAGCTTTGTCCTTCCCCTACAGTTACAGGGAGAGAGTAGCTACTATCTGTGTCTTCATAGGTTGCATACTATTCACCTTGGCTAAAATTTTGTAGAGCGGAACAAATGTTTTAGGCACTTATTAGATATTTCTGTTGTAAGATTAAATTACATCATGACCAGCAGAGTAACTAAGTTCTTATTTCTGTTCCATTACTAGTACTTGTTCAGTGGTGGAAAAATTAAATATTACTATTGGTATTATACCATCATCTGTAGGGACCTATTTAAATAGTGGTTTCATTATTTTTGTGGGAACCACAAAAAATAGTGGTTTCTGTGATCAGCCCCAAAAATGGCATTTACCACGATTTTGTGTGGAATTGCCTGGGAAAAAAAAGAAAAGCTTACTGGAATACAAAGAATGCATTGCAGTCCCTGCAGCCGTACAGCACGTGGTTTGAGAGTGAGCTACTGAGAGGCTGAGCTAGTGATGTACTCAGTGAAGGCACCGGTCAGAAAAGCAAAAGGGTTTTGGTGTTGCTTTTAACAAGCCAGATGCAATGGCTTGGAGTCTGAAGATGAGTGATTGGCCTCTTGGCCAATTTGCGGTGATGTGGCCCTTTGGCCAATCATCAGTGAGGTGGGCTCACTGTGAAAAGGCTGTGAAATCAGCTCCAAGTGCCACGTGTGATTCATCTCACTATGATTTTAGGTAGGTCCTTAATCATCTGTATTGCAGCAATACCATTGTGATTACAAACAATCACCTTTCATTCATTCACTTGCTTTGAAAGAGCACGTAGGCACTTCAGCTACAGTGGTCCCCACTTCTAAGTGCTGATAAGCACAGAACAAAGAATATGGTTCCTGACCCATAATATAAAAGAAGGAGCAAGAGATATCTACAAAACGACAAGGTTGTTTAAGGAAATCAATGAGAGAAAATTGGCCAGCTTGAGAGAGAATTCTTATCAAATCAGATGCATTCCCAGTGTAATGTATTTTTGTAGGTTCACAGTAAAGAAGTATTTAAAAAAGTGATCTGAAGAAGGTCAATGGACCAGCTTTGCAGATAGTTCAGGTTAATGGGACAGCTGACTCTGCTACCTTTTTTTTGAGGAGAACAATCTAACCAGCTTGTCCTGACCAGTAGAAAAGTCCAGGCTCAGAGGTAGAGAGCAAGGACTCACTGGACCAAATGGTGGCCATTCCACATCATGGTTGAATAATGTGGGCAGGCTAGAACAGAAGAAACTTGCATTACATTTCTTCACTTTGTGTTTATTCTGTGCATAAGACTTTCCAGCACCATTAAAATGTTAACTTCCCTGAATACTATATGCACTTAAAAATAAATGACACATTTTTGTTCCATGCACCTGCTCTACGCAGTGGGTTTGCACGAGTGCAATTGTGGGAAGAAAAGGGAATTGATGAGGTACTGTGGGTATATGTGGAACACAATTTATCTTTTATTGCCTTTAATAACAAGTGATGATTTGTGATAAGGAAATGCCTCTGCATGTGTTTCAGATGGCAGGATGAATTGATCCTGCTGAGGGTTATGAAAAACAAGCAAGCAATGATTTTACTTGAAAAGAGATCAAAATTTGAGTTCAAAATCATCAAGACACAATAAATATGCAATTTACATTTACACTACTATTGTAAAGAGAAGCCTGAAGCATTTATAGAAGCTGCTGAAAACATAAAAAAGAGCCAATGTTATCTGCCCCTTACTTAAGAACCACTAGAAAACAGTGTGGGCTATATGTTGTTTTAAGAACCACCATCTTAGGTGACTTCCTTTTTCCCTTAAAAAAGCTCCCCTACTCCCCTCCACTCTCTCTCTCCAATGTATACACATGTGAAGTTGAAAACATAGACCACATATTTTCAAAAGCTTTAGACAGAATTTTTTTTATCTGGCATATTTTCAGATCATCTTGGCTCATAACTTCATAATGTATGCATCCAGAAAGAGCAGTGTGTCACAAATAGAAATAACAAACTTTACTGTGTTGCTTAGAAACAATAAAATACTCTTTTTTTGAAGTCAGAGATTGCCAAGAACATACTTTGTTCTATATTTCATACTTTATTACATATTCCTTTGGAATTGAAAAGAGATTATGTATGAAATTGCTTTTGTGTTTTCTGTTTTCTTTTACACTAGAAACACAATATTTTCAAGTCAAATGCAAGAGCTGACTAGGGAAAAGAAGTTACTTAAATATTTATGCTTACATTATTTCTTAGAAAAATGAGCAGCCTCTCCCCAACTTTTTAAATGTGCACTTGGGATGATTTACGACTGTCATTTGTTGTGTAAAACTACTTCTCATTTTGAATACTCATTTCACTGGTACATTTTACTAACATGATGTACAGAAATGCACAGTAGAGCTCCCCCTAATGTTTCCCTACAGATAGGAAGTTAACAGGATATTTTTGTACTCTGTTCTTCCTGTATATTGTCAATAATTAGTTCAAGGTTGCCCCTGTCTGTCTTTATAGTTCATGCTGCTGCTATTCCCCAAGAAAGAAATGATGATGTATTATTTATGCAGTTATCATGCTGTAAAGGACCAAGACCAAGAATAAAGACATATTGCTCAAAGGAGGTTAGAGTAAAGATTTCATTCCTATTGGTGGTAATTTTGTCATTACTTTGGTTAAAAAGAAGATCAGGCCCAAAAGAGATATAAAAATGAAGTGGAAGAGGCAGAACTTAATTCATAATCATTTTAAAACTCATAATTTGACTGATGGTGGTCATGGCTTTGTCAGCAGAAAAGTAATGACTAAAAAGAAGCTTATTACAGCCAATAAAATCAATTTATACTGTATGTTCTGTATTCAGTAAAGGGACTAAAATCAATGGCAAAACTGATAATTTTCAATGAGGCAAGGTTTCACTTTTATATCATAGTGACTGCTTCCTTTTGAGCATTTCTGCAACATTTGAAATAGGTCACATGTGATACTGAAAACTTTCTTGCCTCCGGTTTTTTTCTTTACCTGGATACAATATAGATTTGGAATTGCGGTAATCTACTTGCTGCATGAGAGAGAGAGAACAATCAGAACCGTCTTCCTTCAAGGCATGAGCAAACAGGTTTAGGTAAAAGCATTTCATACCTTTCCACTTCTGTCACTTAGGTCTTTACATAAAAAAAAATTATTGTGTTACTTGTCAAGCCCTGCATAAACAGTGCCAGTGAAGTGGCATCACCCTATCAGCTTGCCTTAACAGGCCTGCCGCTACTCCTCTACATGAGATAAAGCATGCATCACAGGCACAAGAGTATATTTTATTTGTGCCTTCAGAAACCCTTGTCTCCCACAAAAATACAGTGTACTGATCATGGCTTAAAAGATTTTAAAAAATATTTGTGCTACTGTTAAGATTGAGGCAATTCAGCCAAATACTGTGTCCTTTTATATTAGTAATCTACAGATGAAACTAAACACACTTGATAACAAGTGAGCCCGTTAAATCTGATGGTCATTAATTCATGTTTAAAGTGCTGGTGGTATGGTCTGAATCTTCACTGATGGGACCAGCAAAAGGACTTTCTCTCTAGAGTTGAACAGCTCAGTATGAATTAAAACCAAGCCTAAGTAAGCATCACAAATGTGTTCATTCAAGCTAAAGAAGAGCTTATGTCAAATGTGATATGTTACCGCAAGGCAACACTGTCAACCACTTTATTGGGCCATTACAGGTTCAATGTTGCATGATACTACATTACCAAACACTATGCAACATCACGAAGGAGACTACAGATGTTATAAAAATATGTCTAGGAAGAAGAAGAAGAAAAGGATAATTTTTTCTGCATTATTTTCCCAGTGATAAGCTACTGCCCTAAACACTGAGTTTACTGTTCATGGGTAGATCTATTCTTCAGTTGGAAAGTTGAAGACTGTATCTGACTCATCCAAGAGAAATGGCCATGTCCCAAAGACACCCTCATTTCCATCCTCAATTATGCTATAACGTATTATGACCCTCTAATAGACTAAGGTACTTTGAGGTGAATGGGAATGATCCCCTGAAATTATACTACATGCCTGAGACCTTTTATAGGGGTGGGCTACCTGTGACTGCAATGGTCAGGACATGCCCAGGCAAGGGCCAGTCCTGTTCAGATAAGGTCATGCAGTTCCAGGTGTCCTCATTGTCCAGTGGGATACAATGGTGACGTTTCTGGTTTCTATTCTGTTTTTTGTTTCTATGTTGCTGATTTCTTGGAGGGTCTTTATCTTTCATATATTGGGTCCTCAGAGTAGGCCTGTGGTTTCAGGGAGAGTCAATGCAAGGTGGTGGTCCAGCCATTGGGTTGATGGTCCAGTCATTGGGCAGGAGCTATTTTTAGGCCTGCTACCTTTGTCTCAAGCACCCTCATTCATCCTCATTCACCCAGGAACCAATTTACATAGGAGGAGTGGGTATGAGTCATAGTTGCAACACAGTTACCATAGTGTATGCCCAGGCAGGGGACTCAAAATGGAGACTTGACATTACAAGATGGAGGGTTTATGTTACTTTGTTTAACAACTGGCACCATACCTACAGGTTGGGGAACTCCCTTCTTGTCATACAGAAGTGGAAAAGGATCTTCGAGTCATCATTGACTCCAAGATGAACATGGGCCGGCAGTATGGGGATGCAGTCAGGAAGGCCAACC
>NW_017728909.1:65529209-65571726 GCF_001723895.1 Crocodylus porosus | reverse complement strand
TTTGACCCCAGTACTCTTTCCTGCCATGGCAGAGGGTCAGACTAGATGATCTACTCAGGTCCCTTCCGACCTTAGAAACTATGAAACTTACAGGAAGAGGCCTAAATCATATACTACCAATATAAAACAGTAAAAACCAATACAATAACTTAGTGTATCTATGAGTACTTATAACTACTTATAAGGGATAGAGAGGGCAGAGGGAAAGTCAGAAATGTTTGGGGAAGGGGAGGGAATGTATTTTTAAATCAAAAAGAAAAACTGGGGGTTTTGCTACACAGGGGTCAGTTAACCACTGTTGCCGTGGTACAACATTGCTGTTATAGGTTGAATCATATATTTGCAGCTTTTTAAAAAGGGGCAGCTACAATTAACTTATTCCCTTATTGTATCCTGTGAATAGTATGTAATCTGGGAATCTGGTCATTCTCTGCTCCATCCATGATTCTATGAATCTTGGTCTATACCCCTCCCCTGACCGTAAGGAGGAGATCATTATTGCATAACTATCAAGCAAGGATATACTGTGGTAAGTGATTTCTCATTTGTTTCTGATTGACATGAATAATAAGGTGGATTTAATAAGCCCATTCAGGACAGTATTGATATCTAGTTGAATCATTGCTTGTGAGCAAAATTCTACCCACTACGAGCTCTGCAGTTCCCTTTAGCACTAACTTCAACTGGTTTGAAAATTTCATGCTGTGTCTGTTTTCTAGATTATGTTCCCCATTGATATCGGCAATCCCTTGATTTGAGGATCATTTCAATTATGCTCATAGACTGGTCTTGAGGTGACTTAAGAGTCCAATCCTTGAGCCACCAATCTGCATTTACACAGTTCTGTACTTACAAGTCCTACCCTGATGCAGAGTTTATTAGTTTTGTATGGCCGAATACAAGGGCATGTGTAGATGCTGAGACATTTACCATACAATTAATTAATCAATGGTGCAGTAAACATTAGGGGTGTATGAAATGGGCTGTATTCAATTCAGATTTGGCCTGAATCGGGGACAGTGATTCTATTAATTGATTCGGATCACTGTTCCAATTCAATTCGGCTGAATCCAAATCTGAAGGTTCAATGCTGATTCAGAGAACCAGTGACTCAGGCATAGACACAGCTTTAAATGTTTTTTCTACATACCTCAAGGTACCAGGCATGGCTTGTGAATGCTGCAGTGGTGTGGTGGATGGAACGTCCCACAGGAGCTTTCAGAACTTTCTATTATTTCTGTGGAAAAAACGCAAATGTCTAACTATGTAAAAGATCTCTCTATTCTTATGGAACATGAACACTTGTTTTTCATGCAAGGACCTCAAGTCATAAATAATTTAGGGCTGTGTGAAACAGCACTGTTTTGTTTCAACTTCCATTTCACCATTTTGGTGGGACAGTGTTTTGTTTTGAGTCTAATTTCATTTTGAAAGCACCGTTCTGTTTCGTTTCATCAAAGCTGTTCCAATGCTGGTTTGACGCCATTTCAACGTTTTGCCCATAGGCTATAATGTGGAAGCACAAAACTGTCTATAACTGCTTGATTCAGATGAAACTTGCAGGGATGGTAGCACCTTCTGAGGCCATGAAGCCTGCCATGTTTCAAGGATATAGGTACAGGAGTTTCTGGGTAACTGAACCTCAAATTCTTGAAAGCAAATCTTATGTCGTGTGTGTATTAAAGTACAGTGGGGTGAAAGCTGCAGGTATGGTAGCTCCTGCTTAGCCCACAAAGCCTGCCAAGTTTCAAGGACATAGGTGCAGGGGTTTCTGGGAAACTGCGCCTCAAGATGCTGACAAGCAAAACTTGTGACGTGTGTCTGTTAAGGTGCAGCTGTTTTTCCGTCCCTGCCATAGAGCACTGGGATTAAACAGGACCCCAGGGAAGGATCACAGTTACTGGCCAGCTACGGATGCCAACATTACAGCAGTTCTTCCCCGCTATTCCCCCTCCTGCTTCTTAGTTTGTTTCCCTGCAAGCAAGCCCAGCTTCAAAACGCAAAACATTTCAAGTGCCATCATTTCATTTTGAGGCTGTTTTGAAGCCTTTCATTTCATTTCAATTTTGCCGTTTCAGGCTTGAAACAAGTTGAAACAACATTGAAACGAAACACCTGGTGAGATTTCGCACAGTCATAATAGATATCTTATTTAATTTAAAGACATGAGCTACTGTATTTTGTAGGGATCAAAATGCTAGGTATCTCAACAGGAAAAAATATAGCAACTATAATTCTTAGCTTGGAATGTAGACAATGTTCTTTTTCCTGATAATTTAGGAATTTGGGTGGACTAATTTTATTGTTTTCATTGCTGGCTTTTAATTTCTCATTTCTCTTCATTTTTACCATTTCTATGACAGGTCCTTGACCTACATTTTGATTGCGGGCTAAACTCCTAATAAAAAAACAATGAGTTCCCTGAATTCATAAGTGAATTCAATTATGAATCCAGGGGATTCTAATAAAAACTGTACTCTCCCAAGACCTTTAAAATATGGTTGTTTGCAAGTTTCCATAAGACAGGCCACATTTAGACTTCAAGACTGAATCATGAAGGGGGCTACTATGTTGTAACCATAGTAACATGGCTGCTTTTGCAGTATGGATGGGATCTATGTTATGCATAATGCAGTAAGAGACAGTAACAAACAAAAAACGGAGGAGGTGTTAGATATTCATTCCTTTTATCCTAGTAATACTGCTTCTTTACACCCTACACTTTTGGGATTGCCAAACCATTAAGATCCCCCATTGATTTTATCCTCCAATCCATACTTAAAGGCTTTTCCCTTCAGCAACCCCCCTCTCTTCCTAGACATGGCTGGATTTGACTCAGTTCAGAGCTCAACAGTGCTACCCTAATATCGACCAGTAGTGTTTGTATGAAAATCACCTGAGAGCACAGTAAGATGATTTCTCTCATCAAGGACTGAATGTTCGCTATCTCAGTATTCTGATGCATTAAAGCACTTAAGCACATGCTTAGGTCCCTTGGGCATTTGGTATGTGCTTAAGCATTTTCTGTATGGTGCCCTTGCAGCATCCCTAGTGTTTGATAGTCCAAAGAATGCACCAGCACATTGTGATGATAGTGAACCCAACCAGATGGAAATAGGACACACCAGCAGAATTAGTTTAGTTGTTCTTCTGGTTACGTATACTAAGAAGGGTGAATATCCCCATATTGCTATGAAGCCATTATTTCCACAGATGTTTTAAAAGGTCATGGAGTAGATTATGTGCTGCATCTCTACAGGGTATTAAGCCGTCTTTGCTACCTATGGCCACATCCACAACAGCGTGGACGTTTGGTTCCATGGGGACAACTACCAATGCAGCACACCTTGTGCCACTGCTCCTTGCCCCCCGGGAACACCTGCGCCATGTGACCTCTGGTACGTGGCAGATTACCCCAGGTGGGGTAGGGGAGGCTGAGATCAGCACTGAGCTGACCCCAGCAGCCTTACCTGGGGTCCTGGGGGCTTTCTGGGGCTTAAGCAGTGGCTATCCGGCTGCTCAGAACTGGGTCAGCAGCTGGAGTGTGGCTCTGGCTGGCCAGGCTTGTTTTGGGCAGTGCACTCTGTCCCCGTGTGTGCTGTCCCATTTTTTATTTTTGCATGAGTTTCTTTTGGCTCCGGGATCTCCTGGAGCACAGAGAGCACCTGGATGTCTGGATATGGCCTATCAGTCCTGGGCTGCTCCAGAACCTGGAACAGCCCTGGGTGTAATTTAGTAAAACATGGTTAGGTTAGGACATTTTAGTCCTACCACAGAGTTACCCTATAGATTCCAGCACCAAGCAGAATTTCTGAAATACTATGTGCTGCATCCCCATCAATCCCTAGTGTACTCTTCCCACCTCTATCCAGGTTCATAGCATGCAGTCTCTGCCAAAATTTGTGGGATTATGCTTATAATGAAGCCTTGTTTACTTTAGTGCAGGGGTTGGGGGAGATCTTTTCTCAGCTGTAATGGAGAAATTTTATATCCTTTTTATGCTGCTCAGGCTCTTTTACTTTGGAGAAGGGGATCAGAACTGTAACATTTTCAGTATAAATGATCAGAAAAGGAGACACCTTGCCTTGGAACATAAATCTCCTAATTTTAAATTAATTTCTGTGCATCATTCACTCAGTAAAAGGTTTATTCCATTATATATTACTGTTTCCTATTTGCATTAGAAATGTAAAACATTATTGTTCAAACTCTTCATATCTCACACATCTATTTTTTCATATTATATTAAATTATATTTGAATTGATTTCTCTGGAATACTAGGCAGACTTGCTGGATTTGCACAAGATAAGTTTTTTATTTTGTGCACATTGGTGCTAGCAGTGGCCCTGATTATTCAAAGACTTCTAGGGGCTTAACACATTGTGAGTGTGGATATTGGAAACAATAAGACTACTCATGGTTTGTAAATTTAATCATGTGCACATGTCCTTGCAGCATCAGGCCCATAATCATTCTCCTGTCCCCCTCGATAAGCTATATTTTATATAAGAATGGGAATGTTGAGACATTCTTTCTATAGATTCTTTCAGATCATTTTAGTGTTAACAAAGAAGCCTGATATACAGTAGACACTGGCATTTTAACTGCGTGCTGTGTTTCTGTTGGTATCCACTGCCAATGGTTTTCCAAGCAGCAGAGCTTCCTTGTATTTCATCACTTATAATCTCCTATTTAATTAGACTAACTCTTTAAACAGATTTCCATCCAAATAACTTCCCTTCTTTGTACTTTCAAGTTACGGATCAGATAAAAGCTATGTTCTTACTCACTCCAGCTGTTCAAAGGGGCACCATCAAATGATCCCCGGGGACTACTTAGAAAACTGGACAAAAGGCATAAAGAATACACATGAATCCCAGCACACAATGATGGGTTTAAAACAAACTGTATTGCAACTGAGATCATTTACAGTATCTTGACAGACATTAAATTGCTTACCAAACAATTCTGGTTACACCATTGCTACATGTTGTCAGAATTATGAAGTAGCACACTGATAATTTATGATAAAAGCTCTGTACTTCATGTGGAAAAGCCACTGTGATGATGAGAAGAAACTTCTTTAAAAAACTATCACAGTAGGAAGAATTTTAAATGAAAATGTATTCATTGTGCTTTCAAGGAGACTCCTTTTTTCCCCAAAATTTCATCTGTTTTGAGTTGCTTGACATGTCTATTGTGATGCTTTGAAAATGTAGAACACTAAAAAGATAGTAAGTTGTTGTTGTTGATAATGATGCTAATAAGAACCCTGAGGTTATTTTCTCAGTTTTTGCTGAGCCTGATTTTAAAACACCAGATTAATATTGGATGTTTGGTAGCTAGGGAAAAATCTAGTATAAATAATCCCATAGATACTTCCATTCTGTTTTCGCAGTTCAAATATCTGGGAACTGAATTACTTCTTTCCCACTACTAATTATTAATGCTATTATTAATAATATTTCCATTTTATAGATAGGGAGAGTGAAGCACAGATAAGTTATATTAACGGAAAAATACAATATAGCCAATGTTAACTCTTTAGTCCTGTGCTTCAACTTCAAGAGTTGTAAAACAAGCAAGCAAGTTAGGAAAATACTGATGTTTGGAACACTAAAATGTCTGATACAAATATACTTTCTTGACCACAAGCATTCAATAAGCAAAATTCTGAGTTCTGCTACTTCATATTTTTACAGGTTTATCTGACTCTTACCCAGAAACTCCAGAGTATTGTTATGTGGTTTTATGCCCTAAAGGGACAAAGCTAAATGTTGGACCAGATGTTCAGCTGTTGTCAACTGAACAAACTCAGTTGAATTCAGTAAAACTCCATGTAGGTGTTGAGGTCCTTTTGTGTAATTCAGCTAGTAGAATAGATGCTTGAGAGAGGAAAAAATAATTTAACACCCTAATTAAAATTTCAATATATTTTCTTCTGGATTATCAGATTATTAAATTGTTTTGTATCATAAACATTACATTCTAGTAGAATCAGTTTCAGGACCCTGAGATTTTAAGAACAGTTCATTCACCTCCAGTTAATAGAATTAAAAATTATTTTACGTTTAGGTTACCACTTTGCTCTTCAATGAAAGCAGTATATTCATTCTTCTGGTTTTGTTTGTGCTACCCAATCTGTTAAAAAGTGTGTGTGTGTGTGTGTGTGTGTGTGTGTTTTGCTTTCATGGCAACAGAAATAGATGGTTATCATCCAGGCATTTTAGTTTCTATCTAATTTAAAATCAGCAATAATGGGAAAGTAAAGCCAATTTATAGAGATCTCCAACAATTATGCCAAATGTGAAATTCCGCATCATTTACAGATCACTTAAAGCACCTGGCATCTTTTTAAGAACAATATGATAACAGGAATGTGAACAATTGCATGGCTTTATTCCTCAGCTGCATTACAGATGGGAAAGGATTATTTTTATTGGAGTCCATCCCCCTATCAGGACCAGGTGTACTTAACTGGTAGAGGGTGTGTATCATTTATTGGACCAATCCTACATTTTCAAGACTGTAAGCTGGACATTACCAACTACCAACAGATTTCTGAGTGAAATTCAAAAACCAGAATTGTCTCTATCAATTATGCCAAATTTAATCTCATTATTTTGTATCTTGGCATAAAAATAGCCAGTCCAGATGCATGTTTTATTATGTAAAGAAAAAATATTGGTCTGGATGCTCCTTTACAAGAGTAAAAGCTACGTATGGGAAAGAAATGGCATAGATTTCAAACTGCAGGGTTTCTGTATAATTGGTCCATTATGGAGACTGGGGGGAAAGTGTCCTAACCAAGCAGGGTCTATTGGGAGATCCAGTGCTCTATACAGTGTGCATCTATATGGATGTTTTAATGTCCAATAGCCTATTTTAATGCGCATTAAAGCGTCATTGAAAAACTGTGCTATTTAGTTAATGCACATTAAAATGGCTTACGCATATTAAGCATTCCTTAAAAACTGTGCACTTTAGTTAATGCACATTAAGACAGGTTAATGCACATTCTCCTAGTACTTCACACTGAAGAGCACTTTTACATGTGCTCTGGGGTACGGGGACTGTGCTTTAATTAGAGCAGCTCTAAGAGCTGCTCTAATTAAAGAGCTGTAGCATCTTGTGGAGGAGCATCTCTGTGCTTAAAAATGGCAGCAGGATGCTTGAACTAAAGCTTGTTTGATGAACTTTAGTTCAAGTGCCACCACTGCCATTTTTAATCACGTGGACACTGATATACAAGATGAAGGAGGCTGCTGAAAGAGTATTTTGGGCACCTTTTGTTATTATTTGATTTAACAGGCTATTCTGTATTAATAGCCTTCCTTTAATTTTTAATTTCTTTTTTTTTATTTGCAGCAACTAGTAGCAGACCTGTGAGTTGAAATTTCTCTGCAGGAATATATTAAGGGTCAACAGCATCAACTGTTTCTTGAATTTGTCAATTTTGTATTCAGTTGCAAATTATGCTGTTATCTTAAAAAGATTGTGGTTATCTTAGAAAGGTTGTGGTCTTGAAGTTTACATGTAGGCATTCCAGTCATTTGTATGAAATAATCATTGCCTGATCTTGGGATTTTGGGGGTGTCTTTGAATTAAACAGTGAAGAACTGCTGGAGGATCTGCAACAGGGACATAAAATTATCACTAGGGTTGTGCACTGACAGTGACAATGACATAGAGTCATCAGTGTTGTGCTTCTCTATTTCAATAAACATTTTCACTTTGGACTGTCCTGTGGTTTCCCCACAGGGTAACAGGCATCACAAGAGCCATAATATACTCATAATTTTTTATTTTTCTCTTTGAATAATCAACATTTAAATTTGCATATTCAAATTAGTATGACGAAGCCAAATATATATTATAGTCATGTCATTATACCCACAACAGTAGTTCAAAAACTGGAAAACATGGGGGAAAATGTCAGCCCCTCCAGGGGTATAAAGTCAGCCCTTCCAAAACCTTAAATCCTAAACTCAGAAAAGTCTCCAAAACGAGCACTGTCTCATTCTTTTCTTTATGTGATGGTACAGTATTTTTTGTAACTACAAATGGCAGAATTAATTTATTTTAAACCAAGAGCCCACTGTTAGTTGTTAACTGGAAGTTTATTTCAATGTTATGCCAAATGGGTTCTAAATTAGATGTGTAGATAGCAACTTATTTATTGATAGCTTAATCAAACCTAGACAGATTCCAACTCAGCCTGAACAAAACATGATTTTGGCCTGATTCTGTCATGAACAGACAGTTCAATATTGCCCAGCTTCTGAACTGACATTGCTTTGACCTTTTGCTCAATGAGAGAACAAAGGTTTGCATATTGAATGTAGAAAACTGAAAGGAGATGCAGAGGATGGGTGGGATAGGGAAGCATTACATGATGACCTGTAATATCCTTGCCATTGAATTGGCAGTGTATGTGCAAATCATTCTGACAGTGTTTTCTTCTTTAAGTTAAATTCCCTGATGGCATGTCCTTTCTTTATTTCTTCCCCTGTGCTCTACTTCTTAAGTTCTGCTCAGTTTCAGTGCAATGTACAAGAAAACGCATTTATTTAAGAATCATAAGAGAAGAAAGAGAAACATTTAAGAACATTGATGGTAATGGAAATCTTATATATGGATCAAAACCAACGATGTGCCTTTAAATGACAGATTTCCATATATTCTAAATGGATAAGGTAACATACAAGTAGTCAACTGAGAGCGTGAGTGCACATGCACCAAACAAAACCCCCAAACAGCTTTGAATTATGGAAGGCACCGTTTTTAAAATAACTGTTAAACTAGAAACAATAATAGGCCTTTTTGTTCTGATACAGCCAGATTCATGAGCTGTAGAGTGTACAAAAGGTGATACGAATCAAAATGATGACACTTTTGCTAGGAAATAAAAGTAAAAAGCTTTGAAAGTCAAATCAATGCTTTTTATATAGTGAAGTTAACACTGAATACTTTTGTATGATCAGACTTGGCACAAAAGTGGGTGTTTCTGGTGAGTGCACTGATATATTATCGAATTCTTCTTATGGTTCACCTACCAAAAAACCCCCAAACATTTACACACACATGCATGCACACAAATGCACATAAAATAAGACATGACATCAGATTACATTTTCAGAAAATTGCAGTCATAAGGGTTCTCAGTGCACATGGCAGGTATGCTTAATCCCACATATCAAAAAATAACTGTGCTTAATATCCTCAAGGCAAATGTCCTTTCTTCACGATTTTTTGACAGCTTCCTTGACAAACTGTCAGCTTCTGTTAGACATAATATAAAATGTAAGTAAAAATATAAAGGAAACATCAACATCCCAACAAAGTCCACAGGCAGACAAGGTTCTTCGGGTAAATCTGATATCTTTTATTAGACCAACTCAAATAGTGCAACAAAACCCAAACACTTTTACATTCTTCCTTCAAAGCCTTGTGTGTCTTTCCAGTCTTTCAAATCTATCACACAGTACAAGTTAGCAGGGGGTTTTTTCCCTCTTAAAAAGTTGCCCTATGTGATAGACCCAGTGTAGCTAAGGAGACAGCCAGAGAACTTGCTGGTGAAGAGCTTGCTGAGTTTGCAGAGGTCTGTATTTCATTTTGACGTGCAAAAAAGTGTGTTCAGACAAAGACTACCAGTTTGAAAACACCAGAAAGGTTCTGTCTCTGTGAGGATCTTCTCCTTATAAACTAATCCTGGTGCCCTTTTGTGCTTTAGCTCTATATTGTTACCAAAAACAATAAAAACCAACCAAAGGTAGCTAAACTGCTGAGGAAAGTTGAAAAAGGGGAATGACGGTATTTCTGCATCCCTCTGTTCCACTAGGATTCTTCTCCTCTGTCATTAATGTTTCGATATAGCACTAATAGAGGTGGCTGCTTAACAGAAATATCCTACTAATAACTAGCCATATTGACATCAGCATGGGGCAAATCGGCGCTGTGGAAGCCTTTGTTGTACTGCTTTATCATCCTGCCCCAAGATCAGTCATTCCAGAATTCTTCTTTGTCTGGAAAAGCAACCTTCCTGCTTCACTAGTAAAGTGGATCTTCCTCATGAGTTAAATGAATGGACTGACTTGATCGTGCAGTTTGGCCAACAGATAAAAACCTAACATTTTGAACAGGACTGCCGCATTTCCAAACACTGAACACTAGGAAGGCTTCATGTGTCCTTTGAAATCATGTAAATCTGTCAAAAATACTGAATGTGCTTTTACCATGGCTGCTAAGGTTTTGATAATGGAACTAATCACACTATTCAGGTCTGAGCTGTGACACAATAGTGATGATGGCACTAATAGCTTATTGACTGGCTCTGGCTGAGTAGCCTGTGAAGCATCATTTAATCACCAAAGAATAGCAATTCAGGCTACAGAACAAAGGTCAATGACTAATTCAGAGCTCAGAACCCTTTCTTTTCCACAGAGGAGAAAAAAGTGAAACATAAAGTATCAGGATTATTGTACCCTGGTGTTTTTATAACAAAAACTCCACATTTCATATGATAAGGTTTATTAAAGCCAATAATTTACACTGAAGTTTTCCATAAGGATCAACACTTTTGAGTTGTCAGTGTTGCGTGTCAGAGACAAGAGCCTTAAAGGAAATGCTTTCTGATTATTACTTTAAGATCTTGTTTCATTTTTTCAGCATGCACTGTAGGGAAGAGGGAAGGGAGCTGCAAGAAAATGAATTGTATATTGAACTGATAAAATGTCACTAATTTCACTGTTTATGTGCAGCATCAGTGAGAGGGGGACCAACTCTATGCTAGCAGCATGACTTAGCAACCTGTCATGCATCTCCTTGGTCTGTTAAAGCTGACTTAAGTCTTCAGACAAAATCACCGTCTCTGGCAAACACAGCTCTTCTAGCAACTGTCTAAATTCATTTCAGCTGGATTATTCCCTTTATAATGGAAATACCTGATTCATGTCACTTGTGAAATGAAGCAAGCATTTTTGATGAGCACTCAGGTATTCAAAGAGCTTTTTAGAATGAGATTAAAATGCAAAAATATCAGCTGTGGTTTATGCTATGATGCTTTGACTATATCCAGCTGCATAGGTTGTAACCATCTTGGGGCAGAGATTGTCTCCTCTTTGGGTTTGTTCTGAGCAAAATGGGTCCTAGTCTCGTGCTCCTAAACATACATAAGAAAAAATTAAAATAATCAAAACAACAAACAGCAGCAACAGCAGCCCTGAATTATAGGAAGAGTCAGCAGCATATGTAGGCTGAGTGATGCCGGCACAGGCCCTAAACTATCAGTAAAGGGAGAGGCTGGTATGGAGAAGGGGGCTCAAGGCTCTGGCTGCCTGAAGTGGAGAGGGGGCAGGAGTCCTCTTGTCAACCTCATCCTCGCTCCCCATGGAGGAGATGCCGTTGCTGTGAAGGGAGGTGTCAATGCCAAAGCCAGGTTAACATTTCCTTGGCCCTGCAGCTGCTGCTGAGTGAAGGGCTTTGCATCATCCTCTGCCATATAAATCTGTAGCAGGTGCCAGGAAGAGTTAACCTGGCTGTTGGGGGTGACATCTTACTTTACAGTAGCATCCTACCCCCACTCTGCTCCGAATGTCCAGAACCTCAAGTTCCCTTGCTTCTATTGCAGCACCCCGGGGTGCAAATTTCTGTTGCCCAGGGCACAAGCATTACCAGTTATCTCTCTGCAGGGAGTGAAATCTTCAGTTAATATAAACTGGTACAGCTCAGCAGCCATCAGTAAAGTTTTGCTTGCTTTATACCAACTTGGGGATCTGGCCTGTAAAAATCATCCTAACTTAGAACCTGCCATCTAGTTTAAAACCTGGATACATTTAAACTGACACCAATGTATTAATCTGAATTAAATTCATTCCTTTAGTTTTGGGTGGAAGGGGAACTGGGTAACTAGATGCCCTACAGCACAAACCAGAATAATTTTTTCTTCATCTGGAAATGCAGGGTTTTGTAATGGAATAGCTGACACAATGGTAATGAGTGATGGCAAGGGATGGCATTGTAATAATTGGCAACTTGCTGTGGCCAGAGTCATTTACCTGAATTATTTATGTGTAAAAACTGACAGAAATTTCATAAGAGCAAATAAGGCAAGTCCAGGGGGTGTCGTTTACATGATGCAATCACATATCTGATTGACTGGGGGACTCATCTGCAGCTGATGCTTTAAAAGCCCCTGGGAAGGGTTTATTTCATGACAGTCACACATCCTTTGTTGTACCTCATCAGGGCTTGATTATTCGTTCATCATCTGGGTATCACTCATCACCAAAAGTGTTCTTACATAAATAGGAACCATTCAGTGCATGTTGTTTGTTTTAAAATAATTCATGCAGCCGTGTTTGAGTGTACAGTGCCACATCATTAGAACAGAAAATTATCCCTCTTTCTTTTGCACAATAGGCTTTTCTTGTCTGACACTGTCATTCCTCACTCATGGGAAGCTCTCTCATTTCCTCACTGCGCAGTATTGAATCTCCAGGAGAGAGGGCTCCCTTTGTTTTGTTCCTACACGCAGCCCTCAGTACAAGAAGCAAATATTGTCCACTGTGAACTCTAGTGGGAGGGCAGTCTTATTCCAAAGCCTCCAAGGTAATCAGGAAAGTCAGAAAGAGGCAAATGAAATAAACATGCAAAAAATGTACTTTATGAGTAGCTGAAATTCACTGTCGCCCAATGATCTATAAAAGGTCAATAAGAAAAGAGTGGGTGCTCTCTGGTTAGCAGCTTCTGAAATTGCTGGAATTGCAAAACACAACCCTAATTGACCATCTCCCTAATTCTCGCAGTAGAGAGCATGTTTGGGAAGGAGACTGAGCTGCTCTGTTCACTAGAGAAATTCTCTCAGTCAGATTTGAGACACACTGGTGAAGCAGTTTGGGAAGCTTATTCTGCTTCTGCCCATGCAGTGCCCTTTCTGTGGGTCAATTTGGAAGTGCATGCTGCCCTCTGTGACTGTCAACTCTATGGTATGTACCCACATTTTTGAGCTTTCAATTAAAATTTTCACTGTATATTCCTTTTTTGATGAAATGTAATTCATAATTTATTTCTCAGAAAGGTATTGAAGTAAGCCATTTGAAGCTGCCTGAATATTTTTCAACCAAGAATTACAAATTAGGTTTAATCAGAAATGGAATACCCAATGAGAATTTTAAGTGAAAACACAAACAATTCAAATTTTTTTCCACCAGCTGTAGTTATTTTTTCACAGTCACAGATGACAGTCTGCACTTCTGAACTGACCCACGGCAAGGGCACAGCATGAGCAGCAGCAGGATGAGTTCCCCAAACTGCCTCAATCCACACTTGCTCCCTTTGAAGTCACCAGGAATTTAACCATCTTGCATTCTGGCCCCTGCTGCCAGGACTCTTTATGCATTTTACTTTAGACATAGTAGCAGGAACCAGAAGCCAGAACCCCTCTGAGCCCCCATGTAGCAATGAGATATATTGTCATACTACTTCTTTCTTATTGTCTTTGATCCTGTGAATCTTGCACTTATGGCTGGTGATTGCCCTCTGGAGAGTGTGTCTAAATCCCCTCAAGGTGAAGAGGGTATAGAATCTGTCTTCTAATTTCTGGAGGGAAAAAGGTGGGGTACCACAATTGCTATATGAACGCTTTCAGTATCCAATGGTTGCCCATATTTAGGTCTTGAGGGATCTTTTCAGGCCAACATGAAGACATGACATTGATTTGGATTGCTTTTTGGAACCTTGGCAATTATGGCAACGTCCATCTAATGTTTTATTCAGATATCTACTGGGTCTGTTTGGATTTGATCCTTGATATCCATCTGAATATTGTTTAAAGAATTGGTGGTAACTGTCAGAGTCTCTGAAAATGGAGTATGGATGCAGATGCATAATTCAGACACATTTGAAAATGCTGGATTTACTGTATTTGGTTGAATACAAGATGAGTTTTTTTCCCCCAATCAGCATGGGGAAGAAAGCCTCTCATCTTGCATTTGCATATGAGGAAGCCTCATTAAATGCATTGTCTATCATTAAATGCTGCCAAAAGCAGCATGTGCTCAGTAATGGAAACCAACTCAGAAGTTGATTAAATGCAGCCAACACGGAGCATGACTATAAAACACATGGCCTGTACTGGGCAGACATACTCATGGGAAACCTATCTCTTTTTTTTCCTCTTGAAATTTCATGTCTCGGGCCAAATCAGCCAAATCAGTTCCAAATTCTAGCAACTGAGCAGAGCTCAATCATTCAAGTCTGTGTGGCATTACCATTGGCCAAGTATCCTATCTCCCAGGCTCTTCAGCCTGCAGCTTCAGATATACCCAAATCTATGGCAGGCATCCTATGTGCAAGCCCCAAGCCTAGAGGACTTGGAGTTCACATGCCCTTTGGTCTCACTTGCCCCTAGACAATATGGTATTGTTTATGTGTTCTTATCATTGCTTTCCCTCTTTATTTTTTTTCTCTCTTCCTGCTGTACTATTTGGAGTATAGGAACCGACACATTGTAATACATGTTGGAAGGGTTGTTACATATTGAAGATTTTAATCTGTCATCATTACCTTTTCATTAAGAATGTTATCTCTTTAAATATTCATTCTACCTTTAAGTCATATATTTTTAATAGATGGGTTTTAATTTCATAAGGATTTGTTTAAGCTTTTGGGCAGATTTAGGGGGAAGTTAATATTGTTTGGGGGAGGTGAGGTAATGATTATATGTAGGGATTGCTTAACTGAAGAATCTCCTCTTTGAAAGTCTATTAAAAATATTTCTAGATGTGCGTGTGTTTCTTCAGTATGAAGCCTACATGCACATTGATTTTTTCATAGATTTTAAGTTTACAAGAAAACAATGTGATAACTTAGTCTGCTCTCTTGTATAACATTGCATAGAACTTCCACAAATTAATCTCTGCTTCATGTTTTATAGCTGTGCTTATGTTTTAGGTAAGCATACAATTTTCATTTAGGAATATCTAATGGAACCCATCATAACCCTTGGTAAGTTGTGCCAACGATTAATTAATTACCTTCACTATTAAAATAGCACTTTACTTAGATGTCTTTATCTAGCTTTAACCTCCAGTCCAATGGACTGTTATACTTTAACTGATGGATCTAAGAATATTTTATTTCTGTATGTACTTACAAATAGGGATCTCTGTAATTCATACTGGAAGTGCACCCTGCAGCAGGTCCTTCAATGTTTTTCATTTTGCTGCTTTTTAGCAGCGCATGCTGCCTGAGCATGTGCTGCTCTGTTCCCCCTCTCCTCCCCGCCCCAGATATCCAGGGGTAAAAAAAACCCTGCAAAAACCCCCATAATGAAGCAGTGCATGCTTGGGCAGTGTGCCCTTGCAGTGCGGAAACTGATTTGCAGTGCCGCATACTGCACGACCGTGGTCGTCTGGACGCGCCCCTTGAGTCTTTCAGTATAAGGTATATTTTCCTAATCTTTAGTTGCTCTCATGGGTCCTTACTGAATCCTCTAGAATTTGTCAGTACCTTTCTTGAAGTGTGGATACCAGAACTGGACATGGGATTTTAGCTGTGACTGCACCATTGTCAATCACAGAAGTAATATAACCTCACTACTACTTAATATTACTGTTTATACAACCAAGGATTGCATTAACCATAGAATCTCACTGGGAACAACTATTCAACAGTTTATCCACCATTACCACCAAGACATTTTCAGAATTTGTGTTTCAGAGGATAAAGTGCCAGATTGTAAATATGGTCTACATTCTCTTTTTCTCATGGAAAATGTAATTAGGTTAGATATGTGAAGAATTTTGTAACTCTTACCATGGAGGAATACTAGAACTGGTTACCTAGAGGGGTTCACAGAACTTCCATCACTGGAAACTTCTAAGCACAGGTTAGGCAAACATTTGTCAGGAATTACTTAGTTAAGCGTGAGCCTGTCTCAAGCAGGGAGCTGGATTTAGATAACCGCTCTGGTCACTTGCAAGCCTATAATTCTGTGATTTTATGATTGCAGAGAAGCTTGTCTAGGATTTGATCATTTTGGATCATCAAAAACAACACCCACACACCTCTGTTCCACTGTAAGCTGGATCGTTTTTCATACAGAATCAGTCAGGAACATAAGGGAATGTAAGCATTCATGGCACTAAGAACATTTGACCCATCCTCTGGTTATTTCTGTCTTTGTTAGCCATAGAAAATGATGCCTGTGCCCCTCATTATTAGGACACTGATTTCTGTGCTTTTGAACTAAAACTTACCTATGAATCACAATTGGCTGTTAAAAACTTTTAATCACACCTTTTGCAAGAGCACATGCAAAGGATGCCAATCAAGGACTTCTGAGACATTTGAAAGAGAGTGCATGGACACCTGGAACACATGGTGATAATCCATCACCAGTCCTCAAGTTTTAACCAAATCACGTGGGGCAAAAAGTGTTTGAAATTTGCCAAATCATCCAATTCAGAGAAGCCTTTCTAAGGGAAGCCTATGAATTTCAGTGCATATTCTATTGACTCATATACAGCTAGAAAAGAAAAAATTTTCATTTCTCTATCTGACTCTCTTTAGGAACTGAACTAGGGTAGCTGGGTGAAACCAAAAACATGGATAAGTTTGGAAGGGAAAATGTCTCCATATGTGTGAAAAAACAACTTTAATATTTCAAGATAATATATTTCAAACATTTACAGAGTACCACCTTAAGCACTGATCTTAAGGATTAGCCTAAACAGAGGCTTGCTTTTCTTCAAATAGGAAACTTTTGATCCTGGCATTTAGCTTGTGTATAAGTATGTGATTCATACAGTAACTGTATCTGTCTGAAAACACATGCTAGTTACATGACAATGTGACTGTTGGGGTTTCCTAAAAGCAGGCAGTCTTCCATGCTACATGCACCTTAATAACTAGACAATTCAAAAGCAGAAAATTAATTAATAGCCATAATTTTTGTCTACTTAACACAGACTCTTGCATTACAGCTTTTGTTTTCTATTTTTAAAAGCTGTAATATCAAATACGTTAAAATACATCCATTGCTAACATTGACAAGAATACTGACACGAAAAGGAAAGCCACATAAAAACAAACACAAGACAACAATTACATCATGCAGATTGAACTGTTCGTTTTTTTCCGCTGCAGAGTGTTCGCGATGCCTAACATGTTCCTGGACTGTGCTCAGGAGTATTAGCTTGCACTGATGATGAGATATCATTACAACAGCTTGGAACTCTCTACAGAAACTTTACCTTGTTATTTGTAAAAGCTCAAGAAACATATTTATACTTCCTATATAGCATCACAAATACAATAGCCTTTACTGAAGCTATGTGGATTTGCATCTGTAACATCACAGTTCTTGTTACTCACTTCCATGAAACAGAAACCTTGCACTTCATTGCTAGGAAATGCTATTAGTTTCTGAGCAACACAGGTTAAATTCTGCTTCATTAGTAGTCATTGACCAAAGAAACACATAGAGAAAACAACATAAATGTTCCCTTCTATCCACATGATAAATAGGTAACACAAGCAAAACTTTCCCTTTTTCAGAGGGCCATTTATTCTCCACTAAAGCTATAACCAAGTTTTCTGTCACCTGCGGTGCCTTCTTTCTTGTTTATTCCTTTTATTCTTAGTAAGCCCAGTAGTGCCAGCTGTTGCCACTTAACTCTTCATGATCTGCTCCTCATGCCCTAAACACTTCTCAGGGAAACTGGTTGAGGACTTTTCCATAATTTGGGCAATCATGATCAAGTGTCTGGAGGCCTCCCAGAATGCAGTAAAGTAATATGCCTCATCACACTGAAGTGTTTTATTCCTATTATTCCAAATATTAGTCCCCTTTATTTGATATGCATAGCTATATTTCTATTGTGTTCAATATTGACTGGATTAGGGCAGCTGTGTATTTCTAATTTAATGAGAAGACCATATTACCTCTGCATTTATCAAAGCACTGGAGGCAATGTGAAATAGTCCAAAAAAGGTTATTCAGCAAATGCTTTATTCAGGATGTTAGGAAATACATAATAGTGATGTTAGTAAGAAATACTGACTATTTTTCCTTAAAAAAAGCAAAAATATAAATTGGGAATGGCTCAAGCATGTCTATCTGTCTCTTATTCTGACATACTGATTGAGAAAATTGCTAGTCAGCCACTGTCAACAGTAAACATTATAAACTCTAAATGTAGGTTTATGTAACTGCAGTGACTAATGCTGAGGTAACTGAAGAAGACATTACTAAAAGTAAGTTTATTCCTTTTCGCACATGTAAATTTAGTTATTATATTTACTTGCATACCAAAAGCACCTTTCCCCCCAGAATGGCTCTCCAAAATTGGGGTTTGTGTTCTAAGCAAGGAAGCTTCTTTCCATACTGGAATAGCTGCCAGGGGCTGTGCTAAGGTCCATGATCCATAGCAGGAGTACAGTATCAGTGTCACTCAGCCTCTAGCTGCAGTACTAGTTTCAGGTTTAACCCTTCATGGCCACTGCTGAATTGCTGCCAAATTGCCAGTGGCTGTGGAGGGTTAAAACTGACATTTTGGTGCTGCAGCGAGAGGGTGAGTGATGAGAGCATCCCACCATGATGAACCTATGCTGTGGCAGTTAAGAGTCCAGAGATTGTTTTTTCTACATTCAGCCTGTGGGTGTATTTTATTTTGGGGGGCATGCAGCATACAAGTAAATATGGAAATTCATTGTCATCTGCTTAAAATTATTGCTCTGTCTTGTCTATCTGAAGAAATGCAGATTGCAGAAAATGAAGCAACTCTGATTATATGGAGATACTTCAGGATATAACGTTTCATGGAAAATTCTGATATTTCAGTACAGGCAGTCCTCAGACTTACGACACAATTAGTTCCTGAAAACTGCATCTTAAGTCAAAATGTTGTAACTCAGAACCAATTTTCTCATAAGAGGCAATGTTATAAATGGCAGTTGGTTCCTGAACCAAGGCCCAATACCTAATTTTCACCAAAAATACCCCAGAATTTTGTACTCAATCAATTGTAGATGAGTAATATAGCTACATTAATGTATTTATATTGTAAATAGCAAGCATATTGATTAGGAAGGACTTCTTTGAGGTTACTTTGCTGGACTTTTTGATAGGCTCTTAGCTGAACTTTTTGAAGGGTTCTTGGCTGGAGTCTTCTCAGGAGCCTTGGCTGCAGGTTTTTCTGGAGTCTTGTCTACTTTGTTAAAGAAAGTGTCCAAGGAAGTTTGGAAAATGTTCTCCTGGGAGATGAGCGACGCAATGAACTCGTTCACTGGTGTGATATCGGATCAAGCATTGTAAAGTCAAAACTGATGTCATAAAGTTGAAACAAAGTGTCAATTTATAAACATTGTAAGTGCAAAATGTTGTAACTCAAAATGTTGTAAACGGAGGACTGCTTGTACTGGCTTGTATCCCAAGTCAGGACAAAACTGAAACCATTCATTGAATGAAATTCAAAAAGAATTGATTCGGAAATAGTGAAGCACTTCTTTTTTTGGCTTTTGGATTAGGTATTAAAACATTTCAATCTTCCTTGTTCCCCTGCCTACAAAGTAATATTTTGTTAATGTCCTTTTTGACTGGCAGTTTCAGGAAAGAAGGCTGCAGGGAAGACTTAGACAAAGAATCACTAACTGTAATTTCACACTTAAATCCAAAGGGATCCAAATACACAACTAGAAAAAAAGAGGGAGAAAAATTGGGACTAGGAAGAGCATCTTTTGAAACAATATGCAGAGGATATTATCAAAGCATGAAATATAATGGTCAGTTTATCAGTTTCTTGAAGAATTTTAATCAATGGTGTTGGATATACTTGTTTTTTTTATTGGTGATTATTTAATATAATGCATTTTCCAACACAGTGTTATTTGAGCATGTTGAGGTCACTTATTCCTCCTGCTCTCTCCCTCTCTACATTGTATTCTTACAGATAAACACTTTCACAGGAATGCTTCAATGAAACACAAACCATAGGAGGAAATCTATAAAAGATTAGATTGAATAGATAGATAAGTAGGGTAGCTAAAATAAATCTAATTCATTAGGACACCTCCTTCTGGATACCCTCACCCTACTGAGGATGGTGATATGGAGATATAGAATAACCTTTGTCAAAAACAATTGTGCAGCAATTTGCAGAGGCATGTTTTTGTTAGTACTGTAGTAATGGTTTACCTGTAGTTTTATAAACATTCAGGCAGTAAATCGTAGCTGTGGTGCTGCATGGAAAATTTGCTGATTCTAAAGTTTTGCGATTTGTTTGCTGATTCTAAAGATTTCTGATCCTCAGAAATTCAAACAAGTAATTAAATATCTGCCTCTGTAACAGAATGTAGCCTGCTCTGTTGCTGGGCTTTTCTTAATTAATTGTCAATCAATCTTTATACCTTTTGATTATCTAGTAAAACTGCTGATATTTCAGTGGAAAATGCTGATCACTATGGTGGTTGGTGAAGATGAATATCCATAACCTTTGTAAGGAGGATGAATTGCTTTTGTGGTGTCTTTCTTCACATTAGTCTGGAACATATCATTCCTTCTGGGACATCAAATGATTGTGCAAACCACAGCAAGTGACAATAGTAATAAGAGCTAAATTTATACCCAATATGTATATTTTAAATGAACACACTTCAACAATGTTTAAGATGTCCAGATGTCTGGTAAAAAGTAATAATACAGTTCTTGGCAATCAATGGAGGAAAAGTCTTATATAAATGTTTAAAATGTGAGTCAAACTGTGACTCACTAACTTTGGCTAGTCCTTTTCTTAATCAAAGGATCCACACTCCCTATATCTATGTCAAGTCCCGTTGGTTTATTCTTAATCCTGAAAACCCAACACAAATGCAAGTCAGCAGTATGAGTTCTACCTCTCCTTGATTGTATTATCAAGGTTTGAAATGTGCTCACTAATGACTACTACTACTCTCATTAGTATCATTCTTATTTTCATTAGTAGTAGTAGTAGTAGTAATATTGGTGATATTTTACCAAAATCCTGGTAGACTTTTTATTGAAACTGTACAGAAAATTTTCATTCCTAAAAATCTAGTTTTGCATTAAAAAAAATAAAGTTCCTCCCTCCTTCCCTTCCCCATACTTTCCATCTGGTTGACATTTTTAAAAAATGGCCATTTATAATTGTAAAACATTCGTGCAAAAAAATTGACTACCTATAGAAAAGACTATTGATTCCATATTCTAGCATATTGCTGTTCCATCTAGAATATCCTCCAGTGACTTGTTCAGGATAGTTTAAATAGGTCAAAGAATGGGGCTTCCAATATTTCCTTGTCAGATAGTAATCTAATGATTATCTGCTACTAACTCAATTTATACTTTAGTAAAAGACTGTTGTCACTGAGAGAACTGAGCCCTAATTTTTAATTTATTCAAACATGCGACAAGTCTTGTCCGAACCATTTTATTCTGTACAACTCATGCAGTTGACTGATCATAGTAATGTTCTTCTTCGTTCTTCTCTTCTTCATTCTTATATAAATGAACAATTTACACAAAGTATTTAGTACATTGCTGGCTTTTTGTAGACTTCTGGGTAGGGTGAGCAGTTACTCCTTACATTATCACAATTTTCTCCAGTCCTCTAGTATTACTCAATCTTTATGCAGATTTGAAATATATAACTGCAAGTGACTTTATACATTTGTTAGCCAGTCTCATTTTTGTTGGCATCAATCCCTCATGGTCGTGGATGATCACTCCCATGGGTCAAGTAAAGGCTTGTAAATGAGTCAGTTGATCGCTAAGAAGGCTGATCCTAGAGTTGCAGACTCTCTGGCAGACACCACAGGTGGTAGTTAAAGGGAAGGTCAGACCACAGATTTCTTGGTCTTTCCTTTCATTTCTGTCATTTTTCTGCCTCCAGGGCATGATCGTTTTCTTCAAAGTAAGATGTGCCTTTCCTCACAAGGTGTCACCATGTAGTCCTGTCCTGGGCTAGTTTTTCCTAATTTTTGGTGTTAATGTCAAATTTCTTAATTTTTGTCTTGAGGGTGTTCTTGAAGCATTTTCTCTGACCCCTGTGTGTCCTTTGTTTTTGGCTGAGTTGGGAATATAGCATTTGTTTTGATATATGCACAGCAGACATATGCACACAATGCCCTGTCCACCACAATTGATGTTGAATAAACAATACTTCCATACTAGTAGTGTTAGTGTTGGTGAGGACACTGGCTTTTGTGTGATGATCCTCCCACTTTATGCCAAGGATCTTTCAGAGGTAGCGTTGGTGATGGCGTTTTAGGCTTTTCAGGTGGTCCTTGTAGGTTACTCAAGCTTCATAGCCATAGAGAAAAGTTGGGATTACCACAGCCTTGGTATTGTAGGAGCTTTGTTCAAGTCCTGATGCCATGATCACTGAACACATGATGATTCAGTCTTCTGAAGGCAGAGCTGGCACATCAGATCCTATACTGGATCTCCTCATCAATGTTGACCTTCTTTAAGATATGGTTTCCGAAGTATGCAAACTGTTTGGTATTTTCCAGCTCCTGTCCATCAGTTATAATCTTTGCGGGTGGAGGAGGGGGAAGGAAGGGGGAGGGAAGCGTTATGGGAGACAGATCAGTCAGACTTGCTGATTTGCTTTTTTTTTTCAAAAGTATTTTTCTAGCTGTTTTTGTTCAACTACTTATTGGCAAGGGTCTCACCACTTCCTAACAGTCTATGGATAAAACTCAAGCCCCCTAGAAATTAACAACTTTGTTAAGATTAGATTTCAACCTTATTTTTCATCCTAAAGATGTGCTTTAAACAAAACACATTTTGGTAGCTTAATTATTTTTATTTTTAGTTTATTATGTTTAACAAATCATATCATGTCTAGCACACAGACCAGGTATCTGGAGCAGAAATTCCTATGCTCACAACACAGTAAACAGGGCCAGACTCAGACCCTTCTCTTACCTGCTCTAATACCAACCCTATGACAAGGACAACAGAATTCATCTTGTGGGAATGTACAGCCCTCAACTTGAACATTTTGGACACATCATTAGTTACATCCAACCCCTCCTGGAAAATGACAGCATTCTCAAGGTGGCTTTGGGGAACAAGCCTGTTCTCATTCACAGGTCACCCTCCAACCTCAAATGACATCTCTTCAGCAACAGATTATCTAACTCCTCTTCTCACAAGGCATCAGGCCTTGCAACAGACCCAGGTGCCAGCTGTACTCCCTCATCAATAAAGACCACATAAACACTAGACCAAACAATATGAACTGTAAAATTTGGAATTCATTCGCCTGCTCCTCTAATCAGATGATGCATATGTAACATCAGTGGAGTTGGCTGGGTTAGACAGACAGGACAATCCCTACATGGAAGAATGGACACCAATCTGACATACATTCCAGTACTACACAAAAGCACATGGCTAAACACTTTAACCTCCCTGGACATTCCATGCCTGACCTTAAAGTATCTGTTCTTAAGCAACCAAACTTTAAAAAAATGACTTGAACACAAAACTGCAGAACAAGAAATCATCCACAGACTGCATTGTGTTAAGTATGGCCTCAGCAGAGGCTCTGAATTCTTATCCCATTACCTGGATTACACCTATTAATCCCAATCCTCAATGGATTAACTGCTTTGATTATTTCCATTGATCTCATCAGCTCACCTTCAACTCTCTCAGCTCTGGCCTTCCTTTCCTCTCCCTTTCTTAGCTTTTGTATTTAAATGACCGTATTCCTTTCCATTTCAGGTCTCTGCTCTCTGTGGGTCCATTCATAGCATGTGATGACATAGGCTGTAGTTTATGAAAGCTCATGATTTTCTGAATAAGTTAGTCTATGAGGTGCCACACTGCCCTGCCTTCTGCCTAACTTCAGACTACTGTGGCTAACCATCTCTCTATATGTTATTTAGTAATAGGAACCCTTTCTTGTATCTCCTTTTCCATATTTGTAAGATCCCTTCTCAGTTCTTTAGCTTCTTGGCTAGTATTTTGGGCTTCCAGCTGCCTGTATCTTTTCCATTCCACCTCTGACAGCTTTTTATCTGTTTTCTTCCATCCTTACTCTGTTTCCTGCATGGATTTTTTACTTCCTGTACTTGCATATTTGAGGAAACCTTCTTGAAGCCACATTGGGAACTATGTCATTTTTAGTTGTTTGTGGCAATTATAGCTGGCTGAAAAGTTCTAAAGTTTGAAAAATTGGGGTCACACTTTGACTTTAGAGGAAAAAACTGGGGGAAAATGTAAATAACTATTTTAAAATTATTATTTTGAAATAATACTTTGAAATAATAATTATTCTGAAATAATAATAATGATATCTATGAGTCCTAGTTATGGACTAGGACCCTATTCTTCTAGGCACTGTATGAACACAAAACAAATAGTGCACCCTCTGGATTTTGACCAGCTTTTGGTCTAAAGACATGTAAATGATATTATCGTGTGGGGGGGGGGGGGGGGGGGTGCATGTGTATGCATGCACACAGTTTTTTTTGACCAGCTCTAGCAATGTAGTCCACTGTATTTTACTTATGAGTGTTGCCTGTTGTACTTCAAAGTTTTATTTACAACCAGGAATGACAAATGCAGGGAAAAATGCTTAACATGTAGTTTATATTATGCATTATTACTTAAGATCTACAAGGTCCATGCATTTATTTTCTTAAGCTTTTATCCATTCACTTAACACTGCTGGTTGCATTAGCTCTGTTTGGTGATGCCTGACATTCTTTAGCTTTGTCTGTTGTTTTATGCTGGACTTACAAAAGTTCCTCCCATTTTTAATGCCCCAGACAACTGCAGCAAACCATTAAGCTTGGCTTTCATCAACTCTTTATGTATGTGCATGACTGGAGAATATTTTTTTATGGTGAATTCCGTATTTCCTTGTTGACTTGTATCTCTTTAGGAGCTATAAATCAGAACACCAGACACTATGCCTCAGTGCAGACACTGTCTAAGAAGGAATAGGTCATCCACTGAAAACAAATGCAGAATGACTGTTCTTTCCCAGAAACTAATCCATATCAATCCAAACTGAGGCTCTGTACCCTGGAGCACATCAAAGGTTCATTTTGAAGGAAGATGTCAGCTTTGGGATTAAGATCTAGTGTTTGTTGCCTTTGATTTTAACCACCAGTCACTACCTACAGAAGCCAGTTTTAACACCTGTGTTAGGATGGAAATCAGCTTAGAGACTCAAGAGAGTCCCACACTTTGAAATGGAAAGATGTGCTGGTATGTGTTTGGTGTGGGGGAGGGAAGTGCTGGTGTCTTTAATGGAGAACTGGGATATATATAGGACTATAAAAATTGAATGGTTATGTTTGATTATCTATGCCTCACCCTTTCCTACCCCACCTCCCAAGCTCCCCATTAACTTGGTAAACATGATTTTTTTCATACAGAAAGAAATCTAGACACATAGTGCAAGCAGGATTAGGGTTATAGACTAGAGGTATTTGGGGTGCTAATTGAGTGGCAAGATGAAAATATGAACAGGGACAGGTAGAATAACATGCTTTCACAGTAAATAAACTAGTAACTTTTTTTTTCCCTAGGGGCCTGAATCTTAACAGAAACTTGATGAAAGAAAACTCTTTGTATAGTGTAACAGAGAACCCTAGCCCTGTTACCAGAAAGCAAGCCAGTCCCTTTAAGACCAGAACTTTCCGGGCACAGCTGGCTTGTAGGGTAGGGGTTGAAAGCTGAGCCTGGCCAGCTAGTCAGGTGACTGGAAGGGGACAGGCCAGAACTATAAAAACCCTGGGCTGGGTGGCAGTTAGGGGCAGTGGCCAAAGGGGAAGGAGGTTGTGTGTGAGAGCTCCACAGAGAGCCTTAGCTGCTGTTCTGGCTGCTGTGTGAAGGGAATTCCTGATGACTTTCAGAGAAGCAGCAGCCATGCCACAGGGAGGAGTGTCACAGACAGCGGGGAAGCAGAAGCACCAAGCCATGAAGAAAACATAAGCTGGCATGCAGCCTTCTTTAATTTCTTTCTCTTTTTTTGTGGTTATAACCCATAGACTTACTGTTTATATATAATTTGTTGATTGACACCAGTGGTTTGTGAACAAGGCTGTAGGGGAGGAGGAGACCTCATTAGCGACTTGGGCGCAGTTCTAAAAGGCCAAAGGGGCCCAGTGCACCAGTGTGTGCAGGTGTATAAGGCCAGCCGCTCAGAGCTGGGTGCAGGTCTTTTAAGCTGGGCCCCAGTGGAGGAACCTTGGCCAGCAGCCTGAGTTAAAAGAAAGGGTGCCCTGAGACAGTGGAAGTTTGGGGCCAATGCCCAGCCTTGAACTTGTGTCCCTCTGGCTCCATGTCCAGGCCTCTGGACCAGACAGCCTGGGCTCCATATTGGAAGTAAAAGGAGGGCCACGAGCCCCAAGATTGAGGACCTAGAGCCTCGGAGTCAAACCCTATCTGATAGGTTTAGACTGGTAGGCCTAGCTAGAGAAAGACAAGGGACAAGGCCCGTTGTGGCTGAGAACCCCAATATAGAATTACAATAGGCAGTCTCCCATTTGAATGAACATCTAAATAATATTTATGTCAAGATGTGGCTGGTGAGTGAAGGCAGGATACAAGATGAATGAGAGAAAAAAATAAAACATTAAAGGACTTCAGGGGTGCCTCTCATAGGCTAAAATGGAAAAAATGCCAGTGGGGAGGGCAACCTGTTACATATGGTTATAGTTTCCTCCCCCCCCCAGGTTACTCCCCAGCTATTTATGATGACTTCATTTTTCTAAAATAAAATCTTCTCTAAACAAAACAAATGTATAACTGTTAGTAAACTTCAAGTTCATTTTACACCAAAAAAAAAATTCAAAGGACATTTTAAGGCTGAAAAGTTACATACTCACAAGTTAGAAAATGCCATTTTAAGGTTGCCTGTTATATAATCATTTTTTCTTCCATCTGCAAGAACTTGGTCTTATTCAGCATTAAGAATAAGCAGTTCTCACTAAGGAACTATTCAATTTACACTCTCAATGCTCAATAACCTTAGATTTATTACAGAAGTATTCAAACCTTACTCTGTGGAGAAAATTATTAATTCCTCCTGGGCTTTTCTATAGTGTCAATCTCTATAGTATCTAGCTGCTTTACAGACTTTAATCTCCTTTCACAAAACCTCCATGAGATAAGGGAATAAGGCATAAGACATTAAGGTGCTCAATTTGAGATGCTAAGGCTCTGAATTCAAGATTCAAAGAGCCAGATAGCCTACAGGTTATAACACTCAGCTAGGACTAGGGAGTCCTGGACTTTTATTTCTTTTTTAAGTTCTATTTCTATATTTTACATTAAAGAGGAAAACGTAAAATGCAGTGAGGTGGTTAGCTATGTTACTCAGATGTTAGGCAGGAGGTAGGGCCAGGTGGTTTCAAGAGGCATTATTTCAAATCCCTGTTTTAAAGTATTTTGACACTAGACTTTATTTTGGTCAATCTAAATCCAACCCTCATTCATACCCTTATATACCTAACTATGATTACTATTCCACTCTGTTCAAGTCCCTGAAAATCTATATTGCATTCCTCTTTGTAACACACTGTTATCTGAATCTTGAGACTGAGTTTCAAAAAAAAAATGAGAAGGACCCATTCATCTTTTGCATTAACAGTTTTACAGGGACTTGAACAGTGAGCTAGGATTGCATTTATGTAGCCTAAGTCCACTTATGTGCCTAGTAAGTAGAGATTTACTTAAGTCATGGTGAGCAAAAGGGAATTTCACAGGCCACTTGTGGTGCACAAAGCCAATTTTTGTGGCCTTTTTGCAGTGAGCCTGCCCCTTGCCACTGTGCCTCTGCCTCTCACTGCTGATTGGCTGAAGGCTGTCCATTGTGCTGCCCTGCCCCTCACTGCTGATTGTTAGTACCAGTCAGTACCAACTTTGTAGTGGATACCAAAGGGCATTAACAGATAGATAATATGTGAAGAAACCTACTGTTGAGTAAAATTTAGTTATGCTCTTAATTTAAGAGAGTGTAAACTTACAGATAGGCATTAATTTGAAACAATGGAAGCAGTACCCAAAAAAGTCAAGGCCTGAATGGAAGCTGTTTTTTCCCCCAAAGAACTGATGTAGTAAATGTAGGGGCTTGGATACTGATCAGATTGGAACTGTGAGTGTGTCTGAGTGCCTGTGAGAGAAGGCAGCAGGGAAACCACAAATAGGACCAATAGTAGCTTTTGTCTCTTGATGGCAAAATGGAATACTTAGGGGCTGAGTGCTAGCTGCAAGGCAGCAATGAAACACAGAGACTATCTCCCGTTGTTTGATTCCTCCTGTGCTCTGAGAAACAGGGCTTTGTACATTCTTTGTAAATAAACAGGGTTGCATCAAAGATACCTGATTCCATCATCAATTTCTCCTACTCCTACTGAAAATAACCTGCAGGACCCTGAACTTTGGCTAACCACTCAGGTCAAGAATGGGTAATTCTATAATGCCTTCTGATCTGTGTATACAAAATTTGTAGAGGCTATTGTACAGCCTGTCTCAACAAACAGGCAATTCAGCATGTCATCTGGATCCAAAAATAATATTTTGACGATTCCACATACAGATTTCTTCAGTTAATACTAGTGAATTGTTTACTATTTAAATACCACTTTGACTTTCCATCTTCAGAACTGCCAACACAAATCTTTCTACAGGAAGCAAAAGAAAAAGTTAAAGAAGGAAACTGACCCCTTTTACTGTCTATGGATCTTTCCACTGACATTTCTGGTAAGGTTCTGTGGGCTCTAATACATTTCACAGCCATTTGATTACATAATTGACTTTTGCTAACAGTATTGCTAAAAATGACAGATAACTGGAATATAGACAAACGGTGCCTATCATTCCAAAATGATTTTACACAAATGTAGGCAAAGCAAACAGTCAAATACAGAAACAAACCTATAAGCATAGGTTGAGGGTTGAAGGCCTCGATCTCCAGATTTCCCTTAGGAGAGCTAACCTCTACTTTATCCTGGAATTCTCAAACAGAAGTATAGTATTAAGAATTTTCACTGACTTTATCATGGAACTCTAAAATCCAAAGAAAGTTCTAGGACTATTGCCAACTTTAAGTACTTCAAGGTCCCACATATTTCAACTGCCATATTAATGGCTCACTTCAGACGTTTATCCAAGACTTAGTAGAGGGAACCTTGTATAGGGAAGAAAAAATTCTGGCTTACAACTACCTAAAAGTGAACATACTAGTGGGGGGGGAGGGGGAAGGGCGGAGGGAAGGGGATGACTCTGTGCTTTATTTAATTTTTTTTTTATTGTATCTCTTGACAATACTGTGTTTGGAGAAATAATGACCCATCAGGTTGCATAAGAAAATAAGTACATCATGAGTGACTTCGGCAGAATTTATTGAGGGCATTCTTCCTAATGAACTAATACAATAGTATGTGCAAATCTCAGTTTCTTGATTCACTCATTAGTAATCTTTTTCTTCCTGGACTGCTATCTCTTAATCTTGCATGCCCCCCGCTGCCATGCTCCCTCCTGATCAGCAGGGAAGCTAAAAGTGCAGTTTTAAACATGGCACCATTTTTGCCCCCCAGTCATTCAGCAGTAAACATCAGGGATTTCTGGAGTCCCTCAGCCAATCAGTGGCAGGAGGCAAAAATGGCACCATATTTAAAGATGCAGTTTTTGCTTCCCCACTGATCAGGAGTGAGCTGCAAGCAGGGCCCCTCCACCAATCAGCAGGGGGCAGGGGGCACAGAGGAACTTGCAAGATTAAAAGAACCACAGTGCACTCCACTTCTGTCATGAATTTAGTAGGTCCCTAGTTACATAGTTCTAAAATTCATCACCACAGGAGGAAAGTTTTCCTCTGAAATATTTCAAGCCTGTCTTAAGGTGATATATTAGTTCCTTATTTTTAGATGCCAGCTTTGTACTGATTCAGCCGATGCACTCTGAGCCAGGTAACACTGAAATTGACAGAGAAACTCAGGAGAAATGAAAACTTTTAAGACACCCAGGCAAGCCACTAGATATTCTGAAAACACACACTCCAATACAAGAGGAAGGGACGCATAAAAATGGAACTCATAATCAAAATAGACAGGACAGACAAAAATTAAAGGGAAAGTAGAGCCACAGTGTGTGAAATGACTTACAACAAGTTAGCAGCAGAGCAAGGAATAGAACCTAGGTCACTGGTGCCCAATGCAGTATCTATTATCCTAAACTGTCTCCTAAATGTTTTCTAGACTGTCCTTATAGAGACCTTTCTCTGTGCAGACTGGGCCCTGCCCACTCACTTAATTTGCACACATCAAATCCCCCCAGAAGTGGTGAATCTGCTCTGGCGCAAGTGAGTGGGGGCATGGCAGTTCTTGAACTCTTTGTCACCAGCATGCTTGAGAACAGCTATACATGTATGTTTATTTGTATGTGGGAAGGTGACTCAGAATGACTTCACCATCATATTTCTAAGGATTCAGCATTGCAAACCCCAAGACGTAAGCTAAAGAATCCAGGAGAACCTTCTAGAATCCCTTTGAATCACTTGCCCTGGCAGCCAATGTGAGATAATCATAGTCCATCTCAGGTAGTTTTCAGCAAGGAAGTAATCCTGACAGCTGCATTCATAGTTTCATAAAGTGTAAGGGGCTAGAAGGAACCTTATAAGATCATTGGGTCCAGCCCTCCTGCACTTGGCAGGAAAGATAACTGGGGTCAGGTGACCCCAGCGAGGTAACTGACCAGTTTCCTCTTTAAGTTTTCCAGGGTAGGTGATTGCACCATCTCTGGAGGGAGTTTATTCCACAATCTGGACACCCTAAGTATGAAGAAGTTTTTCCTAGTGTTAAGCCTGAATCAATCTTCCAGGAGTTTGTGGCCATTATTCCTGGTTTCCCCAAGGGTGCCCTGGTGAACAGTTGTTCACCAAGCCTTTGAAGTATTCCCCTGATATAGAGGTAAGCTGCTACCAAGTCCCCTCTCAGCCTTCTCTTTTTTAGGCTGAGGAGAGTCACTGAGCCTTTCCTCGTAAGGCTTTCCTTGCAAGTCTCCGATCATATGAGTAGCTCTTCTCTGGACTCTCTCAAGTTTTTCCACATCCTTGTTGAAGTGCAGCACCCAGAACTGGACACTAGGGCTCTGCAAAATTTCAGCAGCTGTTCTGTTTCGGAGGTGTTTCGGCCTGTTTCAGTGCCCAAAACACCAAATCCAAAATGAAATGGAAGGCTCTGAAACATCTTTGAAATGAAACAAAACCATCTGAAATGTTTCAGAAATGTTTCAGAAAGTTTTGGAGGTGCCCCCAGGAAGAGTCCAGCACAACCCCTCAACCCTCTTTTTAAAATGCTGGGAGGCTGGGGCTGGGCAAGGGATGGGGCTGGGCAGGGCAGCCACAGGGGCTTTTCCAATGGTTTCTCTCACCAAGGCAGAGGCAGGCACAACCAGAGGAGCTGCAGGAGAAGCCCCCATGACTGCCCTGCCTAGTCCCATTCCCCACCCGGCCCCAGCCTCCCAGCACTTAAAAATAAAAATAAAAAAAGCCCCACACTTGCTGGCTGCAGCAGTGGTGATCAGGGCCTCTGAGGGCTTGTAGAAAAGCCCCCCCCCACACACACATAATGTGGGGCAGTGGGGGGCAGCAGGATCACCTCCCCCCCACTTGGAACCCATGCAACAGCTTCCCCATGGCACCAGTGCAGTGTGGCTTGGCAGGGTGCTGTACACTGTCTGGAAGCTGGGGCAGCTCCAGCAGTCAGCCAGAACCCAGCACCACTCAGCCCCAGTGGCCCCAGCTCCCAGACAGCGTGTGGAGCCCTGATGAGCCACGCTACACTTGCACCATAGGGCCAGGCAGGGGGGTGATCCCTCCTGCCCCTCACTGCCTGCCCTGTGTGGGAGGACTCTGCCATGAGCCCTCAGAGGCCCTGATCACCGCTGCTGCATCCAGTGAGTACGGGGCTTTTTTTTTTTTTAAAGTGCCAGGAGGCTGGGTCTGGGCAGGGCCAGGAAGTAAAGCTATGGGGGTTCTCCCATGGCTGACCCCACCCGGGGAGAAGCAGGCACAGCTGGAGGATCCATGGGAGAATCTGCAGCCTCTCGGCTGTGCCTACTCTCCCCAGCCAATCCAAATCTCTGAATCAGCACTGAAATGGCATTGAAACTCCAAAACAAATTCAGCTGAATCAAAACAGAACAGTGATCCAAAACACTGAAATGTATTACTGTCCTCCATAATGGCCGAATCCAAAACTGAAATGAAACATAGCCATTTTGTACAGCCCTACTGAACAGAGTATTCCAGGTGTGGTCTCAGCAATGGTAAGTAAAGCGGAAGAAGCATTTCCTTGGTTTTGCTTGAGATGCATTGGTTGATGCATGCCAGAGTATTGTTTGCCCTGCTGGCTACAGCATCGCACCAATGGCTCATGTTCATGTAATGCTCTATTATTACCCCTAGGCCCTTTTCAGTCATGGCACTGGTCCATTTGGTGTCACCGAGCCTGTAAGTATGTTTGGGATTGTTCATCCACAGATAGAGCACTTTACATTTCTCAATGCTGAACTTCATCTTCTTCTGATCCACCCAACTTGCCAGCCTGTACAGGTCTGCCTGTATCTGGAGTCTATTTTCAAGCATGAACATGCTCCCCCATAACTTGGGTCTGTAAATTTGGCCAGTGAGCTCTTTGCCCCCATATCCAAATCATTGTTATAGATGTTGAAAAGCACTGGACCAAGCATGGATCCCTGAGGGACACCACTGGCGACTTCTCGCCAGGATGACATAAATTAATCCATTAGAACTGACCCTGGAGCCTGAGATGACTGTCTTCCTGTACTGTACTGGTAGCCGGCCAGAGGATCTGTATGGCTGCCTCCTCCCCCAATGCTTCAGCACACTGCCTCCACATGCAGGGCAGCCTGGACTGGTCTAGGCTGAAGCCTGATGGAACTGGGCTTCATACCAGGTAAGTAAGGGACTGGAGTGGGGGGCTGTGTGGGTGTGGTGGACTGTGGGTATGAGGGGGGACTGCTTGGGAGGGGTGAGTCCCCCATCTGCTCCCCCCATGGGTCACAGCTTCCCCACAGCAGCAGCAGCAATCAGGACACTTGGGGCCCTCCTGGCACAGCCCCCCCCATGGGGTGGGGCAGCAAGGCATGGCCTCTCTTGCCTGGTACTTGGCTCTGCCTTTGCTATATTGTGTGGGGCTGTGCACCTTTGGGCATCTCTGAGCTGCTTGGGCTGTCACCTGGGACCCAGCACACTCTCAGGGACTGCATGTCATGCTGAATTTGGTTCTGTGTGCATGGGCCTCATGCGCCATCAGGCTGGGCCAGTTCCACGAAGGCAGGACCTGGCTAGTTGCAACATGCAGTCCCTGTGAGTGGTGCTGGGCTCTGGGTGACAGCCCGAGTGTCTCAGAGCTGCCCTAAGGTGCACGGCACCACTCTGAGACAGGCTGGACCTATGATGTGGCACAGGCAGCACCAGGTGCCAGGCAGCCATGGATACATCTCGCTGTACCAGGAGGGCCCCGTGTCCTGATGGCCATTGCTGCTGTGGAGGGGCTGTGGGCCATGCAGGGTGGTGGGGTATGTGGACCCTGTGGGGGGAAGCTGTGGCCCTGTGAGGGGCCTTCTGGCTCTGGGGGGGAAGCTGTGGCCCTGGCAGGGGGAATGTGGTCCAAGGGGGCGGATGCTGTCACAGATGGCAGCAGGTCACAGACAAGCAGCAGCCCCCACTGTCAGACTGCTACAGAGAGTAGAGGGTGCAGGTGCCACTCCAAGTTAGGGCTGCTTCAGCAGTCTAGCTGGCACAAGGCGTAGTGTCCCCAGATACCAACTGGCCAAGCCTTAGATGCTTCTAAGGGCAAGTAGCCCTGAGGTGCTCACCAGGGCAGGTTTTTCTACTGCTGGGGCCAGCACAGGTGCTGGCTCTAGCCTCTAGCTCCCTCCAGCTGCAGATCTGGGAGGAGCTGGGCAGGATCATTTTGCATCAAGTGGCACAACTTGCTCCATACCAAAGTGAATGTCCAGGTACGTGCACTGAGGCAAAATTCCCTACCAAAAATTTGTGCTGCTCCTATTTGAGCTGCTGCAAGTACATGTGCCTGCGTGTGTGGATGCACCCATTGAGGACAATCAGATTTGGCCTACTTATTTGACATGGGCAACAAAATATACTTACTAATTTACCTATATATTGAGTTATTAGACTATGTATAGGTATCCATCAAGTTTTACGCATGCTTCTAAACATTTATATTTGATAGGAAGCCATGAATTTGAGAAGAAGGAATGGTAGGTTATATTAGAGCAAGAAAAGAGGAATTTTCTCAAAAGGGTAAGGTGTGCATTTTATATATTTCAAATATTTAGATTTCTGAAGTCCAAATAGCTTCAAGGTCATATTCTAAAGAATAGCATTTGTTCCTATGGCCTATGAAATGAGATACAATTGATACAAATCCCCAGTGTTATTGCTGCCTTTTGCCATTTATTATGCTGTATGGCTGGAAATGGCCCATTTTAAAAAAAGAAAAGATACTTCACTGTTGCTATTTAAGTCCTTCATATAAGGTTATCTTCAATAAAGAATACTGCTGCTTATTGTGCCCTCATGCTGAACTCCATTTTAAACAATCTCTTTGGAACACGCTGTCATACTCAGCATGTTCAGTTCTCAAGGAAACTTAGAAAATGGGGGTGAGACAGGGTAAAAAATGTCAGTGCTTCTCTTTACATTTACATTTCATTGCAAGTATAAAGTGAGATGGTTTTAACAGCCACAGCATCTTTTTAGCTAGAGAGTTTTTCCAAGGTTGGGCCCTTCAATTTACAATAATCTTAATGACATTCACCTCAGACTAAATGTAGTCAACATATAACTTGCTTACAATTTAAGTAATTTTTAAAACTAATTTGAACAACTTCCAAAAGTAATCCTTCCTATTTTTTTAATTTTTACATTCATCTATATTTCCTAGTTTGGGTCAAGAGTGGGAAAAATAATATCCCTGAGAAAGGCTACATTAATAATATTTCTGGCCTTCATTGAAATAACATGAAACCTCAAGACAGCATCACATCTCTTGAACTTTTGAGATCAATAGTTTGCACTAAGGCTGATCAGAGAGTGTGGATGAGCTAACTGACTTTGGGTGCTTATCCAGGCTGAACTAGGTAGCCCTTACCAAAACCCAAGCTACTATTGCAAAGCAGTGGTAAAGAATATTACTATATAGAACCGCTTTAACCAGAGTTATTTAATACTGAACCCTGTCATGCTAGCTAGGAAACAATATTATATACTACTGCTATTTCTAAGGTACAACAAGTGACAAAAGTCTCCAGCTACAGCAAAATTCCACCACATTTGAACACAGGAACCTACAGATCTTCAGAAGACATTGGATAGTGTATAAATGGGAAAGAGCAAGGTTGCTGTCCAGTGATAGGTATGGGGAGCATGAACCAGCCATCCTTTTAGTCATTCAGACCCCATGCCCTCATCCTAGGAACAATAGAGGAATACTAGCAAGTAAAGAATGGAAAAAGAGGTTAGCCACTAACAGGCCACTTTACCAGTACTACCTCTCTGAGTGTTTTAAAAAAAATATAACTTTGACCATTCAAGAGGGGAAAAGAAAGAGCTTTGTGAACAAAGGATGACAACAGAAGCTTGTTTAATTGCATCTTTTTTTAGGTATGATGCACCAAATTTATCCTTGGAATGATTGCATTAACTTCAATGCCATTATGCCATTATGCCAGTTAGGAATTTGTCTCTTTATTTATTAAAACTTACACCAAATAGCCAAAATTCTGCAGAAGTGCTTGTTACAGACCCAGATGCATTAGCAGTGGGATCAGACAAAGGGACTCAAAAGGTCTAGGCCAGAAAACCTTTACCCTGCAGGTCTCAGCCCACCTACAGGCCTTCCAGCTCACCTTAGGCATTAACCCTTACTCTGAAGTATAAGGATTGGATAAATAAACTGGGTTGATCCACATGTAAATATTAAACTGCCAGGAGTGGTATTTGCTTTCTTTAACTCCAGCAAAAATGATATTCTATGCAGAGACTTCAATTATTACGTATCCTATTCTGGATACTGAAGGTTTCAGGTGGAGAAGCAAGAGTGGTTAATGGTTCTGATTAAAATATTGTTAATGGGCAAGGAAAAAGGTTAGTTTCAGCCAACTTTCAACCTTTCTCTTTCTCTTTCACATTTCATGTGTAGATTCCCTCAGATTCTGCCAAAATAATATCCAGAGCCCCATTGTCAAAGAAGCATAGCTGTATGATTACCACAGCTGAGCCATCTTCAGACTATTTTACATATATATCCCCTACAGCCTTCTTTTAAAGCTTTTGAAAGCTTCATTTTTGATAGAAAAGTATTGGTTATGCTCAAAGAAAGCCATAGACAAATTGTTATTTTATTTTTTATTTTTTATACTTAAAATACATTTACTGTTCATGTAAAAAAACAGAAAAACAAGCTTGACAGACTCTTAGGGTTGTTGGTTGTAGCCATGTTGGTCTAAGGACATAGGCAGACAAGGTTTGGGTAAATGTGAGATCTTTTATTAGACCAACAAAATAGTTGGAAAAATTGTTCTTTGCAAGCTTTTGAGCACAAATACCTTTTTCAGGCATATGATAGTCTCCCTATGCCCGAAGAAGGGTGTTTGTACCCAAAAGCTTGAAAAGAGCAATTTTTTCCAACTATTTAGTTAGTCTAATAAAAAATGTCACATTTACCCAAAGAACCTTGTCTGCTTGACAGGCCAGACAATGAAGTCTCCTACGTTTCCACAGGAGAGGTGCAGCAACACAGTCCTTCCTCCTGCACCAGCCATTTCATACTAGAAATTTTTCCTAAAGTTGCCAATAAGTATTAAGAGCAATGGTGCCTTTTGTATTGTAGATATTTGCTCACTGGAACATGATTTGAGACCATTAATTGATGATATGTTGGCTACAGCACAGCCAATAAAAGTAGTGACTTTCAGCCACAATCATCCTAGGATTCAAACTGGTGGCCAAGCGGTGAAAGGCCATTTAGGGTACGTCCACACATGCAGGCATGTGCACTTGCAGCAACTCAGATAGGAGTGGCACAAATTTGCACCGGAGATTTTTGTCTCAGCGAACATGCCTGGATATGCACTTTGGTGTGGGGCAAGTTGTGCCACTTGGGGCAAAATGACCCTGCTCAGCTCCTCCTGGATCGGCACCCACATGTGGATCCTAGGACCAGGAGTCCCTCCAGGCTGGGGCTGCATGTCCCAGCACTGGTGTAGCATGGGGCAGGGCTGCAGTTGCAGCTCCCACCAGAGGTCCCATCACATGTGGCCAGCTAGGCATGCAGGGGGTGAGATTTGTTGGGGGGATGTGAGGTTTGAGGGGGAAAGGGGGAGGGGTGGTTTGGGGTTTGTGGGTGGTTGTGTGTGGGTGTAGGGTTTCTGGGGGTGAGGTTTGGGGAGTATGGGGCTTGCATGGGGGTTTGGGGTTTGTGGCTGGGCATGTGGGTGAGGGGTTTCTGGGGGTTGCTTGGGGGTGTGGGATTTGTGGGTGGATTGTGGGTGAACTGTGGGTGTGGATGGGGGTGCTCAGGAGGGGTGGGTCCCCTGCCTCTCTGCAGGGTGCAGCCCCCAAGCACAGCTCACTGACTGCCCTCACAGGACCCACAGCTGCACTCCAACAGAGCCACAGCCCCCCACCACAACAGCAGTAGCTGTTGGGTGCTTAGGGGCTGCAGCTGCCAGAGCCATTGTGGCATGGCTTGGTCCTGGCCTACCCAGACCCAGTGCCATGTGTGCTGCTTGTCTCAGGCCCAGCCTGGTGTGGGGCTGTACACTCTTGGGCAACACTAGGCTGCTTGGGCTATCACCTGGAGCCTGGCATCACACACAGGGACCATGTGTTGCACTGGACTGGGTCCTGCCTGCATGGGTCCTGTGCGCTGTCAGGCCAGGCAGGTTCCATGGAGGTAGGACCTGGCCCAGTGTAATGCACAGTTCCTGCGAGAGATTCTGAGCCCTGGGTAACAGCCCGAGAGGCTTGGTGCTGCCTCAAGGCACAAGGCTCTGTGCTGGGCCAGGCTGAACTGGACCTATGACACAGGTGGTGCCAGGTCTGAGGTGGCTGGGGCCACACCACACCATGGGAGACTCTGGTAGTAGTGGGCCCTAAGTGCCTAATGACCGCTGCTGCTGCAGGGAGGGCTGTGTGTCCTGCAGAAGACCCAATCCCCTGACCAGCCCCCCCCAACCACCCACCTCCACAGAGCCCCCCCATACATCCACAGCCCCCCTCCCCACACCCACAATCCCCTCCCCTACACCTGCTGTTCCTACTTACCAGAGACAGTGCCTGGGTCATGCAGCAGCCTTGCACTGCTCCTGCTTGCCCCCATGGCACATGAACACAGCATGCTAGGGCAGCAAGGGTACCATAGAGATGCTTTGGCCAGATTCCAGAGCATCTCTGGAGGCCCAAGCCCCAGATTCCCTCAGGGCACACTGGGGAACTGTGCCCTGCACTGCTTTTTTCTGGTGGGGGAGTGGGGGGGTTTAAATACCTGGAAATCCAGGTATCGAATTTAGAGCCTGGATTGCAAATATGCAGCATGGGGAACATTTTTTTCATTCTCAGCGTACCTCTTGTGGCATCTCAAACTGGTTTGAGGTGCCACAAGAGGCATGTGCACACTCATCTGGATGTGCCCTGATTCTATGTCACATATACAAAATTAAATGCAAAATATGTAGTTTGTTCCCTTATACCAAAGACAAAGAATGAGGATGGCTCTAGAATTAAAGAAATAATATATATTTCCCCATACACACATTTGGTGTAAATACTGAAAGAGGAAATAAGCCTGTTACAGCAGAGTACAAATCTCAGACTTTAGGGGAAAGAAGTTTTCCACCCAGAATTTTGTGTCAGCATCCCCCAGGTTTACTCCAGTGTCTCAGCTGATTTCAAATTTCGTGTGGAGAAAAAGATAATTTCTCTGACAAATAGCATCCAAACCACCTAGTCAAGACTTTCAAACTGGGAGATGGGGGAAGGACTGGATTTGATCCACTGCATGTATTCGCTTCTGAAAATCAGACTAATACTGTTTCAAACTGAGCAACCAAAAGCATTCTCTTATTTTTAAAGTTTGCACTTGAGATAGGACAATCAAACTTACTTTGTGCCTTGACTACTGGAATCTCCTCTCTACTAGGGGTGTACAAAATGGGCCCTATTTGATTTGGATTTGGATTTGGCTCAAATCAGGGACCATGATTTGATTAATCGATTCAGATCAAATCTGTCCCCAATTCGATTCAGCCAAATTCAAATCAAAAGATTCAGTGCTGATTTGGAGAATCACTGATTCGGTCATAGACACAGCTTCAAATGTTTTTTCTACATATGTCAAGATACCAGGCATGGCTCGTGAATGCTGTGATGGTGGGGTAGATGGAGCATCCCACAGGAGTGTGGGAGACCCCTGCGTGTTCAGCAGTGAACCCAGAAGTGGAACTGGAATTCCACTTCTGGGTCCACCAGGGACATGCAGGGGGCTCCTCCTGTGCCCCCCCAGACTCAGCGATTGGCTGTGGGTGGGCCCTGGGTGCCCCCCAGACCCAGGAGGCACCAGTCACCAAGCCAGAGGAGGCATGGGGGGGACCCAGTGTACTCTTCAGAGGACCCATAAGTGGAATGGAAGTGCTTCTGGTCCACTTCCAGATCTGCTGCTGAGCATGCTGAGGAGCCCCCCCATGTTTCTGTGGGACACCCCATGAGCCCCAGCACCACAGCATTCATGAGGTATGTAGAAAAAGACATTTAAAGCTGTGTCTATGTCCAAATCACTGAATCTCTCTGAACCGATTCAGAGGGTTCTGATTCAATTTGGAGAGATTAAAGGGTCCTCTGATTTGATTTATATTCAGAGATTCAGACACTGAATCAGACTGAATCTCTGCTGAATCAACTCAGGGACTGAAGCTTCACACAGCCCTTCTCTCCCCACAAGATGTCCCTCTCAAGTCCAGTCAAACCACTACTGTCCGTGACTCATCATGGTATGATGCCCTAGTTTCAAGAGCCTTACTTGAGATCTTCTTCTACCTCATTAAACATATACTTCTCATCCTCCTTTTGAAGCCCATTCCCCTCAATTGGACCTTTTCTTTTATTGTAAAATCAAAATTTGTGTGCCCTGCCAATGGTGGTGACCTTGATCTCACAATTCTGTGCTTTTCCTACAAATGCTTTTACCTTTCTAGAGTTGAAAACCTATAAACCAAAACCCTAAGCTACCTTATTCATCATTTCAGTCCCCTTTTAAAATACACTTCTATCCTGCAAGCTGATTCCTACCTAAATCATGAGTTATGATGCTTGTTTCTGAATAACTAAGAAATTTTAATACCCCGTTTCCTCAACCATCACCCTGACCCCCTCATTTGTTTCAGTCACCTGTTACCCTAGCTTATGGTCTGCAAGCTCCTTGAGGCAAGGATTGTCATTTTCTATATGTTTGTACTTGGCACAAGGGGCCCTCAAACTGACTGGCTTTGCTTGTACACATAAAGGTTTAATATAATAGGAACAACAGGTAGAATAATGATAACTGTGATAACTGACCACGCCAGCAGGCAGTTTTTCACGGGATTCTGGCAGGTATTATTTTGCTGCCTACTTAGTAGTTGTGTTTCTTCATAAGAAGAATGATGACAACTTAAGAATCCCTGGCAGTGGAGAATGCTCTGAGAACTATTTTTTTGTCAAATTAAAACATAGCCTGCAATTATGTATAAGGAGAGTTTTCTTTCTACAACTGCACAACTTAACAATTATATCATTGAAAATGGATAATTGGTACCATTTCTCCAAAGGAGACAAAGAAAGACAAGAAAAGGTGTAGAAAGGAATGAGAAATAAAAACAATGTGAGGCTGTTTTGGTGGTGGCTGAATGCCTTGAACTGGGCTGATGCAAGCTAAATGTCATTGAGTGAGGCAGCTGGCCAGATTAACTTTCTCTGACTTGCAGGTCTACATTCCAGTGTGGCACAAGTATCCACTAATACTGATGATTAGGAAAATGCCAAAGGGAAGTCTTGTGGGATGACAGTAAACAAACAAAAGCCAATCCAAGCAAATGTACTTTTTTAGAACAACAAAGCAGAACAAAAAAAGAGAAAGAAAGGAAGAGTTTATTTTTTTTAACAGATTCTGTGGAAAACATTCCTTGCTAGTGACAAAGTTCTTTGTTTTCCTGACAATGGGAGTCTTGTTACTGCTTTAAAAACATCTTTATGTTTGTGAAGAAGAATACCATTAGATGGGGAAACAAGTTTTTAAGCAGAAGGGTTTTCTTGAGAATATGACTATTCAAGCTTATCTCTTACTGTTTCCAGAAGGGAATGATTCTTTCAGTGCTACTATCACATGCCAGTAGCAAACTCAGGCAGTTGCACAAAGCTATATGACACAGTGGGTGCGTCCACATATGCAAGCACGTGCGCTTGCAGCAGCTCAAATAGAAGTGGTGCAAATTTGAGCCAGGGCTTTTTGCCTCAGTGCATGTGCCTGGAAATGCACTTTGGTGTGGGGCAAGTTGTACCACTTGGGGCAAAATAACCCTGCCTGGCTCCTCCTGCATCTGCAGCCGGGGGAGCTAGAGCCTGGGGCCAGCACCTGTACTGTCCCCAGAAGTATAAAAAGCTGCCCTGTCTTGGCCCCATCAATACAAAAAGCTGCCCTGTCAAGTAGCTCAGAGCTACTTGCTCTTAGGAGGCTCTGGCTGGAAAGGTGCCTGAAGACTGTGGGGCCACTTTCTTCTCACTTGTCCATGCACATCTCTGGATGGGACACCAGTTGGCAGCATCCACCAGCTCCTTGGATGTCTTTGAGGACCAGTGGGTGTGGCCCGGGGGGGCTCTGCTCAGTGTCTTCCTCAGGCACACTTATTTTCGTGTTTTGACCCTTTGACCCACAAAACACTATTTTCTTGCTTTTTTCATTAGCTGTCCCAAGTATTGGCCCCATACAATAAGAGCTATTAGTTAACCATGTGGGCCTCAGGGCCCACAATAATTGGGTGATACAAATAATCAGGAGCTTCTGGGGCCCAGCTAATTGGTACCTGGGGATACAAACCAGAGTGTCTCTGTGGAGGACCCAGCCTCCAGTTGCCTCAGGAGTCTTGAGGCCCCATAGCCTTGTAGACTACAATTTGGAAACTGCTACACAATTCTCAAAATAACTCCCCCCTTACTGGTAGGGAGACCAGTGCCATGCCCTGAGGGAACTGGAGGCTGGGTCCTCCACAGAGTTGCTCTGGCTGCCAGAGCATATTTACGGTTGGCCCTCACCCTGGTGCTGAAGCACGCTGCCTGCCCATGCAGGGCAGGAAGCATGCCAGCCCCAGGGAGCTGGACCTGGGCTCCAGTACTAGTAAGTAAGGGGTCGGGGGGGCTGGAGAAGGGGGGGAGCCCCACTGGCCCC
>NW_017728909.1:65527322-65529109 GCF_001723895.1 Crocodylus porosus | reverse complement strand
CCCAGCCCCATCCCCTGCCTTCCCCCTGAGCCCCCACAATCCCTGCCCTGACTCCTTGCTTCAGGGTCCCAGACCATGCCCTGCCCCACATTTTTTGTCTGTGTGTTTTTTTGACCCCTGGATACCCAGAGGTCTAATTTTGCCCGCGCACTGCAAATTTACAGAGTACGGAACATTTTCTCATTCCTGCACATGCCTCTTGCAGTGTCTCAAAGGAGTTTGAAACGCTGCAAGAGGCATGTGTAGGCTTGTCTGGACATGCCTAGTGGGTGCATCTACAGAAGACACTTTAAATGCCCATGAGACTAATCTAATTGCATGTGTAAATTTGCCCAGTCAGAGTGATATAAATTATGGTTCGACTCACTCAAAGGAAAGATATTCAGAAATAAGCATACTATCCCCTACTGTGCCTAGATGTTGAATGATGTGTTATAAGAAGATCACATACTTTATGGGAATTTAATTTGTTTTTAAATTTTAGAATTGTTGTTTGCTCTCCAAAAGTTCTACACTTTCAGCAGTGGGTCCAATAATCTTCCATTCATGTACAGGCTACACACTGCAGTTTTATACTCTATTAGTAGTGAATACACCTCAATCAAAAGAGGGTTGCAATTTTGGTTTTTGGAGGGACTGGGGAATAGAGTATTCTTTACATGTAAGTACATTTTTGAACTCCTCACTAAGATGAACAGAGAGAATCTCTTCCTACTAATAATGCTAAGAATGTATAGTAGCCTGTGAGAAATTCTGAGTGTTGACAGAGAACTATCCAACCAAAACATTTGGGAATAACTGTTTTAGGTCACATCCTATCTACCTATCTAAGGACTTGTCTACACTGCAACAGGAACTTTGTTCTTAAGTGAGTCCCAGCACTTAAGAACTCAAACCTGTGCCCTGCCCACCCACATTCACAGAAACACTGTAAATCTAGAAATAGATAAATGATGTGGCTCATCTCTCTGGCCCTACTCTTGAGCCCCTTTTTTCCAGCATGCCTAAGTGGCTACTGGGGGTGCATCCAGATGAGCACACACATGCCTCTTGTCCTGTCTCAAACCCCTTTGAGATGGGGCAAGGGGCACATGTGGGAATGAAAAAATGTTTCCCATGCTTAATTAATGAATTAATAAAATAATTTATTTTTACTTTTGTTTTGTAATTCACGTATACTGAAATATTGGCTTTTCTATAGAGAAAGGCAGCCAGATCCTCAGTCTGCAGTGTGGGGAGTAAATTAAAACCCTGGATATCCAGAGGTCTAAAAAGCCAAAAGTTTAAAAAAGCAGGGCAGGGCATGGTCCATGGTCCTGAGTCAACTGGAGGCTGGATCCTGTGCCCTGATGCTAGACCTCACCCTGGTGCTGAAACACACGGCATGCAAGGCCATGAGTCCAGCACCAGGGCTCCAGTGCCATAAGTAAGGGGTTGCGGGGGCTGGAGCAGGGTGGAGGGGAATATAGGCTGCTCCCCAGCCCCCACATCCCTGCTCTGCCTGGCCCCACCCCCCACCTGCCTTTGACCCCTCCATCCCTGCTCTCCCCACCCCAGCATCCCCATAGTTTAAAAAAACAATGCCCCCCCAGCACTTACTGGCAGTTGTACCTGCCGTCTGTGTCACTGGGACCCCACCTGCACAGTGCAGGGAGGAAAACAGCCCCAGCCTGGGCCCTGCTGCCCCTCTCTAACCTGTGCTGCCTGGGGGGGCTCTGCCAGGAGGCCCCAGAGCCCCCTCACCCCTGCTTCTATGGTAAGTAGAGGTTTTTTTCTGATTTTTTTTT
>NW_017728909.1:65510327-65527139 GCF_001723895.1 Crocodylus porosus | reverse complement strand
GGGGGGTGGTAGCCCCTTCAGGAGCCATATGGCCCTTGTTGGGGGCCCGTACCCACTGTGTGGGGGCCATAGCCACTGTTGGGGGACTGTACCCCCTGTTGGGGGGCCGTAGCCCCTGTGGGAGGGCAGCAAAATATATATTCATGTATTCATGAATTCATGAAATGTATTTAGAGTTCACTTTATTATGATAAGAGGCATGCTTTAACACTGTAAGATATATCAATAAAACACTGTCTAACTGATTGCTGTCTCTGTCTCACTCTTTGTCTCTCTTTACAGTGGTCTTTTGTTTTACTTGTGGATGAACTTGGATTTTGGGGTATTTTACAGAGTGACTTTGTGATTTTTTTTATCAGGGATTTTTCAGTTTTCCAATAGGAAACACCAGAATTCCTGCTAGGACCCTGCCTGCTCAGAGCTGGCACCTTGGACCCAGCTGGCTGTGGCTGACCTCCTGGCCAAATGGGGCCAGAAGGACATGCTTTGATAGTTCAAAGCAGGCCACCACACCTGCAAAATCTTCTGGGTGATAGCTGCACAGATGGCCAGGTAGTGGGCACACAGAGGCCAATTCTGCAGCCACATCCCACTGGCAGCTGGCCCAGAGAGGCAGATGCCTTTACTGGCTGTGCAGTCCATATCCGGTTCTGGAAGGTGCACAGCAGGTCACAGCTAAGCAGCAGCCCCACTGCCAGACTGCTGCAGTGGGTAAAGGGTGCAAGGAACTCTCAGGGCTGCTTCAGCAGTCCAGCTGGCACAAGGGGTAGTGTTCCCAGGTACCAATTGGCTGGGCCCCAGAAGCTCCTGAGAGCTAGTAGCCCTGAGCTACTTACCAGGGCAGCTGTTTATACTACTGGGGGCAGCACACGTTCGGGCCCTGGGCTCTAGCTCCCCCTGGCTGCAGATCCAGGAGGAGCCCGGTAGGGTTATTTTGCCCCAAGTGGCACAATTTGCTCCACAACAAAGTGCATGTCCAAGCATGTGTGCTGAGGCAAAAAGGCCTGGCTCAAATTTATACCACTTCTGTTTGAGCTGCTGCAAGCGCACATGCTTGCATGTGTGGACCACCCTGGAGGTGAGTCCAGAGCAACCTTATCACAATACTTCGCAGTCTGATGTGTGTCACTGAGCACAGGACAGAGCATGGGCAGAACATGTTTAGGCCCCTTAATGCTGGGACTGATGTCCATGGTATAGATGATTCCTCAGTGATATTTAAGCATCCCAGTGGCATTGTTTGCTTGCACCTTGAAAACTTGTTGATCCATTTACCTTTGGAATTGCTCTTCCTCTTAGCCTTAAGACTTAGTCCCAAAGATTGGTGAGCAGGAGGGAAACCTACTCACCCCTTGCATTATTGCCTTTTTCAGAGATTTAAGCAGAAATAGGCTTGCACTCAGCACCTAATAGATTGAGTAAGAAGTTCTCTCAAAAAAATTATTGGGTGTTATGGTAAAGAAAATACAGACTGATTTGTCCAGTTACCATATACACAAACACTGAAAAGAGGCAAGCTAAATGATCTAATCCACCAGTGGCATTGTATATATGGCATCATTTAGATATCACTAGAAATGACTGCTAAAGGTAAGGTAGCACACCATTTCCTAGTCTACTCCTATTCAAAGTAATACAAGTCACAACTTAATGAAACTTCTGTCTTTCAACTGAAGTTTCTTACATTTGGCTTTGCCTCAAAAAAGGTGTCTGTTTCAGATTGTTTACATTGCAGGGAAATAAGAAAAGCCTTTTTAAGAGTAAAAAATGAAAAACTTCCAAAAACAGCTTTAAAAGTATCTTAATTCCTTGTTTGGAACAGTCCAGTGTATAAAGCTACTGGGAACTGACCTATAAGATCTGGCTTTTTAAGAGCCCATACTGAAGAATTTTTCCAGGAGACATTATTTTTGACTCAGCCAAGAAGAGACTTTGAAAATTGTGCATTGAACATGTGCAGCTGACTAGCTGATATAGTGTTGTTAAAAGCATGCATCTGCTTATTAGCTGCAGATGTATTTGAGAGAATCTAGTCAACTGTTTTCCTGTGAATTGGCATTGGAACATGGTGCTGGGGGAAGGGCCAACATAGACCCTTTATACAGCAAAAGTCTGAGAAAGAGCTCCTGTGGAACTTTGTGGTGGAGCACCTTTGGTGCCTGCCACTTTAAGGTCTCAAGCAGATTGTGAAGCAGCCTGCAGGTGAAAATAGAGCCAGTCAGGTGGGCACCTGATTGGTGGAGGGCTGGGCACCCTGGGTATAAGACCAGACCCTGAGACCAGAGCCAGCAGTTGCTGCAGGGATGCTGTCAAGGTAACGGCCCAGCTGGCGATCTCGTGCTCCTAGGAACATTTTGGAGGTCAAGGTAGGAACTATGGGGATGGTTCTTAGGTTCTTAGGATCCCAGTGGGGGGTCCCAAGCCCCAAGGAAGTGGCTGTGAGCCTAGACCTGTAAAGAGGCCAGCCTTCTGAGAGAGGCGGTGTGCACAGGGGCCTGAGCAATGGGCCTGGACAGCCATATAAGAGAGGTGGTGCACACAAGGGCCTAGGGAATAGCCAGGCCAGCCTCAAAAAGGGGCTTGGAGTTTGGGTCTACAGAGGAGCTCAGATGAGCCCAGTGGAGAAAAGGGCTGCTTTGTATATAATTGGTGGGGCATCAGGCAAGCCCAATGGAAGAAGACTGCTTTGTGGTGGGACCCAATGGGGAGCTCTGCTGAGTAGGAAGGCCAGATGCTGCTAAACTGATCCTTAGACTCTTGACTGGTCAATGCAAGGGGGCCAGGGCCAACAGGCAAAAAAGCAAGTAACCCTACTGTGAGGGGCAGGCCAGGGCTGTGGAGAGCTGCTGACACTGTGACTGACCCAGAGGTGGGGCCGGGGCCAAAAAGAGGCTGAAGGTCCCTTGATGGGGGAACCTACTGTTAAGAGAGGATAGGAGGTCAGCCACCAGATGGGAGGTATCCTATGAGGGGCCTGAGAGAGAAGGGGCCAGCAGCTGAGAATCAGATTATGGGGTAGAAGCTGTAATAGTGCCCAGGAATGAACAGCCCAGGAGGAAGAACATCCAGGAGCTCAGTGAGGAAAAGAAGGACCAGGGCAGGTAGGCCTGCAGTGGCCCTGGGGAATGACATAAAACTATACCCTGCTGGGGTTGAATAGTGAGCCGGAACCTGGCAGCGCTCAGCCCAAGCTGAGCCATGCTGTACCCATGCCATGAGGCAGCTGCTGCATGGGTGCTAAGTGGCAAGGGGGCAATCACTGCTGCCCCCCACTGCCCCATGTTGTACAGGGGGGCTCTGCCACAAGCCCTTAGAGGCCCTGATTGCCACTGCTGCAGCTGGTGAGTGTGGAGCTTTTTAAAAAAATATATATATTTTTTTTAAGTGATGGGAGGCTGGAGCAGGTGGGGGTTGGGGCCAGGCAGGGCAGGCACGGGTGCTTCTCTGGCAGCTCCCTCCCACCGCCCAGAGAGAGGCAGGCATATCCGGGTGGCTGCAGGTTCTCCTGCAGCTCCTCTGGCTGCGCCTGCCTCTCCCCAGCTGATCCGAATCTCTGACTCGGTGTCAAAACTTGGAAACAGGTTTGGAAAAATCAAAATGGAACAGTGATCTGAAACTGAAATGAATCACTGTCCTCCGAAATGGCTGAATACAAAACCAAAACAAAACATAGCTGTATACAATTATGAAACACTAAAACCAAGTTTTGAGTTAGGGAAAATTTGGTACATTCAGAACTGGTGCTTGTCTCCTCCATAACCTAACAGATAACTTGCAAAGGGAAAACAAACCTTTACCTAGTCAAATCAATATGTGCAAAATGCCCAACACTTAGCAGGCTGTAGAAAGGCAATATTAAACTTGACTTTTGAAAATGTTTCATGGATCCCACAAATCCATTGTCTGGTTCAGCATTATTATTGATGCCCTCCCTACAACATGTTCTAACGTCAGAAATAATAATTATTTTGACAGAACTCATAGGCATGTTAAGTGTTTTGTAGAATCCAGATACTACAGCTATGCCAACAACAAACATGGGCCAGATCTGTCCTGTGGGCCACTGGATCCAGGCCACAGAGTTGGGGAGATTAGCAGTATATTAGTAGCAGGAAGCATTGGTAGCATTCTTGTGGCGGGGAGCTTCCCCTATGCCTGTGCTATAGCTGTGTGGGAGAAGGAGAAGGAGCGGCAGAACACCAACCCATCTCAGATCCAAGCAGGGTTCTTCCTCTCCACAGCTCTGAAACATTGTTGACTGCTGGGTTATAACGTTAAACTGGCCAGCGAGGAGTACTAGAACCTGTAAGGGCATCATTACATGCGAAACATTATAACTCGAAACGTTGTAAGCTGAGGACTGCCTGCAATCACAGCACACTGGAGCAGTGTCCCCACATGTGCAGGTACCCTAAGTGTCCCAAATCCTACACCTGATCTTTATCCACCAAAATAAAATATTTTGTGATATATTTTGTATTTGAAAAAAAGTCTGATCTAGTTGTTAAAGTAAGATGAATGTCTTGAAAGTGGGTATTTTTTCCTGCATACTGCTAACAAGACATCCTAACAGGTTTGTTCCAGGCAGTTTGTTACCTTCTGAAGTAATATGCGAGTCCAATCAGTGTATGAGTGTGTATTCTGTCACACGCACTGGTGAGTATGTACTCTGCAGTGTTTTCTGCTGCAGATAAGTCACTTCCTTGCAAGTTTTCCTTTGTAATTAGCCTTAAATAACTTATTTTTATTATTATTAATGATGATGTGTCAGCATTAATTAGTAACTAACTGTTAATGTGGGCTCAGGATGACAGGGAAAAATGTATGTCCTAAATATGGATCATATGCATATACCATAGATGGTATCCTGTAGATATATGAATTAAGCACCTTGGTCCAAACACATACATTAATCCAAGGATGAACAACCTGCAACAAAGGCACAATGCTTGTCATCCCTTGGGGCGCTCTGGTGAAGAGACGGTCCTCCAGATGCTGGTGAACACCCCTGATAAACTTATAGGTGGCCACCAGATCACCCCTGAGCCTGCACTTTTCCAGGCTGAAGAGTCCCATGGCTCTCAGCCTCTCATTGTAAGGTCTGTTTTCCTGACCTCTGATCATGCGCGTGGCTCTTCTCTGGACTCTCTCAAGCTTCTCTACATCCTCTTTGAATTGTAGAGCCCAAAACTGGACTCAGTACTCCAGCTGTGGCCTCACCAAGGCCGAGTACAATGGTAGAATGACATCCTGGGATTTACTTGAGAAGGATCTATGGATACAGGCCAGCGTTTTGGTCACTTTACTAGCTGCAGCAGCGCATTGAAAGCTTATGTTCATTTTGTGGTCAAACATGACCCCTAAGTCCCTTTCATCTGTAGTGCTAACCAGTGTAGCACTGCTGAGCCTATAAACATGCTGCAAGCTTTTTCTCCCAAGGTGGAGGACCTTGCATTTTTCAGTGTTAAACACCATCAGGTTCTCGTCTGCCCATTTCCTGAGCCTGTCAAGGTCTCCCTGTATCACCCTTCTGTCGTCAGGTGTGGATGCTTAGTACAACTTAGTACATGTGTATGTACCCTCAGGGTGCCTATACATGTACAGCAAGGCTGCTCTGATGCACTGCAATTACACTGCTCTAGCAGATTCCAACATCACGAGTACCAGCATTCCTGTGCTGAAAAATGGCAGTGGGGGCAATTTAAAGCTCATTTGATGAGCTTCTGCAAAAGCACCCCTACTGCCATTTTTTCATCATGGGGATGCTGATACGTGTGATGCTCTGGAAACTTTAGAGCAGTTCTCAGAGCCACTCTAATTAAAGGGCCCCCCACACATTCCCAGAACACATGTATAAATGCCCAATGTGGTTCAGGGTGGGGGGGAGGGGGCTTCTGGTTTTAATAAAATGTTAGATGCTACTCCATTACATACCCTGCAATATGAAGGAATGCCTTTACACAATAATCACTTGCCTTCTCACCAGAAAAACCCATGTTTCTGTTAGTGAATAAAATGATGGGTAAAGCTGGTTTCCTTTTAATCTTATCCACCTAGTCTAGTTCTTGAATTATTTAAGATTATCCAGTTATCTAAACTATCCTTGTCATTGTTTGGTGGTGAAAACATCCCATTCAGGTGAATGTGTTGGAGTTTCAAAAGTACTGGTTTAACTCTAACTGCTCTCATTGAAGTCATTGACTTCAGCAAAGAGAGCGTTAAGTCAGCAGCATGTGCTTTTGAAACTCCCCCTGTTACGCAGTATTAACTAAACCATTCCTAAATTAAATGAACGTGGCAGTCTCAAAACAGTTCTTAGCGAGCAAGTTTCCAGATCCCCAAACCCATGTTATAATTGACATTTATTTGCTTCCTTATTGGCAGCATCACTAAAGGAGGACATAAATTAACCAAATGGTTATCGAAGATTGAACTGTCTTCCCAAGCCTTCAGACTAGATGTGAGGAACCCAAGCAGAACCATGAAGAAATGGAGCCAGATGGGCTGATGTGCATGTAGCCCATGCTGAATTTGTTTGGTGGATAGAAACATAATTCTTCTGAACCAGCAGCAGCAAAAAACCCCAAATAAATAAAAATAAAAACTCAAAACCATTCACTCTACCAACTGTTATCTAGTAAATAAAAACCCATGCATATTGATGAATAGAGTGTAACAAATTCTTGGGATGGTTAACTCTATATTGTAAAGGAGACAAATGTCTTATCCTTCCCTTATCTCTAGGCTGAACTCAAACAATGCATTATTTTGAGATTGAAAATAAGGACTATGAAGAACAGTACTCAGCCATGCACCCATCCTCCTCCTAAGGACCAGAAGCTAAATGGGCCGTACCATTTATTGAGTCCTTGATGCATTTCAAGATGCTGAGCCTGAATTTTGAAGTACCCAATCAGCTTAACTTGAGTGATATATCTACTCAATATATTATCTACTGAAATAGGGTACTCTTCCTTATTTTAAGTATAGGCCTAAACCCAAATTTAAGAACAAAAAAAAAGATGACAAATAGTAATGACTATATTAAGTACAAGCAGTTCACCCACCTTTTCTGTAAGGTCTATTGCTTTGGAAACCTCTTTAATTTATGAACCAAAAAGTACGTTGGTTAATACATACATATATAGACATACCATGTGACATATTTAAGCACTTCTCCTTTATGACAAAAATTAAACTATTGGCAAACTGGGCCACAATGTAAATTAGCAAGCATATGATTCCTGAGTCTTAGCAGCTGGATTTTTAAAAAGGATTCTTAATCTGTCTTAATGGACCATTAACTTCACTTAAAGCATACTTTTATTGTGCCATTTTATAGCACTATTATCATTTTTACTACAGTTATTATTGTTCTGTGATTAGAATGTGAAAATACTAAGGAAATGTTTGGTAAATTGCTTTGTTTCTATGCTTTTTTAAGATCAGTAATTTGGAATTAAATTTTTAGGGTAAGACATAGAAACAGGAAACTGTTGTAAAAAGGATTTATTTTTTATTTTCATGTAAAAATTAATGTACCTGAGGCCAAAGTCTGGAGACTTTACTTAGGTTTTCTTTAGAGTTCGCTCTCTTAAGCTCCCAGTTCTATTTGTCTTTATTTTTTTTTCTTCTTTTCTTTTCTTTTTTTTTCTTTTCTTTTGCCATGACTAACCTGGTCACAAGGCCATCCTTTTGAGCTCATGATTATAATCTCCCTCCACTTCAGAGAGTGGTTAGAAGCTTGCAGTTCTGTCTGTGATTCCCCATTTCCCATCCTGGCAGTGTGTTGGGCTGAGTTGTTGCTGACCAGCTTCTGTGTACCTAACTAACGACTCAAAAAATTTTGACCTTATAGGATGTGTTCTGCTCTTCGTTACACCCCCGATATCATACTGAATTCAGTATCAATAGGGAAATCTATGGGATTATACAGGTATGAACAGTTTGCCCTTGGTGACCTGATTGTACTACAAGAAGCTCCCGGTGGCATATTGTTATACCGCTATTCTGTTCCATCTCCTTTGTCACTTCGGTATTTCTCATGGAAGAGCAAATACAAGGGCTCAAGAGAGTTTGCAATAAATGACAAATCAGTGCAATGAAGGATGCCTGGGAGCATGGAGTTAGTTAGGATGCTCTCATCCAGCAACTGAAAACTACATGAAAGCAGCTCACTTAAACTCAAACTGAACCTTGAAATCAGATGCAGCTTCCTAATAGTGAAGTTAAACACTGCAGCAGCTTACCAGGGGAAGGAGATTCCTTATTGCCCGGAATCTTTAAAATGGGATTAAATATCTTCCCCCTGCCAATCAGTCACCTATAGGGTTCAAGAAAGAATTTTTTGGTAATATAGGTAGAGATAATAAGAGAGACAGCAACAGAGACAGAAATACAGACATTTCTCCACCAAAAGCATAAGAGACTAGCCAAAACTGGAGGTGGAACAGACAAGGTGGACCAGCACTTTTAAATGATAGAAAAATCTTTTTTCTTTAGATGCTAAATGGTTGTGTCTTGCTCACATGCCCAAGCATGTATTTTGTAGTTATGAAATAATTTTTTTCAGGTAAAATTAGCAGGACCTTAGGGTTTTCTGCCTTTCTCTGCAGTATGAGATATGAATTGCCTAATAGGATTTTCTATGAGTATCTGATCTCATCAGTTCCCTTACAAAACAGGGCCCTCAAGCATTGATGGCACCTTGATATCTCCTATTTTCTGTGCTTATGAGACACCATAGTTTAGTTTCCTAAGGACCAAAAAAACTGTAGTTTAACTTAATATAAGGGTTACTATAAGGTCAACCAGGTCAAATTTAATGGGCTGTGAGACATAGGCATCCATACTCCATGACGTAATGGTCTCTTCTGGCCTTAACACTATGAAATGTTAATGGACTAGTGGAGCTTTTTATACAGAAGAGTGGTTGAGGAATGTGCCCTTCAGTTTTCTCATCTCTGCTCAGTACCTTTCTGTCCCTCCTATTTCTTTTCTGCTGCTGCCGGCTGACTCTGCAGTAGGAGGAACATCCTCTTCACTCAATAAAACACAAAATATATACTATTGGTGGGCTGATTCAGAACAACATTCCTCATGCAATAGGTCCATGGGCCTCATACAGTCCTGCAGGAAAGATTCAGACAGGTTGAAAAGGATGATTTTTTTGTTACAAATGATCAGCTAAGGCTCATATCAGCCATATTCCATTACTGATCCTATTACAGACTTGGCATTACATATAACCTTTCCAGACTGCCTTGGATTTTTTTTCCTTGTTCATAATATTGGAATTTTATACAAGTTATTATGAGACCTGATTAATGCTTGCACAGTATGTTCAGGTTTTTTTTGGCAAAAGTGAAATTTTAAACTGAGCCAAATGTGTGTGTGTGTGTGCATGCGCGCGCGCGCACACACACACACACACACACACACACACTGTCTCTCTCTGAAGATATAGTGATTCTATTCTGTATCGCTTCTTACGCTATCCTCTTGGCTGTAGTATCTGGGTACCTTCTGTTAGTGATATGCATTAAGTGACATAATTAATACACATTCGCTCCTTTTTCCCAAATTCAGTCCAGCAAACTGGGGTATTTTATGTGGGGAAGCTGAATTTCTGTACTGGACTGAAGGAGTGGAAATATGGAGATGCTGTAATGGCTGGTATGCTTCTCTCACTACAGGACCATGGGGAAGGAAGGATTGGGTTCACCCTTAATGGGATACAACTGTACCTCTGACCCTGAACAGCCACTGCAAAACTGGCAATAGCTGCTGCCTGAAAGCCAAAGTTGCTGATTCTGAAGAGTAAGTATGCTCTGTCCCTGTGGTAAGGAGTCAGCCACAACTCTGAAAAATCTTTCTTCATTCTGCCTTCTCAAAACAAGATATGTGTCTTATTTGGAGGAGTCTGGTATTCAAGAGAATGTGGTAATGTGTGGCTCATTTTTGGGTCTCACCCTATGCCGGAGCAGAATTCTTAATGAACAGTAGCTTCATGTCCTTTTAGACTATCCCATCACAAATTCAACTCTTTCTAAATGTTCTTTTTAAAACTGGCTTTTCTAAACGGGCATGAGTCCATAGTTCATTTAAATTTTATTGAGATTATTCCATCACAAACTCTAAGTAAACTGTGGTAGCTGTAATATCATTTGGCAAATACTTTTTTTTAACTGTAACCATTGCCTACTTCTGCTTTCTCTGTCATCCTAAATTATGTCTGGGGTTTTAGGAAATATTTTCCCAGCAGTTTTACAGCTTGATTTCAGGACAATTTGAAGAGGCAGAAATGAAAAAGATAGGCTGACAAACTTTTGAACAGCAGAAGCAACTACTAACAGGTTAGCAAGGACAAGAGTAATCCTGATGAAAATGTAAATATTCCCTTCTGAAACAAGCCTGAATTAACGAGTAATTATCCATTTATTTTATACAGGTTTTACAGCCCAATTCAGGACTTGCATCAAATGCTGTCCTACCAGTTGACCTAGGTGAATATGAGTACCTGGTCACTCTGACAGGTAATTATAAACAGACCGATGTCATACTGGGGACCATGCTAGCCCAATGGGTCATCAAGACTTGGGCAAACCTTTTTGCAGTGTGTGTGTGTATTTCAGCACATTTTTGGTAACTTGCATCCAGTTGCACCAAATAAGAAAAATGCTGTTTAGAACAAAAAAGCCTGTTGGCCATTAATTCAGACAGATTTCAGAAGGGGGTATATCCATTTCTATCAGTATTACTTGGGCACCCTGCTAAACTGTTACCTTACACTGCTGCAACTTTTTCTTTTTTTTTTTTTTTACATTGGCCTTCCATTTCTGACCTTTCAAGAGGCTTGAAATCAAATCCTTCTTTTCTTCTGTAAGCATCCCCAAAGCCTCCAAATGTAATTTATTATGACAGGTAAAACTGTAATTTTCAATAGTGCATCTACAGCTAAGGAAAGGGCAACCTCAAGGGCATTCAGAACAAGAATCCAGATGGGAACACCTGGGTGAACGGCACTTATGGGTGCATGTATGCAGAGGGCTTGATAGTCTTCTGCAAGCAGTCATTATGCACATTGGTCCACTGGTACTGCCTAAGGGCCAACTCCCTTGTTCATTGATTTGAGCATGAGCTGTGTGTTTTCACCTGAAAGAAGAATTTAGCTTTTAAATGAGCCCAGTAACCCATGTTTAAATGGGAGCATGTGTTTAGAAAAAGTTTGATCTAATTACTTCAAGTAATAGAGAATCAACTGCATCCCTTGGTAATCTTTTCCAATGGTTAATTGTTGTCAGTGCTTAATACAACGTGCCTCATTTCCAGTCTATCACAGCTGACACAGCTGAGGATCTAAGACACTCTGTGTCCAGGGGATAAAGGATGATGTTCTATTAGTATAATATGAAAATTTAAGTTTTAATTTCACTAGTGAAACTTTCTGCTAATAAAAAAATCCCTATGGTTTGCTTTCTCCTGAGCTCTTGAAATTAGCCTCGCTAACCCCCCCGATGTTCTGAAAAATCTTTGATAAGGCATACATTAGAATATCTTTTATTTCTCCAGTTAAATTAGATAAATGGCTAAACAGTGAGATCATCACTCTCAATCTTCAAAGATCGGAAGTGTACTATCATCATTAGAAGCGTGCCAACACTGAAGCTGAACCAATAATTGTTGTGACTACAATTTTACTGAACTCAACATCTCCATTTGCCATGCCCTATGGAACAGACTACGGTATGTGTCAATAAAGTCTTAATAAAAGATGAATATTTGGAAATATTTTGACCTAAATTTGAATGCTTAATGTATATTCTACTAAATACCATAATATTTCTAATATCACTGCTATTTTTTAACAAAAATCTTTTTTCTTTTCTTTCCCTCGATTTCAACATCAAACTGACAGCTATTGAGGAACAGTTCTTCGAACTATATGGAGGAGGCAGAGGAAGTCCACTGCACTCCCGGACAAGTGCAAATGGAAACAATGTTTGAGTGCATTAAATAACAGGGCCTGATCTATGGCCTCTGAATTTATTGAGGCATGTTTCTGCTCTGGGCAAGAGTAAGTTCCAGAGTTCTTGCAAGCTCTCAAGAGCACAGAATAAAAAAAAAGGTGCTAGGAAAATGAATTTGAATGAACACATGAGCTTTAAATAATATTCTCAGGCTGCAAATGAGCCTAGACTCCTCTCAGCTGGTATAAATCAGAGTGACCCCTTTATTTCACTGGAACTGAAGCAGTTTACATCAGCTAAGGATTATGATCCTCTTCAAATATCACGTCCAATAATAGGGGTAAAACTTTGTGGCTGCACAACAGAACTCTTAGTGCACTCACTATCTTGCTCTTCCCTTTTTACCTTGCATTAGTGTGCGCTGCGCTCTGGACTATCTTTATGCCATTCCTTTTTCTAAGAAGCATTTTGCTTTGTACGTTACTCGTATTTTCCTTATTTCTGCCTACCTAGCTGATTCAATCTGTGTACATCCCAAAAATGCAGGCATTCAATATTCTATTTATGTCTACTTGGCCAAAGCAGTTTTCTTTGTCTCATCAGAGCAGTATCAATTATCGTAAAGGTCTTTGAACAGATGTAACAATATTTCCTGATGTCCCCCAAGTGACAGGCTCCACAAAGGCAATACAGTTGCGCTGTGTCTATTTTTTCCCCTTCCTCCAGACTAATGAGTAATTTTCTTCCTTCTCCATCTGGGTGCCCAGCCACAATCAATGCAGATAATGATGGGCAGATGTGACATACAGTTCTTAAAATAAGTAGCTCGGAGCACCTCCACTGTCATGTCACAAGATTCTGAAAATGCCAGCTTGGCTCTTTTACAAAAAAACATGTAGTCATCAGTCAAAATATAAACAATGGCCCTCTGTGGCCCCCTGTGTCATAAAATCAGTTTACCTCTGCAAATTCTTCCACATTAGGAAATAAATTAAGAGCAAGAATTTTAAAAAAATATCATCCCTGCAAAAGAAAGGAGCCCTGAGGATTTTTTTTTGTACCTGCACATCACGAAAATATGATGAGTTCTCTATTTGACTGTGGCATTTGCAGCCATGAAAGGCAACACACATTTATATCCTTAAAAGATTAAATATTCCTTTCTTATGAAAGGCTTGAAAAGGGATACTTCATAGGTTAGATTAATAAATTGGAATTTTTTTTTTTAAAGGTTAAGCAGCTGAATCTGGAGATTGTAAAATAATCACTTCTTTCTGATGTGGTCAGCTGTATTGCAAACCCCAGGCATTTTGGAAGTGCCTGATGTGCTGATAATACCATAATTCCTTAGGGCTTACACTTACTTTGAATATAACTGGGCAAATAAATGTTCGGTATACCTGGTTCTGGTCAATGTGACCAATTTAATGGCATTTCTTGTTAAAAAGTCCTAAAAGTTGTTGTGGTCAGATTAATGCAATATGTATAACTTGAACAAGTTAAAAAAGTGCTATTGTACAGAGCTAAATTATTTAACTTGTTGGTAGCTAATGCTTTGAGTTTCTCAAAACACAGCAGTTTTTGTGCTAAAATATAAGCTTGTATAAAAGCTTGGATTGCTTAGGCTGTCCATGCTACAAGGTTTACTAATGAACTGGCATTGCCTTATGTTGGCACATCCTTAAATGCATCCCCACTCAATTTTGAGTCCTGTCAGCAAAAGCCTGAGTTTATGGCAGTCGACTCAAAATACCTTTGTGTACAACAGAAATTCTGTACCAGTACTGTTCACCAGTACAATGCCCATGTGGGTTGTCTATGACAGTGGTCTCCAAAGTGGGGTGCATGCACCCTAAGGGGTGTGCAAGACGATCCATTGGGGTGCAGGAAGAAAACTTTAGAACTTATATTTATATAAATATATATAAATATACCTATATTGGGGGTGCATGCTCAAAAATTTTTTACTGATGGGGTGCGCGATCAAAAAAGTGTGGAGACCACTGGTGTATGACCTACATTAGTTCAAACTTCTCTTCAAAAAACATCCCACAATTCCCCTGCCCTTATCACAGTGACCTCTCTGATCACAATTTTGGATTCTGCTTCTTGGGGAGTGAACAGCAATAGTCCCTCTGACTCGCTTAAAATCCCCACTGCTTTCTTGCTGCTAGCCTACATCTGTAAAAGTCATGTTGCTAGTATAGCTCATGGCAAATAATAACTAAGAAAATTCTGTCAGGTCTTATGCTGCAGACTGGGCCAACAGTTCAGTTAGTTTGAGTGGCCATCCCAGATGAAGTGGAAGGAATTGCAGCAAATGTACCAAGAAGAAAAGTAGGTCTAAAGAGAAAAATTGGGCGTGCCTGTTGTTACTTGTGAATCTGGATGTCACCAGATCCACAAAAGACATCACAATTATTTCTACAGGTAACTGGACAGTTTGAAATGGTAGTACCCTAGAGATGCAGAACAATGATAATCTCATTGAAGATACAGGCCTTCTAGAAGCCAGGAACTATTTGATACCTAGCTGAACCTGACCCAGATGATCCGAGAGATGCAAGCCATTGAAGAAAAGGTATAATTGTATACTACTTGTATTTTTACTTTAAGCACAGCCCCAAAACTCCTCCCATTTCCCTATCGTCCATCCTTCCCCTCTCAAAATAGTGGCAAAACTAGGGTGACCACTAGTCCTAATTGGGTGGGAGTCTTAAAATATAAACATCAAGTCCTGGTCAAGGCTGAAAGACTCCAAGACAGCATTTGTCCTGGATTCCCATTTGTCCTGGATTCCCATCAACTATCATCCCAGTACCATGCGCAGGGATCCAGGTTTTCCATTTGCTATGGAAAAATGCAAATTTTCCTCTTTTAAGGAGAAAAACATGGGAAACTGCAGGTTTCCCCTTGTAGGCTGGCAGAGTTCTAGCCTCCAAGGGGCTGCTTGGGGCTCTGGGGAGTGGGACATAGGGAGTGCCTTGTGCATGTCTGTGCAGGCACACATGCACATGGCCGGGAATACAGCTCCTGGTAGTAGTGTAGAGCAGTTCCCACAGCTGCCTTCAGGTAATCCTGGGTGGGAGCATAGGGAGGCAGGGGGCAGATTGAGGCTCCCACAGTGAGGGAGGGAGTGGGTCAGGCTTGGTGTCTGGGGCTGGGGGCAATGCCCAGTCAGGGTGGTGCCCAAGGCCCCAGGCAGGAATGTGCAACTGCAGAGCCCAGCTAAGGGCTAACACTCCCACACTCCTAGCAACTTAAACCAACGCACTGAAAACAGAAAAAGAAATACTGAAACCAGTATCTGTGCATGCAAATAAAATACATAGAAAATAAAGTCCCTCATACAATCAATCCAGTAACTAGCCTTTTGGATAGGACCCAAATGAACAAAATTGGAAGGTAAGCCTATAATTTAAATATTTAAAAAATATCTACCTTGGTTTTCTGGTCAGAGTCAAAGTTCAAAGCCTATTATTTTCATGCTGCATTTGAATTCAGGAGCAGAAAGCTTTAGAGATTCAGGAGTGTCATTTTTAATTGGCTTTCAGAAACTAGGTAGCAGTTATAACCCTTCTCCATTTTCAGAAATTAAGGTGATCTTCACACAGACATCCCTTTTGTCCTTGATCAAGTTTTCAGGCAGCTATTTTTAAGCTTTGACTACACATATCTAGGAAGGACTGCTCTGTTTCTCCCACCACAGTAGGACATCTCCCCAGACCCTCTGTAATGAGTTTTGGTGATACCATCACAATAAAGAAATCATGAACATATGGGCTTGATCACCCTCAAGCTGTTGACTTCAATGGATCTTTGGCACCCTTGTGAGTGATATATCAGCCAAAATCACAACTGTCTGTAATCATTTTAGTCATATTTAAAATGCTGTTCTTTATTACCTAAGACAATCATGAATCCATCTTTCAATCCTTGTATCCTGAGAGCCTTGAATGGCTGCCATCACTCTATTGAAAGACTGACTTTGATCATGAGATGACAGTAGCAGACAAGTACATTTAATAAAGAGCTCTAAGTCCTTGGCCTATAAAACAAGGAAGTGGGAGGAATATGTGCTGGAAAAAAGGCAGAAAGGTGATGAGGTGCATAGGGTAGTGCTCATAAGGCTTTATGCAGAAACTGAAGACATGCACATAGAAATCATAGAAAATTAGGGTTGGAGGGGACCTTAGGAGGTCATCTAGTCCAATCCCCTGCTTAAAGCAGGACCATCCCCAACTAGATCATTCCAGCCGAAGCTTTGTCTTAAAAACTTCCAAGGATGGAGATTTCACCACCTCTGTGATTAACCTGTTCCAATGCTTTACTACCCTCCTAGTGAGAAAGTTTCTAATATTTAACCCAAATTTTCCTTGCTACAACTTGAGACCATTGCTTCTTGTTCTGTCATCTGTCAGCACTGAGAACAGTCTAGCTCCAGCTTCTTTTGAACCCCACTTCAGGTAGTTGAAAGCTACTATTAAATCCCCTCAGCCTGCTCTACTCTAGACAAGCAGTCTAGAGTCTCTTCTCTAAAAAAGCACAGTTCCCTCAGCCTTTCCTCATACATCATGTGCCCCAGCCCCCAAACCATTTTTGTTGCCTTCCACTGGGCTTTCTCCTCTTTGTCTAAATCCTTTCTGTAGTGGGGATCCCAAAACGGAACAAAGTATTCCAGATCTGACCTCACCATTACTGAATAGAGGGGAATAATAACTTCCCTTGACCTGCTGGCAACACTCTTGTCATTGGAAACACTTACCCACCATGTAGGCAGGCTAAATAACAAACGTAGTCGCTACCCACACAGTAAGAACTCTGAAGGTCCCAGCCAGCACCC
>NW_017728909.1:65487954-65510179 GCF_001723895.1 Crocodylus porosus | reverse complement strand
CCCTGTTGGTCCACCACAGAATAGAGTAATTGTGCTCCTTAATGATTTGTATGATTTGCCTGAGCTTGAATGCAAGCAGATTAGTTAAAATATTAATAAACACTGTAGTCTCTGCTAGATGGTCCTATACCACTTTTTGAATTGTATCCTTTGCACAGACTATGGACTTCTATGTAATTTTTTCTCTATACTCATGGTTTATGGTTCATACTTTCTAAAATGATCTTATTCAAAAATTCTTCTCCATGAAAGAATATTTTTTTGGCAAAATGGAAATATCTGATTGATATATATTTCAGGGTTTTGTTGCAAAAACAAGAACTTGTGAAGTAAATGTTTCATTTTCGTTGGAAATGTTTACAGGAACAAAAGGATTTCCCAGTAAACTCTATAAACCAATGTGTTCTTTTACTACATCACTACAGAAAGTGCTGGCATAGACCCCTATAATTCACTGAGTCTCTGAATGGATTGAGGCCTAAGACATGTCGAGGAGAGGGTAGTGTTTATATAACATTTATGAGCAAGGTCTTTGGCTTGTGTAAATTGTCACAGCTTCACTGGCTTCACATGATTAAAGTGATTTACATCTATGAATCTGGGCCTCCTGTTTAAATGTCATTCTGTAAGTTATTGGTAGCATATTAGTTTTAATAACCACTGGAAATTAAGTGTTGATCTGCTTTTTGTTATTTGTATTAATATTACAGGAAGAGACCTCAATCTGGATTTGATGTCCATTTTGTAGGTGATATAAAGATAGTCTTTGCTACAAAGAGTTTACAGTTAAATATCTGAGATCATCCCTTTAAAATAAGTTTTCTAAGAACACAAACTTAAAACAAAAATGGCTTTTCATCCTTATCAGGGATAACTGTGTAACTTTGTACCTTTAAAGATCTTAAGATCTTGGGAGCAATTTAAGAAATGTGATATCTTGGCACCTTCTTACAGTTCTTGGCAGGATGATTACCCAGTGGTAACCTGTGCAGTCCTCATAAAAGTGTAACTTGTAAGGTTTGAGACCTGGCTGCTGGGCACTTTTGCACCCTTGGTTCTCTCACTGCTGAGCTCCATCACTTACCTTTTCTGCTGAGTGCTTCAGTTACCACTGCCAAAGATATGGACATCAGGGAACTTGGTGGAGAAAGAAGTGGCAACTGAAGAAGGGGGTGCACAAGAGGGTCCCTGTGCCCAATTACTGCTGCTGTCATGCACAGACTCCCCACGAGGCCTCCATTCTGGCACCTCCTCTATACTGGTGCACACACCCGCCTCCATTTATGCTACTAAATACTCATGCAGAGGAGCTAGAAGCAAGTCATGTTCCTGACTTTTTTTGGAATGAGCTTCATTGCTAACAAGTCTTGCTCAAAGTAACCTGTCACATTTTTACAGCATTTCTTTCCTCAGCTATTAAAGGCATAATGGAAACTAGAGTAGCTTGAAGTGACAGTCCCGGAGAAGGAGGGCTAAGAAAGAAGTAGTTGGGTATCTGAATGTGTCAGGAAGCTATTTGAGTACCTTTCAAATGATGTTTCAGAAACTTTTCCATCTTTGGAGTGAGGCCCCTCACACTTTTAAATAGTAAAGCCTGATGATAGTAAAGAGATCCCAAGTATTCAAAATATCAGAGTTTATATCTTCAAAGTTACATGAAAAAACATCAGATTCATGTTTCCTTAAGGCTTTCTTCTGTTAGGAAAGCTCTCTCCCTTGTGTAATGGCCCTTGCTGGAGAAAAAGGGCTTGCTGCCAAAATAGTGTTAGCTCTAGCTTATCAATATTGGTTTCTACTAAGCAATAAAAAGAAAAAAAGATTATATGATATTCTTCTTCTCCAATAAGTCTGGATTCTTGTTACCGTTTATACAGTTTTCTGTGTTTTGATATTCACCACTACTAAATGTGAGACAGCTAATAATGCCAGAAATCATCAGAGTTTGAAATAATCAACTAAAAACTAAAACCTAGGAGCTTTGACTTCCTTATACTGGGGTGAGGAAGATGGATTTGGCACCTTTTCACTAATTATTTTTGTTTATTTTTTTTAGCTTCCATTCCAGACTCTGGGAACCTTCATAAGACTTAAACAGGACAGCCCAAAACCATAAAGAAAGGAACTGAAGGGCAATGATGGGAAAGGAAGAAAGAAATTGTACTAGGAAAGTAGAAAACAGACCTGTGAGTATGCATGCATTTGTGTAAGCCTGCTGCCAAGATACACAGGCTGGGGGTTTTTTTGTTGTTGATATTTGTTCATAATTTGAGCAATTTCTCACTAGATAAAAGTGTAGCAAATAACAAATTGTAACCACATGCATGGGTTTGGGGAAACTACAACTTATAGAGGTATCTCAGTTATTCCTGAAAGTATCTGAAACCTCTTTACATGTGCATCATTTTATATTGCAAAAAGAATGAAATTATTGTGACAGTTGCACAGACAGTTTCACAGGCAGAGTGAGAAAGGATTACTTGACAGCAAAAGGCTGTGGTTCAATAAATTGCTCTTCACTTTTTTCTACTACAGTGATTCCCAGAGTGGTGTGACACAATGAGATACCGTGAGTTCCTGTTAAGGATGCCACAGCATGCTGCATAATAGTGTTTTATGGCTTCGGCTGTACTCTGTTCTTAAATGTAGCAAAGAAAGGAAAAGTTACAAATTTAAGCAGGGGTGCCTGATTACTCATTTTGTTTCTATGAACCATTTCCTTATTTTTTAAACCCATGCTACGCTGGAATATCTAGTCATTCAATCCGATGCCAAATATTTTTGCGTAGGTTGTGTTGTCACTGCTCTACCTGTGAAAAAGGCATATTCTATTAGCTCCAAATTCATAGGAATGCATTTTTCATTTTACATCCTTTGCTGTGGTTTACCATGCTGAGACCTATTTATGGGAATTCTTAAAATAAGGTCCATTATCAATATTCTTAGCATCTTTTTAGCATTCACTGAATGCTTTCCAACTGCTTTAGAAGCATTAACTAAATGGAGTCTCAGTTGAAAGCATAAGAGAGATGGAAAGATTTCTACCTGTTAGCTTCTATGGAGTACTTGCCTGATTTGGGATACGTAAAATTCCCTTATACATTTGCCACAACTTGCAAGAAAAAAAATTCCTTCCTTTATGAGCTCAGAGTGGGGAACCCCCCTTTTCCCTACAAGATTCAGTGGCTGGCCTGATTGACCTGGTCTTTGAGACGAGAACCCGATATTCTTATCTTTTGAGACTTTAGCTTTAAGGGAGTGCAGAACCCCTCTTCATCCTAGTTCTTTGGCAACAGTAGCCAGATGGACTTTGTGATAATAAGAAAATTCTCCAGTGAGGTTTACTGGTGTAATGAACTACTTTGCCAATCCACCTACACGCAGTAGTAGATGGGAAGCAAGCCAGCTCACCTCCTGGGAGAGAGGGAAAGCAAGCCAGTTAGGCCTCATGGTATCACTAAGGAAGAACAGAATGTAGGCAAAGATGACTCCTGAGAGATTTTGATAAAGAAGTGGGTTTTATTGATACAAATGAAGGGAAAGCACTTAGGGCCAGCTTCTTCTCTTAGCTTTCCAATGCCACAAGAGGGATGCATGTGAAAATGGAAAGGATATGGTTTCACACTGAAACTCAAAACTTGGTCTTGTTTCTCTTAGTTTTGGATTTCCGTGCCAGAAAGCTATGTACAGTTCTAGCAGCATACAGCAACTAGGCAGAAATTTAAGGATGTATTTACATAAAACACTGATTTCAGCCTCTTACACCATATCTTTTATTTTACACCATAATAAGCATGACTAACATAAAATACCTAAGCCTGGATTGTATGATGTTTGTTAATACATTATCAGATTGCAAAATGCAGCATTTTCCTGAGTGATGGTTTTATGGACCATATAGTGAAAACTGATGTGAAAATAAAGTCTTGACTGACTATGCCTTTGCTATAAAAAGAGATGCAGAGATTTCAAAATAAAAAAAAAATTATTTTTAAGCTTGGAGGAGGGAAAGAAATAAAAAAGAGATTCTGCAGAGGAATAGTTAGGTTGAAAGCACAGTGTTATTTTTAACTACAATTAAAAATGAAACTCTAGCTCACATTTATAAACACTTGGATAATTTCCAAGAGAAACAGACTCAGTTCTGCTGTGGTCTAGGTACCTGTCTTATTACTAAACCAGGTGCTCATTTAAAACATCATATCCACTTAGGCGTTAGCTGGATTTCTTGCTAGTATTTTCATAGGGTAGGTACATACCTTCATCTTTATATTCAGTTCTATCCTTCATTTAGGGATGAGAAAACTGGATTAGACAAAATAAAAATCAACCAGCCCAAACGCAAACCCAAGCTAACTGAACTAGATCTTTGTAGGGAATTCAGGCATTTGTTTTTGTTTTGTTTTTTGAGGTTTTTAAAACAGTTTTGCTTGGAACTGGCAGTATAAATGTGAAAACGCTGCAATGAATGGGCAATTGTGCATGCATACTATTGCCTCCTACTGGATGGAATCTGAATTGCTCAGTTCTGCCATTGGTCCTCTTCTGGTAACAGCTCCTTTAGCTAAAATACTGGCACTGTGTTTTCTGAAGTCATATCCTTGATTTTTGTAGGAAGATCCAATAGCTGTGGATTTTTTATAACAAAGTGGAAAAGGCTTTGGTTCTGATATTTCTCATGCAGCTAGAACCCAGAAGTCTTGGAGATTTATGAGTTACCATGACAAAGCCTCAGATTCACATCAATCATTTGTATAGTTAGCTAAACCAAACTTCTGAACACTTAGAAACATGTCTAAATGTATCTAAAATAATTGCTCTCTTGATATTTTAGCATACTCTTTCCTAAATTCCCACGTGACCCTAGATTTTTTTCAAGATTACAGCCTTGCTGGTCAAGCATCAGGGTTATTCTCTATTGAAATTGGTTTGTCATAAAATTGCATCAGGTGAAACATTTATACCTGTTTGTTGACAAATGTCACAACTACCTCTGCTCTCAAATTGTGTGCATAGCAGTATCCAGAACAGGGACAGTGGCAGAACTGAGCAGTTCAGATTATTTGCAAACAGTTTATATGAAGATTAGATATCTATAGTTTGAAATTTAAGCTGGACTGATTTGTTTTGATTGGAAACATAAGTCAGATTACATGTTTCTATTTCCTCTGTGGGAACTCAGTGAATTCAGAATTCATGTACCAAAAATATCCACCAAAGTTTTTTGCAATTCATTGTTTCCTTATACATTCCACACAGACATCTGCCCACAAAAGTATAAATGGAAAACATACTTAACAAAGAATGCAAACATAGTCTAAATATATGCACTAAACAAAACTAAAGAAATATTTTGTTCAGAAAAACTGCTGCATTATTTACTGGTTGCTGCTTTAAAACTACACACACATTGGTGCTGGGATTTGAATGCACATCGTTTGCATTTCTGCATTCTAACTTGAACAAAGAGCCTTAAAGTTATTCATTTAAACATTCCTTTACATAATGAGAGTAGCAAGTATATGTATATGTGCGTGCATACACTCTTATATGTCATTCATATAAAAGTTACTTGTCAATAGATGAAATGCCACTTTGGTTCTCTGTGTAACATTAAAGTTATCATAAGGTAGTTTACATTTGGTTCAGCATTAGTTTTAATAATGAAGCTAAGATATTTAAAGAAATGTAATGCATTTCCTATTTGAAAACATACAGCGTATTGCTCAAGTACAGTTCAGCACAGTACAGAGCCCAAGAATGAATAATTAATTTGGTTTTTAGCCTCTGCCTTTTCTGGGGAACCTGAAAGTGAACAATTGTTTTGTCTCTTTTTACCCTTTTTTCAGCCCAGTGGGAACAAACTAGCCTTTGAGCCCGTGACTTCCAGCCCTTGTGCCCTCCCCCCACTCTCAGCTATTCACTATGGAACAGTACAGAAAGAATGATGTCCCCTGTGTTCACCTTCACCCACTCACCACAGCACAGCTGTGGAGGCCCAGAGCAAAGCTGCTCTCACAAGACCACACAAAGAGCTGACTACCACACTGCAGCTGTGACAAACCAGCAATTCTTCCACTGCCACCTAAGTCACATATTCCACAGTCCAAGAACAGATGCATTTAAGCTGAGCTAGAAGGAAAAATTGGCACTGTTATTTTAATTTGATCTGGGCTCAGAGGTATTAAGGGTTTCAAATGTTATAAAGTCTGAACTGAAATGCAAGAGTTTAGCGAGCAGTTTTCTAAAAAGGGTTATTTCGCCTTTGCAGTTAGTACCATAGGCTGAATTAATATTACAGTGTACTCCCAGTCAGCGTGCTGAATCAATAAGAATACTGTTTCTCCACTCCAAACTGTTATTTTTTTTGTGTTACAGGAAATCTGGTATTTATACTCTTCTGCTTTATATGGGGAATGTCTCTCTTTATCTTACTTATTCTTCAATTGATTGGTATTTTATGCAATTCTCATGAAAGACCCTGGGGAGAAGTAAGTTCTACTACTAAATCTGGATTTTATTGTGAGTGATAGGCCTAGCAGCCTGTGAAACACATTGGTATACATAATTGTCTTGAGAATTTTAGTCTGATTTCTTTGTGCTGTTAAACTGAGAGACTACTCAGCCTAGACCCTTGAATAATATATATATATTTTTCATAATACTCCTCAAAACTAAGCATGAAAGAACCTGCAAGTTGCTGAGTAATAGTGTACCCAGGGCAGGGTGAGCCCTGGCTGCTAACTATGAAGGGGCACCAGAATTTTTGCTGTGGAATCTTTGCTGTGGCAGAAGCAGCCACATGCTATCCCTGCCAAGGTATAGGAGCTGGCAGAGCAATTTTGGAGGGATGGGGGGCAACAGGAGCTAGTGGAATGGTGCTTCTTCTTCTCCCGGAGAGGTTTTGTAAATTCAGGTGTAGCCCTTCATCCAGTACATATCTATTGGCAGTGGCGGGGGGTTCCAAGGGCAGCTCCCAGAGAACCTGCCCGCAGGGCTCCTGCCGCTCAGCAAAGCTGATGCTACTACATACAGAAGTGGCAGTGGCAGCAGCAGTCTAGGAAGGTAATCCTTCCCTTCCCTTTACTCATGTCTTCTCCCTGACCCAGTCTAAAGCAGCATACCCTCCATGTGCTCCCTCCAACCCAGGGCACTCAATAAGCTTGCAATGCCTCTGTTGCTGAACACCTCTTATTGTAAGCTGGAAAGGCACCCTCAGTTCCCATCGGAGTGATGCGTAGGGGGTGCACACGGGTGCAAGTGCACCCTCTGAGAACACCAGGGCACCCCCTGCCAGGCTGCACTCCCTATTTAGCTGGCAGGCAGGGGGCAGGTGGGAACACCAGTGTTCCCCCTGCGAGTGCCAGCCGGGGAGCAGGGTCACCAGCAAAAGCAGCTATGCTGCTTCCAGAAGTGGCCATGGGACTTCCAGAAGTGGTGCAGCTGCTTTCATGGTGAGTGAGATAGGCTATGTATGTCCCCCTCTCCCCCCCCAGTCAGTGGGATTGGCCTGTGGTCGCCGACTGTCTCAAGGCACCAGACACCCATGGTGCCCAGTGACTTCACTGGAAACTGAAAGCATTTAAAATTATAAGCATTATAATTCATTAGTTTATTGGCCCCTGACTTTTATTGGTCACTGGGCTGGCCCCAACAGCCTTACGTGGGGTCCTGGTGGCCTCCTGAGGCTGCAGCAGTAGCAGTTCTGCTGTGCAGAGCCTGGCTGGCAGCTGCAGCATGATTCTGGGTGGCTCAGCTATGCTCTTAAGCAGTGCATGCTGCCCATTCATGAGCTGCTCCACTTTTGTTCCTCTGCACCGTATACTGTACGTTCAGTTATTCTCCGCAGGGAGCAGCAGGGAGGGTTGACTGAACATGCGGTATGTGGTGCCACAGACATGTCTGTGGCACCACCTACCACACAGCTGGATGTGGTGCTTGTCTGAATGTGGCCTATGTGGTTTTAATGAATATATAGACCAATATCTAAGTTCTGTTAAGGAGAAACACTTGTCTCCTCATAGCTAAGTCTACAGCTGAGCTGACTACTAGGGCTGAGTGAAATTTCGCCATGTGTTTTGACTCATTTCAAGCTTGAAACAGCGAAATAAAAATGAAATGAAAGGCTTCAAAACAGTTTCAAAACAAAATGAGGATAGTTGAAATGTTTCAAAAGTTTCAAAATGTTTCAAGCTAAAGAGAAACTAAGGAGAGGAAGGAAGAGGAGTGGTATTGACTGTGTAGCTGGCCAGCGACTGTGATCCTTTCCTGGGGTCCTTTCCAATCCCAATGCTCTGGGGGTGGGACAGAAAAACAGCTGCATCTTAACACACACACAGTCATGAGTTTTGCTTGTCAGCAGCTTGAGGTGCAGTTTCCAAGAAACCCCTGCACCTATCTCAGACTTCATGCCCTCAGAAGGGGCTACCATCCCTGCTGTTTTCATCCAAATCCACCAAGAAATGACAAAGTTATAGGCACTTTTGTGCTTCCCATTTATAGCCTAAGGCGAAACATTGAAACAGTTTAGAGTAAACAAAACGGAACAGCGCTTCAAAACAAAACACTGTCCCATCAAAACTGAAGTCAAAATGAAATGGTGCCATTTTGCACAGCCCTCCTGATTACTATCTGACATCCCCTTTCATTTTCCCTGTACAAATCATTTGCCTTTCAAAAACAGCAATATGGTACTTATATAACCTTACTGGAGAGAACAATTTGAGACGACTCATATAAGGCATTAGATTATTTTACTTCTTGAAAGTGTTCCCCTCATATTCTTCAATATATTGTATCAGAGTTGTCTTAGCAGTAAAATTAATGCCAAGGAATTAAAAAATTCCACATTTGTTTTTGTGTTTATTAGTAATACGTATTGTATATGCAATTGTACAGAATATTTTTGTATTCTTCTCTCCAGGTCTTTGTGGCCTGTCTTTGCAGTGAGAGGAAAGGGAAGTCTGGGGGGTTGGGAAGAATAAGAATAGAATAATGTAAATTATGCCTTATTCTCCTAACCACGTGAGGAATTTATTATGCTTCACCTTCGCCCTACTTGTTTTTGATTTTTTCAGATTGCAAGCACCTTGGGGCAGGGATTTTCTTACATGTGTTTGTACATTGCTTAGTGCAATGGGATTCTGAATTGTTTCAGGACACTTGACCAGAACCATAATTCTGTCATCCTTCTGTCAAGTGATAACCAATATTCAAGGCTGCTAAATTCAGCTTTTCCTTGGAAGAGATATCAGTGACATGAAGCCTTTGTACAGTCTTAGTGTAAATTGTTTATTTTACACTAGAGGTCATCAAACAGCAAGGAGGGGATATTCTCCTCTTTTTTTTAAATGTCAGTCAGGCTGAGATTAACTCACTGGCCCAGTTCATGTGGAGAACAACTCTGCCTCAAAAATTGACATTAGTTAGCGAGATTAAAGCAGACAGCAAGCTCCCTAGCTACCTGCCACAGCTCTTCCAGAAACCACATCCAAAACAACAATCCAGCATTTCTTCAAAGGCTATGTACACTGTTCCCATACTTAAGAGCCTGTGTTAGAGTGATGCTGAAGCACACCATTTCTGCTCTGGATTTACCAGCTCCCAAACTAGGAGCAAGTTTCACGTTAAGTAAGGCCCTGTAAAGTAGTAATATCCTTCCTAAAGTTTGCCTAGTACTATGTAAAACTTAGGTTGCTGACAGCTGCAGCATACCAGCCTCCGACAACTAGTATCTCTATAGCTCATTGCAGTTTAGGAGGCTCACAACGAAAGTTGTGTCCAGGGAATGATAATTATTGTAGTGTTGACTTTTGAGATTATATTTTTGTTCCACACTGGAACATGAGAGAGAAAGAAAAAGAAGGGTGAACCTGCTTATAAAGGTACATGATTTCAAAATAGAGTGGCCTGGGTTCAAGTCTCTGCTCTCACTGCCTTAGATCAGAGTTTTACATCCTAAATCACTCTGAATCAACAGTGACTTGAACAAGGCGAAGGGTACAATAGAAAATTATCCAAACACAGAGGAAACATAGGAAGTATAGTACAGGGCAGTATGGCCTTTTCAGGAGTCCTTTAATGACTTGAAAAATCAAAAAGAAATTTTACAAAACATGTAAATAAAAGCATGTGGATGAAGGTGAGGGGTAGAACCTAGCCTTTTCCATTTACTGGTGAGGAGGGCATTTTTGAGAGAAGTGGGAGCTCTCAGTCCAAATGCTGTCAAGATAGAGGAAGCCTGGTACCCAAGTGTCCCACTTTCTAAGGAAAGACCCAAATCCCCAGACTAGAGGACAAACAGTGAGGAAAAGGATTCCAAACTGCCTGCCTTCAAGAAACATTTGTCCTCAAAAGTGGGACTAAACATCATGCCTCATGAGTGAATGGAAATGGTTAATGGATACCCTGTGTCAGGTGCCTGAGCTCCTTGGCAGCCCAGGAATTCTGCCTGACCTATGAGTTGTAGAAACTGCTATTGGCTGCTTCTAAATATCTCTGGGTATGTAATGCTCTTTAAGTGCCTAAACCTGAGTCGTAGGCATTTCCAAACCCTCCCTTGATTTTATGGGAATCTTAGGTGTCAAACATATTTGGATCACTTTTCCAGGGCAGACATCCAAAAGTTTTGTGGGGAAATATCTGTTAGACACCTACAAGGAAAACCTAAATCTGGTCCCAAACTTTTAGAAGTAAAATTTCAGATCAGATAATCTTAAAATATGTGCATGGGCTCCTTTCCATGTCCCATGACAGGGTTCTATGAGCACATAGAAAATATGTCATTATATTATAAAAGGTGCATTTTAATCTAGAATACTGTATTCGGTTCTTGTAACTTCATCTCAGAAAAAAGGGCTTTGTAGAATTAGGGCATACAGAAACAATAATTAGGAGCATAAAAAGCCTGACGTGAAGGGATATTGTCAAATCCAGGTGTCTTTTACTGTAGGGAGGAGACAAAAAGGGGATATGATAAAGTGTACATACATACTGAATGGTCTAGAGAATGTAGATCTGGAGCTTGTGTCCAACTTGTCTTATCTATACAAGAATACGGGGATAAATATTTGAAGAAATTAGAAAGTGGGAAATTCAAGAAAATATTTTTCCCGTCAAACACGGTTTGCTCAGCTTATGGAACTCATTGCTCCACGTTGTCATTGAGGGGAAAAATTAGCAAGGTACTTAAGGAGTTATGAATAATATCAAGAGTCAATAAAAGAAAAATCTGTAAGAGTTGCTTGGTTCAGGACTTAACTAAACTTTCATGGCTGGGGATTAGAGGGTTTCTTTCTGTTTTCTCTGAAGCTTATGGCAATGGCCATTGAGTTTACTAACTGTATGGAACTGAGCTAATATGGCTAAATTCCCATATTGTTAAATGGTGCAAATAAATACATAAGGTCCCCTCTACACGTGTGTACAATGGGATCTAATGTGCAATTCACACAATAATGCATTAGATCCCATTGCATCTTATCACCAGTGCTGAGGGAGCCCTAGCAGAAACACGTTCTTGCATCTGGGTGCCTCTCCAGTTGAGGGGCTCCCAGTCTCAGGGCACCTCATACACCCCTGCAGCTTGGAGATGCAGCTGAGGTGATATCCGAGGCTTGGGCATGCATGAACTTCCACAGCAGCTATCTCCCCATTCTGTAGTTTTCATGCACCCCTGGAGCTAGAACATCACACCAGCTGGATCCCAGAACTGGGAGGCACATTGTGGGAACCTAGCGTCTGCAGCTGTGGGACTCTAGGTACTGGAAGCTGTGGAGTGTTATTGGGACCCAGAGTCTGCAGCTGCTGGGGCTGAGAGTCCCCAGCAGTTGTGGGACTTGTAGCCCCAGCTGGACAAAGTGCACCCCTGTGGCTGGGAGTCCACAGCTGATGGGGCTTCCAGCCACAGGGGACACCCTTCTACATAACCAAATTAAAGCTTGATAGCAACCACTCTATAAGTTAGTACACATTTCAAGGTCTAACTTTATAGCCAGTTGAAGCTTTTAATGGTTTAATAGCTATTTTGCATGTGTGGCTGGTCTCAAGGCAATTGTGCAGTTAACCAGTTAATTGTGTGATACCTGTATTGTGTAGAGGGGACCTAAGAGGCAAACGATAAATTGCTATAGGAACAATGTTTGTACCTGCCTAAATATAAGCAGTTCTTATGACCTTGCTGGCCTGTATTGATAAACAACTGATGAAGAGTCAGGGAGGCAGCAACAATTCTTGCATGTATTTTTAGGTTTGTGAAATGTAGTTAAAAAATTAGGCAACAATGCATTGATCTCAGTCTTTATGTAAGACCTGATCTAAATCCTGTTGAAGCCAATGGAAAACTACTGGTTTCATTCCTATCACCATGGTATCTGAACAATCGGCTCTGTATTTGGAATGAAAGCATATGTAGGCACAAACATTTGGTATTTGCTTTCTTTAAGAAAAATATTGATTTTTTTGACACAAGCAGAGAAGAGTAGTACTGACTTCTCATCAATAATATACTATGTATGTTTAAGTCTTTTCCCTTTTACTCTCACTAATTACTTTACTTGCAGGCAGTTACTTGCAGGTAATAAGGGATATATTCCAAACTATGTTAATTTTGCGGGTTATTAGCAGTTTAGTGAAAAATGCAAGGTGACTATGAGATTGTTTTACTGTCACTTTACTTTCTGTAAATCTAGCGTATGCTGAAGCTGGCACACAGTGGGAAATAAATCAATTAGTTAGAACATAGAGAGCATCCATGACTGTCTTGGCTTATTTTCTGTTAAAGATATATTGACAGATATCTGTGCCGGGGGGGCAAACTCGAGGCCGGATCCCGAGGTGGCCCACCCACCTGCCTAGAGCAGTCTGCCCTGACTTGCCTTCCATGACTTGATTGTTAACTTGATTAAGTGGGAAGCTGCCCTTTCCTTGCCCCGATGCCAGGAGGCACTATCCATGGCTCCAAACCTTCCCTATACCATGGCTCATGCCTCGCAGAGGGCATCCTGATTATGATTGCTCCCTGATCTGAGACCAGAGCAAACTCAGTCTGTAGCTGGGCTCCATTCATTCTCACATTCACTTTGCTCCATCCCCTCACAGGAGGCCTCTTGCACTCCACCCCCCTCTCACACGGGCCTTTGCCATACCACTCATTACTGGGCCACACTCCACCACCCTTGCTCCTCCTGAGCAGGCCCTCCTGGGCCATTAGGTCTGGCCCTAACGCACAGTCCTTCAGTTCCTTGTGAGTTCCCCCACTCTATGTAGCCTAGCCTTGTGCCAAACCCTGGGTTGATTCTGTCTCAAACCCCTCACCGAGCAACTGCTCTCACCCTCACACTTCTGGGGATGGCCTACGTACTGTCCTTCAAGCCACTTTCACAGCCCTATTCAGTACGCTCCTGTTGCAGTTCTTCAAACTACCCTTGCAGCCATAATCTGTACCCCAACACACTCAGTCCTTCAGACTCCCCTTATTGCACCCTACTCAAAACAGGCCCTCGTGCTACACTGCACAAGCTACCCCCTCTGGAGCCTCTGGGATCTCACATCCCTGCTGGGTCAGGTTTCTCACTACTAATGCACCTGGCCCCCCTTACTCCCCCTGCCCGCACTAACACCCACCAGATGGTGGGGGCCAGGGTTAAGGTGCCCCTACCCACCTTCAACCAAGGAGGTTCTCAGTTCTGGCATTTCTTGGGAGCTCCCCCACCACAAGAAGCTGCACCAGGCCTCCCTACCCTAGAAGGGTGCAATTTTAGGTCATGCCCAGGACCAGGAGCCTCCAAGCCATCTTCCTAGCTTCTGGTCTTACCTCCAGGATGTTTCATGCCACAAGGGAGCTGGATGGTGCTGCTCCCTCGGCTGCAAGCAGCCAACTGCTGGCCCTGCCTGGCTGGCCTATGTTTGGTAATAGCTTCCTTCATCAGGCACCTGCCAGATGCCTGCCTCAGCCCTTAAAGTGTCAAGCATCCGAAGGTGCTCTGCCACAATATCACACCAGTTCCCATCACAAATACACAATATATCACAAATGTATGAGGTAAGAGAAAAAGGAAGCTTATAAAAAATGCTTATAACTTCACCCCTTTACAAGTCATGCCATCACTCAGATGTTTTTTAAGAAGCTAAATCTCTTACATTTGGAAAACTTGTAATAGAACTATTCATGGACAACAAATTAAAAATGAAATGGAGGGGCAAATCTGACTATGACATATAGTAACAAAAACACATAGATGAAAGATCTCACCTCTCGTTTGTATGTAATCATATTATTTCACCACATGTAGCCAAATGCCCACTATTGAGTCTAAAAATTATTAGCTCAACATACACTAGTGATGATTTTTATACCAGTCATGAACAGGATAAACTGTACACTGTGTAAACGAACCTTGTACTGAGAACTGGAAACACTGAGTTCAGACTATAGCTGGTCAAAATAATTCCAGTAATACACTTTTCATCACGATATGCAGAGTTGTTGAAACCAAAGGGGTTTTTTTTTCCTTTAAAGGGTCCTTTCTGACAACTTTTAAAAAATATATCCAGTTTTCTGGTTCAAAATAACTTCTCTTTTAAAAACAGGCAGCTTTATTAAAAAAATAAAGATGATTGAAATGAAATGTTTCATAATTATGGAAACAAACTATTTAGATCAATCCAAATGAATGTTTTAAAGCTTTTTTTTTGTAAAAAAGGTCAAGATTTTGACTTCTTGTTTAAAATAAAATAGGAAAATTTAGAAAGTGTTCATGGATAGGGAAAATGATTCCATGCTTATTTTTATCTGCAACTACCAAATTTCTCACAAACTGGGTTTTCAGCCTTTTGAATAAGCCCACCTTGCTTTTACAACTGATTAGGTTATATATAGAGATTATAGGCTATAGATAAGAGTTATATCTGTGCTGAGAAAAAACATCTTTCTACCAACACAGAAAGACATAGTACAGCCTGTTGTGATCACTGGGTCCTATAAATACAGACATACATAAAAGAGAAGAACGAAACAATGAACTTTACTAAGGAGTAGTAGGCAACTTCTGCAAACATTTGGTCAGCTGCTCCCTAATTCAAGGACCATCTCTCAATTTCCAAATTCCTTTCTGTTAGGAAGCATCTTTAAATTGTAACTTCTATCACTACATAACCATTCAATGGGTGTCTTGCACAAGTGAACTGGCTCTTCAAAGAAAATAAGAGCACTTCTCACAAGGAAGAGCTCTCTTCTGCCACTCCTTTCACAGACAGGACCACCCCAGCCTGTGGAAAGGGCAGAGAGTATAACCCACTGTTCAACTCCTCCTGGGACGGGGAGAAATTGAGCTTCCTCTTCTTCCCCTCCCCACTACACACACACGCACACACACTTTACACAGCTTTGGTTGACTGTAGTCTGTAGAGGCATGGCAGCATTTTCTGCTGCTCTCAGGGACCTAGGGTGATAGCCAGGGCTGAGAGCACCTGTATGCTCCCGTTCTTGCCAGGATTTCCAGAGCTGCTAATTTCCTAGACATTTCCCAGAATTGAATTATTTTCCATATCCTGCATGATGCAGTTGCCTGTAATAAGAAAGCACTGGATTCAGTAGGTAGGTCCCTTCTAATATTATATTCCTTCAGAGAGACTGAGATTATCTGCAGAAAGGCACAGTTTCCTGCTATACGCATGTCCCCAGTCCTAGTGCCATGTTTGCATGAGCTCCTCTTCCAGCTGCCCAATTTCTCTTCAAGAGGCTATTTCAGATGCCTGATGCTGAGCAGCAAGTAACATAAAGCTAATTGGTTCATTACGTTCTCCATGCTTCCATGTGGGAATACGGGAAAAGAGGTGGGGAAAAAAGATTAAAAGCCTGATCCATACACGATACCTGATCTATACAGAGCACTGGCAAAAGAGTTATTATGGGATGAAGGAATTGCAAGCATGTCAAGGAAGTAACACACCCACCTTCTTTCCCCTGCTTGAATCTTCTGTTTTTCACTCTTCTTCTAGACAATAAAGGGGGTGTTTGGTTTGTAATATTTACTGAAATACATGTTAAATTATGTATCTATTACACAACCAGAATGAATTTCCTTTTTGACTATTTGTTTTTCTTTTTCACCTGATCTGATGAACTTGTGTGAAATCCTTAGGGGGATTGTACTTATAATACATTTTTATTGTCTAATAGAAGATAAAAATTATGATTTATATTTGTCCCAACTAAAATGAGGAAACTCAAAGAAACCTAGTTTTAATATATAACGAGAGGAGTCTTAATAATTTTAACACTTCTCCACCTCTTAAAGGAAAACACAAAGATCACATTTTGTACTTTATGACAAAATTTTCTGCTCTCTCACCATTTTAAATTAATGCTTGCTTCAAACTTGTCTATACAGAGTGATCCTTGTGACAAAGAACAATAATGAAAGAAGCACACAAGTAACTCTTTCGTTCCAAACAATTTATTAAATACTGTGGCAGATAAGTATTAATGTATTAAAAGGCTAGGTCAGAGTGGTCTATACTTATAGACCACCTTTCACCCTAAATGATAAAAAAGGTGTTTAAAGATATAGGGGTCATTCTCTCTCCACTAAATACAGCCATTTCTAGGATAGTATGGTACCATTTGTTACCCAGTATATAACATTTTTCTATCATTAATGATACTATACATACGAAGAAGTTAGTTTCATGAAGAAAGAATTACTTCTGCTAATATGCACGCAAGAAATATAACACTGCTCTGTAAAATTGCATTTGCATGCCAGAGAGGGACATGAGATGAGAGGAGATGAGATGAATTGAGATGCCTTTGTTGTGTTGTGTAGGAGAATCTTAGTTTGCTACATAGATGCCATTAGAAAACAGGTCAAATAACTTATAGACAGACTAGTATGATCAGAAGCAGCCAAAACCAATGAAAATGTGGTGACATGCATGTTTTACTGGTATGTATTTCAGTTCTGAAAATGCAAATACTTAACTGCAGACCCCACACATGTTTATCATTATGAGAAAATGACACTGCAAGTCTAGTTCTTAGTTAACGTCCATGAACATAAAACAAAAAGCGGGTGGAAACATTTAAGTGATACTGCTGCTCTTTGCATGGTGTTTAGAGCTATGTGTGAAAATAATATGAAAGGTGCTGTTATGGAGACTTTACATTTTTTGGATTATCTACAGATGGTTCATATAAGAGTTGCCAAACAGGGATAAGAAAGTGCTGGCCATTCTCTCTTGGCTTCAGCACCTGTTAAAAGAGTTTATAGAGCTCTCTGACTATAATTTTATAGGAACTATGAGCAGATGGAAAGTACCTCAACAGAAAGACGAACAAATTAAGATATCCTGAGACACACAATGCATTCTTAGGAAATGAGCAAGCCACATAGATGGTTTCCAGTTTTCTCTGCCAGTGGGGTGATGTCATGATTTAATCTCATTACTTTCATGACTCTAAGACTCAGGGTAGTGATACTGCTTGCTACTTTCTAGCCAATAGAAGATCTGGTAACCATGAACTACCCCCATAAGCCTCAGGAGCAGGACCTGTAAAACAGGAGGTATGGCCAAGAAGTGTGAATACTAGGAACGTCCATTTCTAGTTATGGCTTTGATACCAAATTCCCATCTGTAGGAAGTTAATTTACCTCTCAGGAGCCACTATAAAATGCCCACAGCATCTCTTGTATTCAGCATTCCACATTTCAAAATGGCAGTGGGAGCACTTTAACTAAAGCTCATTCAACAAGCTTTAGTTCAAGTGCCCCCACCACCATTTTGAAACATGGGGATGCTGAATACGTGAGACTGCACCATGCTGCAACGCAAGCATGCTCCAACCTATTCTAATCAGAACACATTGGAACACATGGAAAAGTGCCCTATGTGTTTATTTCCATGCCTTCAGTCTAAATTGAACAGTATCTTCATTTTTAAAGAGGAAACACCTCTTTCTTACATTTTACTTTTGATATGAGAAATGTAAAGAAGCCATATGGGCTGTGTCCATGCACCAAAATTAGGAAGCCAAATCTCTGAGTGATGCAAGTCTCTGACTGATGTGTCAACAACCACTTATTGAAAAGTGAGCCCAGAGTACACACAACAAGATTTCTGGTTCTTCATCTTAAAATATACCATGTTGTCTGGCATAAGCTAAGTTATAGCATGATGCAAGGTCCTGCCAGATCCTGTGGTGATTGGTTGCAGTTATCATTATCATTGGCTATCCCTCAGAGTTGAGGATGATTGTTTTCCCTGGCTGTCTTATCTGTGGGTCTGAAGATGGCTGACAAGTCCTATCTGGGATCAATAGACTCTGTTGCAGCTCAGGCACATGTTTCCATGGGGGGTGGGTGGCTCTGGGCTCTTGTTTCAGGTTTGTTAAAGTAGAATAAGGCTGCATAGTGGCATTTTTGGTAGTCAGAGGGTGCATCTACATGAGACGTTGCATTACTTGTCACTATGGTGACGTAGCATCAGCAGGCACAAACCATAATGCCAGTGCTTCTGCACAGTAGCAATGAGCTAGTTCACTGTAGCTCATCACTACAGCAAGGTAGTGTCTAAAATAGCCGTGCACCACCGAGACTGCAATACCAAATGTGCAATCAAGGGCATGTATAAACACTTAAAAAATCATTCTTGTTGATTTGGGGAATATGTGCCCAAAGAGGATGTATTTAGCCTTCTATTTGTGCAGCACTTTGAACTTTCATAAAGCCCGTTAATTCCATGGCATGATTCCCTTGGACTTCAATGAACTTTGGATCATACTCTATATAACAGTTTCTGAAGTACTAATGAATACAGGCCATGTAGTGAAGAAGGAGATGTCTAGCTTTCCTTGGGCTATACGTGTTATTAGGATTTTCAAACAGACAGAGCAGAAAGAGCTTAATGGGAGCACAGGCTGAACCAGGACCTTATGATAGTTCACATAATCTCTCCTGACCAACAGACCTTAAGATGTTCTGTTGCTTTATCCTTGGGGAAGTACTAGCACTTGCAGACACTGTATGCTTGGTATTTGAATTAGTACAAGTTGGCTCTTCAGCTTGTATCTGTGTTATTTCAATGTTAGTGACAAATTGCCTTAGACACTTGCTCTTCATATGTTATTTCAAGTACACAATATTATCACTCTGCAATGCAGGAATTCTTTTGTGCTTTGACTTTACTCTGTACTTAGCCAGAGTAGCTTCAGAAGTTATGAGAATCTTGATATATTTTAAGATACTAACAATGCACAAGACAAAATAGCACAATGATCTCCAATTTCAAAAGAATTTGATGACAAATACTGCACAACAAAAGACAGTAATTGCCAATATTTCTATCCTGCAATCAAACCTCTCTGTGTTACTGTATCATTTGTTTATTTTATTATTTTATGGTAAACACTGCCATGATTTCCTTATTTTCTTATCTGATAATTTGATCTAAGAGAAAATAGGCTGTGAGAATAGGCTATGGCTTATTTCAAATTGTACACCTTCCATTATAATTCATACAACCACGTTTTAGGGCAGTAGTTTTCAAGCAGGGTTCTATGGCACCTCAGGGTGTCATCAGACCCTCTCAGGGGGGCTGTGGTGTGGGCACAGGTGCTACCATGGCCAGGTAGAATTTCCCCATTTGCCTTTGCAGAAAAAGTTTCTTTGGGTAGATGTGATATATTTTATTAAACTAACTAAACAGTTGGAAAAAAATGTTTCTTGCAAGCTTTCAGGCACAAACACCCTTGTGCACATTTAGATCAGATCAGGAAGGGCTGCAGCATGAGCTCATTCTTCTGGCTGCAGGAGGGTTACCTAATAACCTAAGGCAGGCAGAAAAGCCCAGCACGTGTTCTGTCCCGCATGCCTCTGTTTCTGGAAGGAGTGCTGAGGGGCCAGACCAGTAAGGCCTACAGCAAGAGCAGATGCTCCCTTAGATAGGGTTTATCAGATAACCCTAATGCAGGCAGGAGCACACGCTTTTGCCACAGCTTCCCTGATCTGGCTGTGCACAAGGTGCGTAGGGCAGCTCCACCTGGCTGCAGTGGTGGAGACGATGGCAGTGGCAGTGGCAGTGGCAGCACCCTAGCTGAGAATCACTGACGTATGCTGAGGCATACTTCAACTGCAGATGTGCCCAATTAAAAAAGTTGTGAAGGGTTTCCCTGAATATAAAACAGTTGAGAACCCCTGCTTTAAGGTAAATCAAGTGACATACTGACAGCTTAAAGAACATTCTATATATATTTCTGTTTTGGGGAGAAGACAGACTGCACGGGGCAATTTCATTCAACAACTGAAAATGGAATTAGGAGCATGTCAGATATGTTGGTCACAAAAATAGTTAATGCTTGAATTACATCTTCCAAGACAACAAGTCGTAACCCCGAATACTAGAAAAACCAGCTGCCCCCCCCATGCCAGTAAATCTTTGTCTCCTTCAAGTCTTTCACAACATAATATTTTACCAGAACTCTTTTAGCATATATCTCTGACCCTCTGTCGAATAAAGACTAGATTTGGGTATCATAGATATGGAAATGAAAATAATTTAGATGGACAATCATTTTTAATTCAGTTTTTTTTCGCTCCACAAACATGAGGAAAATATTTCTTGGATAAAGATGCAGACTTTTTCCATAAAACTTCTTCATGTAATGGCTAATATTTTCATCACAATAAATACCTGAGAACTCTAATAAATCCTCTATCGAACTCAGGAAAAACAAGTCATGGCATTTTAGATATATGGTAATGAAGGAAACCAAACTTCTCATACTTAAAAAGAAACATAATGTAGGCAAAAAGAAACATAATGTAGGCAGATCATCTTTTATTGTCCCTTAATTTAAAGGAATATTACTTTCATCTAGCTAGTAATAACGCCTTGCATTTTATAGCACATTTGATCTAAGGATCAAGATTTTTTTCAAAACTGAGTATAAAATTGCTATCCATATTTAGCTATGAAGAAATGGAAGCTCTGGGAATTACTGGTAATAAGCCTGATATCATAGAGTTGCAAAGTTGAAGCAGTACCCATGTTGCCATGCTCCCACTTCCCTGCTTTTACTATTTAAATGACATAGCCTCCTCAACTCAGGCAATGAAGGCCCTCATAGAAATTCTACCATCCAAGGTATTTAATTTTCATATCATATAAGACTGAACCTGATAAAAGCATCATCTGGTGTAGTTTGTTGTCTATGAAAGCTCATACCTCCCTGAATCAGTTAGACCCTAAGGGCGAGTCCACACATGCAAGCATGTGTGCTTGCAGCAGCTCAAATAGAAGTGGTGCAAATTTGAGCCGGGGCTTTTTGCTTCAGTGCACATGCTCAGACATGCACTTTAGTGTGGAACAAATTGTGCCACTTGGGGCAAAATAACCCTGCCTGGCTCCTCCTGGATCTGCAGCCAAGGGGAGCTAGAGCCCAGGTCCAGCACTGTGCTGTTCCTAGCAGTATAAAAAACTGCCCTGTCCTGGCCTCAGCAGTATAAAAAGCTGCCCTGGCAAGTAGCTCAGGGCTACTAGTTCTCAAGTGCTTCTGGTGCCCAGCCAATTGGTACCTGGGGACAGACACTACCCCTTGTGTCAGCTAGACTGCTGAAGCAGCCCTGAGAGTTCCCTGCACCCTTTACCCACTGCAGCAGTCTGGCAGTGGGGGGCTGCTGCCTGGCTGTGACATGCTGTGCACCTGCCAGACCCGGATGGGGACTGCACAGCCAGTAGAGGCATCTGCCCCTCTGGGCCAGCTGCCAGTGGGATGTGGTTGCAGAGTTGGCCTCTGTGCGGCACTACCGCCATGTGTGCCCCCTGCCCGGCCATCTGGGCAGCTATCACCCAGAAGATGTTGCAGGTGTGGTGACCTGCTTTGATCTGTCAAAGCATGTCCTCCTGGCCTCATTTGGCCAGAAGGTCAGCCACAGCTAGTTGGGTCCAAGGTGACAGCTCTGAGCAGGCAGGGTCCTGCCACTGGCCTCTCTAGCAGGAATTCTGGTGTTCCCTATTGGAAAACTGAAAAATCCCTGGTAAAAAAAATTCCAAAGTCACTCTGTAAAATACCTCCAAATCCATGTTCCTCCACAAGTAAAACAAAAGACCGCTATAAAGAGAGAAAGTGGGATAGAGACAGCGATCATAGTTTCATAGTAGCTAGTGTCGGAAGGGACCTAGGTAGATCATCTAGTCCGACCCCCTGCCTTGGCAGGAAAGAGCACCGGGG
>NW_017728909.1:64672769-64686751 GCF_001723895.1 Crocodylus porosus | reverse complement strand
CTCTGCTCTGACCCTATTTGCAAATACACCTTTTGTGCCATCTAATGAGTGTGTGTCTGTGATTTTTGGTGGCCTCCAGAGAAACAAACTGCTTTAAGCATCACTACTTTGAGCAGAGGTTTGGACTAGGTCAGCATTTCTCAACCCATAGGTCGCAAAGAATATATGGAAGAGTCATGAACAAACTTAAAAAATAAAGTTTTCTTTAAATGAGAAAAATGTGGGAAACTGTGGTTTTCCCATGCCGGCTGTCAGAGTTCCAGCCTGTGAGGGGTTGCTTGGGGGCCCACCCATGTCCCACACCTACCCCTTGCCCCACAAACTGGGGGGCTGGGGCAAGGGGCACTGGGTCAGGACTGGCCATTGATGTTTACAAATGGGTCCTGGTACAAAAAAGATTGAGAACCACTGGGTTAGTTGACCTCCTGAGGTCCCTTCCAACCCTAGTTTTCTAGGGTTCTATGATGTATCGTAGGAGAAAGGAAGGAAGGATGCAAGCTGACTCAGAACTAAGGCCAGACTGGGAGCGCTGGCAGGAAAACTTTTCAGACACCAATTCCATCTGAGAAAATTCAGATTTCATATCTCCCTTTGGGAAAACAATTTTGCCTATGTTGCATTTAAAAATGCAATATGTTTGTCAGTCACATGCATACAGTGCCTAATTAGACATGACTGACTACTTTAACTATCAAAGTGACAAAAATGTTGGCTTGCATCCATAGATGCTTCTCAAGCAAAACCCGAGACATCATTCTCCCCTTGTACTCAGCTTTGGTGAGGCCGTAGCTGGACTACTGCGTCCAGTTTTGGGCTCCACAATTCAAAAAGGATGTGGAGAAGCTTGAGAGAGTCCAGAGAAGAAGAGCCACGCACATAAGAGGTCAAGAAAACAGACTTTATAATGAGAGGTTGAGAGCCATGGGGCTCTTTAGCCTGGAAAAGTGCAGGCTCAGGGGCGATCTGATGGCCACCTATAAGCTTATCAGGCGTGACCACCAGTACCTTGGGGAACGTTTGTTCACCAGAGCACCCCAGTGGATGACAAGGTTGAACCATTATAAACTACTGCAAAACCATTTTAGGCTGCACATAAGGAAGAATTTCTTTACAGTCTGAGCCCTCCAAGGTCTGGAATAGCCTGCCATCGGAGGTGGTTCAAGTACCTACATTGTACACCTCCAAGAACAAAATCGGATGCTTATCTTGCTGGGATCCTATGACCCCAGCTGACTTCCTGTCCTTTGGGCAGGGGTTTGGACTTGATGATCTTCCGAGGTCCCTTCCAGCCCTAATGTCTATGAAATCTATTAAATATTTGTTGTATTTGCTCAATGTTTTAGACAGCTGCAGAATTGGATTCTTTCTTGGAGCACACAACAGCTACCAACTGTACATGGACACTAGGCTATCTGGACACTATACAATGACACAATATTTACTGATATTTTCAGAATTTATTATAACATCATACAAAATGCATAATAGCTATAAACCCTTGGGATTCACTTTTTTCCGAAGTCATATTTATATACATCTGCACTTAACTGCATTGAAACTTTAAAAACAAAAGATGTTAAAACATAGGAAAGGAGAAATATAAATACAAATATAGACTCAAGGCAGTTAGACACAAACCTAAAATCTACATAACCTAAAATCTATTTTCTTTTTTCTGCTACTCCCTACTCTACACCCAAAGTATTGCCTTTCTCCATTTTGCTTTGCATTAATAAAATTGAGATAGACTGATTCATTCATTCATTAAATTAATTAAAACAATTAGAAAAATCCTAGGACAAATAAAAAGTCAAAGATTCCTCCCCCAGCCACCAAACAGAGCAGCTCTACTTAGGTGGTATCTACATGAAACAATGAAAAAAGGAAAGACAGACAGATAGATAGTACACAGTTAGAAATTGTTATACTTTCTTCCTGTCAGTGAATTGTATCACCTGCTATATGTATAGAGAAAACTATAAATCTATAGTTACAAATGTTCCCTTAGCCTTGTGCTAGGGGCACAGACTAGACACCTGCTGGACACCTACCTTCGAATAATGTGCTCTTTCACATTAAGAGATCCAGAGGAAAAGATGTTCTTAAACAAATTTAAGAACTATTTCTTTGGGGTGAGGGGGAAGAAGAGAGTCATATTATTACCTGCCTCTCCAACTGCATTACTTGTGCCTTCAGAAGATTGACACGTCTTTCATCAAAACACTCACTCTTTCCTTCTTCTAAAAGCTGTTCATACAGACTCCTAGGAAACAGAATATATAATAGCAAGCATAATAAAACTCCCATAAACTGAACTTCATCACAAACATTTTGATGCAGTTCTACAACTTTCAAGGATAAATTCACACTTTTCAGCCTGAGTTTATAGATCTTTAAGTTAGCAAATTCAGGGGTGAATGTTCAGTATTTGCCCTGCAGTTCCCTTGACATTAAAATTGAATTGTTCATACTATAACTTCTACATAATCCCCTTACCCATCTTTGATGATGCAAAAATAACACTAAAATGAGACCTGGATAAAATAATCTGAACAGTGCCTCCACTCTTAGTTCCTTCTAGAGAGTAACAACCATTCTCTAGGATTTGCTGCTCAGCGATTGCCTTTGGAACTGATTTTTTACACTGTGACTTAACTGACATTCCTGGATTCTTGGAACCCCCATTTTTTCCATTGTTTATTTGCTCTCATTTGTGCCTGCACTTTTGTTGAAAGGGTCGCCATTCTTGTATCTGTTTGATAAAGCCTCCCTCAGACAAACAGAGAAACCTGTTGACCACAAACATGAAACATGACCTAATTTTTTTTTAAAGACCTAGAAGACCTGCTGCTAGATTGTTGTAATACATTATTTTAAGATTCTGGACTTAATTCAAAGAATGAAATGGAGAAAATCTTTCTTTTTATCACATTACCTAACTGGTACACATTGGGTGATGCCAGTGATCTCAAGACATTCGCTATTCTGGTTTGTTAAGAAGCTCCACAGGAGAGTCATAGTAGAGAGAAACCAATCAGGACACTATATTCAAAAACTCAATAAAAGAAAGTTTTCCTCTGGCTCTCGGCTGTGGGGGCTGCCTGGCATGTTTCCAGGCTCATGGACCTGGGAGCATGGCTACCTCCTCTTGCGGGGGGGTTGCTCCACTATGGAGTCTCTGGGGCACCAGATTGAGAAGCTCCAGGCTGCAGTCCAGAGAATGCATGCCATTAGGGATGGTGAACAGGAGATAGACTCCTACTGCCAGGCCCTTCACCCCCTGGAGGCGGAGAGTCGATCAAAGTCACCTGCAAGGACAAGGGAGGACTCAGGGACCTCCCATACTGTCCAGCCAGGGGGCTGGACCAAGGTGCTCAAGGGCCCCAAGGGCCGCTGCACCAAGGTCCCCTCCCTGCTTGGGCTTTGCAACAGGTTTGAACCCCTTGCAGCCCCAGTAGAGCCTGCAGAGCTCCCACCTCCTGCAGACAAGGGAGTAGCACCCACCCTCACCCTCCCAAAGATAAAACACAGAGTGCTCATCCTGGGAGACTCCCTCCTGAAGGGGACTAAGGGGGCAATCTGCCACCCTGACCCCTCAGCCCAAGAGATCTGCTACTTCCCAGGGGCCCACATCCATGACATAGCTGAGAGGATCCCTAAGATTATCCAGCCCTCTAACCACTACCCTACGCTCCTGATCCATGTGGGCACAAATGACACAGCTCAGAGCAATCCCAGCTGGGTCATGAAGAACTACAGGGCTCTGGGAGCGGGGCTTAGAGGGTTGGAGGCGTAGGTGGTCTTTTCCTCCAGTTGTGAGTCATGGGCTGACCAGGGAGAGACGGATTGAGGTAGTCAACCAAAGACTACAATGGTGTCATCGTGAAGGGTTCGGCTTCCACAATCATAGTCCACTCTTTGGTGAGAGAGGCAGTGGTCTACTGGGGAGAGATGGCCTCCACCTCACTCCACTGGGGAGGAGGCTCTTCTTAACTAGACTGGCTGACCTGCTCGACCGGGCTTTAAACTGAGCCCACTGGGGGTTGGGCGGTCCATTGCCACTGTTAGCCCGCTCGCCACCCCTGGTGAATCCACCAGGCTAAGGCACTTAAGGAAACCCACCCCTACCTAAACAACAGAACTGCCTGAAGGGAAGGCAGGAGCTCACAATGGGATGCTTGCCTGCCTGTACACATCAGTGCTAGGAGCTTGGGGAAAAAAACAGGAGGAACTGGTCCTCCTGCTAAATAAGAAAGCCTATGACCTCACTAGGATAATGGAGACCTCGTGGGACTCCACCTATGACTGGGCCACAGGTATAGATAGCTATACCCTATTCAGGCAAGACCATGTAGACAAAAGGAATTCATTGCCTACTTGAACTCACCATCCAGCACATGGTGTCAAAGGCCTGCAGCAAGGCAGCAGCCCTGGACTTCAGGAGGGCAGATTTCAATGAGGTAAGGAGACTAGTCAGGGAGGCACTGAGGTCCCAGAGGGGAGGGGAGTTAGGAGTCCAAGAAGAGTGGTCGTTCCTTAAGAAGACGATCCTCCAAGCCCAAAGGGTGACAATCCCCACGCAAATCAAAGGGAGCAAGAGTGCTCAAAAGTCCCCGTGGCTTGCCAAAAGCATCCAGGAACATCTCAAAGCCAAAAAGGAGATGTACACCAAATGGAAGGGAGGGGTCATCACCAAGGACGATTATACCTCCATTGCTTGAGACTGTAGGGGGGGGCTGTTAGGAAGGCTAAGGCAGAGATGGAACTGGGACTAGCAACCCGGATCAAAGATAACAAGAAGTCCTTTTTTAAATACATAGGGGGTAAAAAGAAGGTACCAAGTAACATGGGTCCTCTGCAGGACATGCTTGATAATCTGGTGGTAGCACCAGACAACAAAGCTAATCTCTTTAACAGATTCTTGGTCTCCATTTTTCTGAGTAGGGATCAGGACATCCCCTCCACTGGGATTCCAGACAAACCCAGGGGAGGCGCAGCCAGGCCCAGGGTCAGTGAGGACCTAGTCAGGGACCTTCTAGAGGGACTAGACATGTTCAAAAATCAGCAGGTCCTGACGATCTCCACCCCAGAGTGCTGAGGGAATTGGTAGAGGTCATTGTGGCACAGCTTTATGAGCACTTATGGTACATTGTGGTCCCCATTTTCAAAAAAGGAAGGAAAGAGAACCCAGGAAACTATAGGCCCGTTAATCTTATCTCAGTCCTGGGGAAGCTGAGAAAATCATCTAGGAGCACATCTGTAAGGGACCAGCAGGGGAGATTATGTTTAGGGGTAACCAACATGGGTTCATTAGAGACAGGTCCTGTCAGCCCAAGCTGGTGGCCTTCTATGACCAGGTCACAAAAGCCTTGGATGCAGGTGTTGTGGTGGACGTAGTTTTTCTGGACTTTAGGAATGCCTTCGACACTGTCTCTCACCCCATCCTCATTAAAAAATTAGGCAACTGTGGTGTCGATGCCTACACAGTCAGATGGGTCACAAATTGGCTGGAGGGCCCCACCCAGAGAGTGGTGGTGGATGGGTCATTTTCGATCTGGAGGGATGTGGGGTTCCGCAGGGCACAGTTCTTGGGTCCACACTGTCCAATATCTTCATTGGCAACTTGGATGAGGGGGTGAAAAGCACCTTGTTAATGTTCACAGATGACACTAAGATATGAGAAATGAGCATGCTAAAAGAGAGGGACAGGCTACAACTAGATCTGGACAGGTTACAGAGGTGGGTTGATGAGAATAGGATGGGTTTCAATATGAAGAAGTGCAAGGTGTTGCACCTGGGGAGAAAGAACTAGCAGCATGCCTACATGCTGGGGAACTCCCTTCTTGCCAGCACAGAAGCAGAAAAGGATCTTGCAGTCACTATTGATTCCAAGATGAACCTGGGCCACCAATGTGGGGACAAGGTCAGGAAGGCTAACCACACCTTGTCATGCACCCATAGAAGCATCATGAGCAGGTCCAGTACCTGCAGGGAGAGGATCAGGATAGCCAAGGCTGAAACCGAGCTCCATCTGGCTAAACATACCAAGGATAACAAAAATTCCTTTTTTAAATATGTAGGGGGTTGGGAAAAAAAGTAAGGGGAACATTGGACCTCTGCTGAACCAAGCAGGAGAGCTGATAACCGACAACCAGGATAAGGCCAACCTGCTAAATAGGTATTTCGCATCGATCTTTCTCCAGTCCAATGGGACTGCCCTGACTAGCAAGACATGGGATGGCCAAGGTGGGGATGGATCTACACCCAGTGTAGGTGTTGATCTAGTAAAGGATGACTTTGAGAGGCCTGACACCTTCAAGTCAGCTGGCCCTGAAAGATTACACCCTAGGGTACTTAAGGAGCTGGCAAGTGTCATAACCCAACCACTGACTAAAATATTCAAAAACTCATGGCGCTCAGGTGAAGTACCTGAAGACCAGAAGCAGGCCAATGTGGTGCCCATCTTCAAGAAAGGGAGACAAGCAGATCCAGGGAACTATAGGCCCATCAGCCTGACCTCTATACTGGGGAAGATTTTGGAGAAAATCGAAGAGACCACACTAGACCAACTGTCTTAGGACAACTTCCTGAGGAATAGCCAGCGTGGGTTTGTTCCGGGTAAGCCTTGCCCAACCAATCTCCTCTCCTTCTATGACCAGGTGACATATCACCTCAGCAAGGGAGAAGTGATTGACGTCATTTATCTCGACTTTAGAAAAGGTTTCGATCTGGTAGCCCATGATCGTCTTATGGAAAAACTGGTCAACTACGGCCTTGGCTAAATCACAGTCCAGTGGCTGGGAAACTGGCTTCGAGGCCAGACCCAAAGAGTGGTAGTTGATGGAAGCCAATCATCGTGGTGCACTGTGACCAGTGAGGTCCCCCAAGGGTCCATCCTTGGGCCTGTCCTCTTCAACATTTTTATTAACAATGTGGACATTGGAGTTGGAAGCGGACTGGCCAAGCTAGATGATGACACCAAACTTTGGGGTAAAACTTCCACACCCAAAGACAGGATGGTGATTCAGGCTGACCTTGGTAGGCTCGGAAAATGGGCAGATGTAAACCTGATGGCCTTCAACTCTGAAAAATGCAAGGTACTCCACCTTGGGAAGAAAAACCCGCAGCATGCATATAGGCTCAGCAGTGGTACACTCGCTAGCACCACAGCTGAAAGGGACTTGGGGGTCATGATTGACCACAAGATGAATATAAGCCATCAGTGCGATGTTGCAGCCAGCAAGGAGAGCAAAACTCTGGCTTGCATCCATAGATGCTTCTCCAGCAAATCCCAGGATGTCATCCTCCTGCTGTACTCGGCCTTGGTGAGGCCACAGCTGAAGTACTGCATCCAATTCTGGGCTCTACAATTTAAAAAGAATGTGGGAGGAGCTTGAGAGAGTCCAGAGGAGAGCCACACACATGATCAGAGAGCAAGAAAACAGGCCTTACGATGAGAGGCTGAGAGCCATGGGACTCTTCAGTCTAGAAAAGCGCAGGTTCAGGGAGAACCTGGTGGCAGCCTATAGGTATATAAGGGGTATACATCAGGAGCTGGAGGTGTTCACCAGAGCGCCCCATGGGATAAGGTCCAACTGTCATAAACTTCTCCAAGACCGTTTCAGGCTGGACATAAGGAAGAACTTCTTTACTGTCCAAGTCCTCAAGGCCTGGAACAGACTGCCTCCAAAAGGTGGTGCAAGCACCTTTAAGAGGCAATTGGACATAGATCTTGCTGGGATCCTGTGAACCCAGCTGACTTCCTGCCCTTGGGGCAGGGGGCTGGACTCAATCTTCCGAGGTTCCTTCCAGCCCTAATGTCTATGTCTATGAAAGTCTTGCTGTGCATTTGCTTGACAGCAATGGCTGCTTCTGTAGTCAGCTATAGTGCACATCTGACTAGACCAGAAGCATCAAAGATGGGCCAAATCCAGCCTGCTAAACTGTATCATCTGGCCCCTGGCAGCATGTGGGGTGCACTAGATGGCCCTGTGCAATGCCTGCAGGGTGGTGGAGCAGCCAACACATGCAGCACTGCCCCAGAGTAGCTGCATGCAACTCTGAGGCTGTGTGGCACAATCCAGTAGCGGCTGGAACAGAGTTGGAATGTGGGGCCACTCTGTCCAGTCCAGCCTGTGAACCAGCTCTGCTCCATGCATCCAGCCCCCGTCAAACTCATCCAGCCCTATGGGCAATACAATACAAACTGGGCCTAAGAAAGAAGCCAAAGCTTCTTCCATTACTTTTCTTTGGTCAGCCAGGGATGCTACTAAATATGTCTCTTTCTTACTCTGCCATCCATAGGGGAGTACAATGACATGGCAAATCACGTACTTTTATCATATTCTGTTCCTTGTTTTCCCCCAAAACTTTTACCATTTCCTACAATTCACCCTACCTGCCATCTGGATATTGTGCGCCGAGAGAGTCTGGGGAACAATTAAACCTTACTCTAGGTGTGTCCACTGAAAAACTAAGATACTCAAAGTAGCCTCTCTTACACTTCCTTCCGAAGTCACACTGTTGGCCTTTTTGAATACATTCATTTGTTTTAAAATAAAAATATTTTTAAAATTTCTCATTAAACTAATACTTTGACCTTCAACCATAAACTAGTTTTTTCAAATTTTATTTACTTGCTTTTCAACCCCTTTCCCCATAAGCTATGTACTTGCCAACCATAGTTTATGCTCTTTTCTATTAGCTCCAGTATACCTCAGAACAGCAGCTTCTTGCTAGCCTCTAGTTTATTTAAGCTAGAACCCAAGCCCACAGATACCAACTAAAAATAAAAATATTGTAAAATAATTAAACCTCCAATTAATAAACAGAAAATTTTTCTTTTCTTATTCAAAGTGCCAAACTCTTTCATTATGATGATATATCAGGAATAAGAGCAGTATATAATGATATCATAATATTACAATATAAAATTCTAAATGAAAATTTTGTTTTAAATCCAAATTTTGAAATTCTTCCAAAATGAAATTGTCTAAATTGAAATAATTATTTTAAGAAATATTTATTTCATTTAAACCAATATCATTTGGTAATGATTTTTTCATGGAAAATTTATGATGAACATTTTCAGACAAGCTCCAACTAAGAACTTGTCTTTTGCAGAATCCCCTTTTAACCCCAAAGCTGGCATATTTGTAATTCTTCACCTCATTCCATCTGCAACATCACAATGGTTTTAAAATTATAACTTCTAGCTTTCCATGATAGTGCATTTGTGCAGGGTTTCATTCTGTATTAGGGCAGTCTCAGTAATAATCAGCTACCTAGAACCTAAAAACACCTAACATAGATTTCAATTTGAATGTGCATCAAGATCAATATTATAAACAAATAATATGCATTTAATTAAATATTTTTATCAAATGTTATCTTGCAACTTAACTTTATATTAACATATAAAAAGCTTGAGAAACAAGAACTCGGGGCTTATCACTTGCGAATTTCTGCTTTTTTGCCCCAAAGGATGAAAGCTCCTGGTTGCAGCCCCTTGTCACTAATAAGATATAAGAAACTGATATTAATACCTTAAGTCCTTTAACTCATGCTTTAATTTAATATTTTCCTCTTGGAGTTTCTGAAATAAAGAGAGAAGTGTAATTAAAAACCTAAACTAAAAAAATTCCATAACGAGTGGAAAAAATAACCAACTGAGTACTAAGGAATATCTAAAGCAGGGGTGGGCAAAATATGGCCAGATCCAGCCCACAGTGAGTCTTTGCCAAGCCTGCAGTGGGTTTCTTGGTCTCCTGGCCCAGGTACAGTCTAGTCATGGCGCATCCTGCTGCCCCCTAGGCATGTAGCACGGCTGGGGCAGCTTCCCAAATGGACTCCCTTTCTAGGCAGCCCAGGTGGCACTTTCCGACTGCCACTGCCACAGGCCCATTTCCCACGGTACTAACAGGGACCTGCACTGTAAGGCTCCAACCCACTGATATGTCCTCTATGGCAGGGGGATCCTCTACACAGGATCTTTTGAGCATATATCGACAAAATTTCATTGAAGCAGAACATTGGCTTCCATGGTTCCCCTGCTTTACCTGTGGCAGGTTAGGGCAGGTACAGGCAAAGTTTGCCCCACATGCTGGATCCGACTGGCAGTAGACTCCACTTTGCAGCAGCCCCTGCCCACATGGCAGGGGCTGGTCTCCATGGAGACTCCAGCCACAGCTGTGCTGCGATAGCTCAAGGCTGGGGTTGCCATGGAGCCCAGCCCCAGCCGTGCTGGCAGGGTACACAGCAGGGCAAGTCAGGGGGCTACTCCAAAGCTGCTAAGATATTGCAGGGGGGGAAGCTTGGTCAAGGCCAGGGAAGAGCCATGATCTCTAATTTGTATACTCTGGGCAGCGGTGTGCAGGCAATGGATTGCAGCTCTGCCCCAGCTCAGGACCACGTTGTCACCACTACAAGAAACGGAGGCAGAACCGCAACCTGCTGCCTGCACATCCCTGCCCAGAGCATTCAGGCTGCAGAATGCGGCTCTGCCCCAGCTCCTCACAGTGGTGACAGCATGGTCCTGAGCCAGAGCAAAACAGCCTGCGCACCCCTGTCCAGAGCATGCAGGCTGCAGATCATGGCTCTGCCCTGACCCCAACCAAGCTTCCCCCGCCACAAGATCCCAGCAGCTCCAAAGCAGCCCACCTTCCCTGCCCTGCTGCACATCCTGCCAGCATGACTGGGGCCAGTCTCCATGGCAGCCCCAGCCTTGCACTATCACAGTGCGGCTGCGGCTGGGGTCTCCATGGAGACCAACCCCAGCCACGTGGGCAGGTGCTGTTAGGAAATGGAGTGCAGCTGCCAGCCAGATCCACCATTTTGTCCCTCCACCCCCCACCCCCAGGTTGGGGTATTAGGCCCGCCTTACGTCAGGGTTGGTGGTAGTCTTAGAATTGAGTTTAAATTATGGTTTGTATAAGATAGCTTGGATAGAAATGATCCTGCCTCAGGCAGGAGGTTGAACTGGATGACCTCTGGGGGTTCCTTCCTGCCCTACTTTTCTACAACTGACTCTTACTCGTTGCCAAATACTTTCCAATCTAATTGAGCCATATCCCTGGTACACATTTTCTGTATGTCTATAAAACATCTTCTGAAGACTCCAAAACTGCTCACTACTCTTGTAAGCAAAAAAATAAAAATACACTTATTGCAAAAAGACAATTGTCATATCCAGCTAATGAATCAGATTACATTTTTAAATTAAGATTTAGAAATTACAACCACTTATATCTACCTTTTGGTTATATCCAGAGAAATTTCTATTTGGAGTCAGAGTCTGAAGTTCATTGTTTTGTTCATCCTTTTTTAGCAGATAATGATCTTTACATCCTGGACTCATGGAAGGCTGATTGCCTACAAGGTGCTTGGGTAAGTGACTTCCAACCTTTAAAACAAACACATAGCCACAACTGTAAAAAAAAAAACAAGTTTTAAAATGTACACTAAGAAGAATTGGCTAACTATGGACAAGTCTCCATGGGCACCAATTATGATTTCAAAACCAAAAATGGTGGCTACTTAAGGGGATTAAAATAACGAAACAATATGCAAGTAACATGTAGATAATTTGATATTTATGTGCCCTACTCCAAACATTCAATTAAATCAGCTGAGCAGAACATATTAAAATATTAGAAAACATTCACAACCCAACCAGTGGACTTCAAGAAATAAAAAATCCTCACAACTAAATTGATATTAAATGTTTGCATTGTATAAGAGTCTTATAGCCAGTTACAAGCTTAAAAAGTTATAGTATTGTTCTGGAAAACATATCCCTATAATTCCAGGGGATATTAAAGCACCATTAGTCATTTTTAACTGATTTGTTTTATAAGGTACTTAAAGAAGACTAAGCCAAATTCTACTTCACAGAAGTATGCACTGCAGTCAATTTAGCCCTTCACAAATCCTCTATTACTGGAAGTTACAGCTATTTATACTACAACTTACTTTATTCTGTAATGTCTAGGACACTTTTCCTAATTGTTCTACATAATGTCAGTTATCAATATGCTCATTTTGGAAAGGAACATTTACAATTCTTTCAGTGATGTAACTTAAGGAAAATAATAATTTTAAGTATTGAATATATATTCAATCTATTCAAATTCTCTCTCAAATTCTACTATTATCTTCCTTTCATGAAGCTTAGGGGAATTACACCAGTTAAATACGCCACACCCTTTCTGACCTTCCTATCCTTGTGCTCAAGGGAAATCTATCAAACACCTTTAAAAGACAACCCTGGGAACATAAATTAATAATCTGACTGGACACTAGGAACCAGAGACTGAAGACCAATATTGATGTTATGACACTATAACCTACCCGATTCCCGAAATTCTTCCTACACACTACAGGTGATAATGAAAAAAGCTTTTCTAACTGCATGAAAACCATGCCCTTGGTGTAATAAAAGATCTCCCAAAGATACCCCTTTCCTCTCACAAAATTTCTGGGCCATCATGGCTATCACATCACTCTAATACTGCCAATTTCATAGTATTTATTGCCTAGGAGAAGCTGGAGGTGAATTTTTTTTAATAATTCCTCTTTTTGTGCATGCAGGTATGATGTAAGCACTAATATGACAGTTAACTACTGCCTTCACAGTTTGTGCATGTGATAGACACAAAACAGAAATATTCCTTTCCAAGGCTGTTCTACTAAAGCAGGGGTGGCCAAGGTGTAGCACACAGACACAACGATTGTGTGCCATGCAAGTGCTGACAGAGCTGCAAGCAAACAGGGGAGGGGAAGGGAGGTTTGGGGAAGGTAAGGGCCTGGGGCTGGAGGGGTGCATTGAGGCTCACCAGGTCTGTGATGCCCTGGCTGGGAGGCTAGTGGGAGTCAAGGCAGCAAGGCCCATCTTGCCCACTGCACCATGTTCTCCTACTTGGCTGCTCGGCAGAAACTCAGCTGACCCAGACAAGCTATCCCAGAACAACCCCACACCACTAGCTAGAAGAACAGGGAGGAAGACGAATGACAAACCCACACCACGCATTCAGAAGATGGATGGAAGAAAGCCTCATGCTGCCCAGCTGCAGGGAGGCAAGGTGGGAGAGAGAAGAAATAGCCCCATGCCACCCACCCAGAGGGAAGTGGGGGTCAGCCGTATGCCAGTCTTTACCTCCCTAGAACAGGTAAGACTGACCACCCTCCTCCCCTCTTCCTGCTCTTTGGCACTCAGCACAGGTCAGGGCACAGGAAGGTTTGGCCCAGGACACAAAATGCATTAGTTATGCCTCTGCCTGAGCCCAGTCCAGCCTGACAGTCCCAGACTAGGATCTACATGTCACACCAGACTCCAAATCAGAAGAGACCAAAGTGAGACCGGCACTATCAGTGCCCCTGAACCAAGCCCTCCATGCTGGGTGCCCCCAGAAACACATCAGGGTTTACCGGGGTCTTAGTGGTGACACCCCCTCTCTCAGCAGCATTCTGCCATTACTTTGCTCTGTAATGCCAGAGACTCACCTCCTTTATGGCACCTCAGGATACAAATTCTATCAAGATCCCTGGGATGCAGAAATCAGAGTGGCACTAATGGAGAAGGGGGGTTTATCTTGTGGCACACGTGTCAAAAAGGGTGGCCACCATTGTACCAGAGTTACATACTTGTATAGCATTTAGATTTCAATGTGCCTTTAAGGAACAGCTGTCAATGGGAGATAACTCAAGAGCTAGTAAGCAATTATGTTTACTAATGACTGAAGATGCCAGGGTCTACCAGTTATCAAGAACTGATGAGAGCAGAATCTTATACATCAGGGGTTTTCAACTGGGGGTACATGTATGCCTGGGGGTACTTGACAAGGCCCTAGGGGGTACAGGCAGGTGGGTAGGGATGAAGCACCACCTCACACCATCCCACGCAGGTGCACCCACTTGGCCAGCCACGGGGAAGGTCACATGCAGCAGCCATCACGGCTCTGCCTTTGGCCTCATGCCACTCCCTA
>NW_017728909.1:64630979-64672669 GCF_001723895.1 Crocodylus porosus | reverse complement strand
GGCCACCAGGGGTACACTGACCCAAAAAGGTTGGAAACCCCCATTATAAATGAATTTCCCAACCCTACACATTGTTTCAAAGGGACTGCCAGCATACTTAAAATTATACAGTACTTGTTTAAACACTGGTAAAAATTAGTCTTAAATATTTACATATTAAAAATAAATACAGCTAGGAACAATTTTTTTTTTATTTATTTTTTTATTTTTATTTTTTACAGAATCCACAGGGTGTTTAAACTCCTTTTAACAACAAGCTATAACCATTTTTACTACAAAACAAGCAGAAACCAAGATCTCACTATACTAGATGCTCTTTCAGCCTAAAAATGAGAAGGTCCCCACATCAAAGTGTTTTCAAATGAAATACACTAGGAAAGAATTATGGACTATGTGCATATTATGGATACACAAAAGACATAGGAAGAGATCAAGACTCTCATTTGGAAAGGCTTTGTTTCCTTTTAAGCATAAGCTTACTCCTTAGTACCACTTCTGATTAACCAAGTTAAATATGAAGAATAGGCCGTACAGAGTCAAGAGGTCCTTAGCCTTTCTTGGTATGTCCTTACCTCTTTCTGTCAATAGGTTATTTTCCTTATTTTCTGTCAATGTCTTCTTTTAATTTTGCTGAAAATTTTTCCTTTTTTTTTGTCTTTGGTTGACTATGAGATTAAACACCATAAAACACCCTTCCAGGTGATGCTTAATTGGTCCACCATCTCTGATCCTGACTATATATCCCACCAGTTGAAGTCTTGGTGATTTATGTAGACTGACATAGAAAATGTACCAGCAAAGGACAGAGATACAAACTGTAAGGATGCAGCTGGTATGTCTGTAGGATTCTGTGGTGATCTAAGTGTAGCAAAGCCATTCCAACTTCATCCCCACTTCATTTAGGATCAAAGTTAGGGTGATTTAACTAACTTGTATCACTGCACTAGATAATGCAGACATAACATTTAGAGCCTAATAGATGGTATACACTCTAGAGCAGCATTTCTCAACCAGTGGATCACAAGAATATAGAAAAGAGTCACGAACAAACTTTAAAAATGGATTCTCCTTTAAAGGAGAAACAGTGGCTTTTCCCTTGCAGGCTAACAGAGTTCCAGCCTTCAGAAAGCTGCTTGGGTCCCCCCATCCCACACACTGTGGGGCTGGGGGGCAGTGGGTCAGGAATGAGGGGCACTGGGTCAGGACTGGCCATTGATGTTTACAAATGGGTCCTTGTACAAAAAAAGGTTGAGAACCACTGCTCTAGAGCAGCAACTCCCTTTCCCATTTTAAAGTAGCTATAAAAATCCATAACCTGCTATTTTACTACATTTATTATATTTTAGATCTCTTGCTTTCATAGTCCTTATTAAATCATTAGGTCTTCTCCTCATATTATTGGCCCTAAATGCATTTCAATATTTAGTTTTCCTCCTGCCGCCTTAGTAAGCATTCATACCTGACACCCTTATGGGCCTTGTAACAAAGTTTAGATATTCTAAATATTTGTTTCAGGTTACAATTCTCTGAAAAGAGAAACAGGTATTCTCACTCTAGACCCAAATCTAATTTCTTCCCTCATCCAACTAATTAGTAAATAGTGCTCCTATTTGTTACTTTACCAATTTAAATGACCCATCTTGCTGATATCCAAAATCTTGTTGGCTTACCACTACATATTTGGTTTGATCTTAATTGACACCAAGTTCCATTTTCCTTGCACCTTCCTATAATGCCATGCTTTCTATCATTATCTTCTCTCTCTGCTACAGCTACTAAATAATTAACATATCCCAAAGTTTGTGCAAAACATTTAAAATTTACAATAAAAAATTTTGCAATGATCATATCACTGTTTCCTGTAGCCTGTTAAAGAGTATTGGGAATAGCGCACCTTTCTGCCTTAATTCTGTATTGGTGTTAAATAAGCCAGACTTTACCTACTAGCCGTACTCTACTTTAGACCCAACACAAAAATTTGTACTCTCATAATAACATTTTCATATTCCAAATTCTTTCATTATTGCCCAGAAGCCATTAAGAAAATATATGATTGTATACAGTGAAATAGCTATAAAAATATGTAGGTATCCAGTTCCATTTCCATGTTGTCTTATGTATGTAACAAAGTGGTAACATTTTATCCATGGCTGACTTTTTTCCCAGAACTATACAGACATCTTCCTAATATAACTCTGAGTGCATTATGCAGTCCATCAGTTACCTTACCCCTTCTTGTTTTTAATAGTTTAATAATTCAACAGTAACATTACCAATGCTTAGTCTTTGGTTTTTCCTGAATATCCTGATTTCCTTTCAAGCATCTTCAAAAAAATTATTCTCCTACACATGGCTCAGCTGCCTCGAAAATGGTCATTTGTTATTCAGTTTTTTTCATGAGCTCCAATAAGGAGCTCATGAAAGTATCTCTCCATTTCTTTATAAATGCATTCTTTGTCACTAAAAAATTTCCATTTCTTTCCTTCTTCATTCATAGCTGATACCTTGTAAAATGCTCAGTGTTATCAACACTATCTTTTTTTCATCTCCTCCACAAAGCCCCACAACATTGTCTTTTGTATTAATTACCAGGCTCTTAAGGTTTCCCCACCCAATCAGTATGGGGAAACAAGCCCCCGTCTCATTTACATACAATAAAACATCCTCATTAAATACACTGCCTATTATTAAACTACTCCCAGAAGCAGCATATGCTCAGTAATGAAAACCAACTATGAAGTCCAGGTGCCCTCCACCCAAGGGTGTTGAGGGAGCTGGCAGGGGTCATCACGGAGCCCTTGGCCCAGCTGTATTAGCATTTGTGGTCATTTGGCCAGGTGCCAGGAGACTGGAAACTAGCTAATGTGGTCCCCATTTTTAAGAAAGGGAGGAAGGAGGACCCGAGTAATTATAGGCCTGTAAGCCTCACCTCAGTCCTTGGGAAGATCTTGGAGAAAATCATCAAAGAGCACATCTGTCAGGGCCAGCAGGGGAGATCATATTAAGGGGCAACCAGCATGAGTTCATCAAAGGCAGGTCCTGCCTGACCAACCAGGTTGCCTTTTATGACCAGGTAACTAAATCCTTGGATGATGGTGTTGCCATGGATATAGTCTTTCTAGAGTTTAAGGCGGCCTTTGACACCATCTCTCACCCCATTCTCACTAATAAATTAAGCAACTGTGGCACTGATGCCTACCCAGTTGGATGAGTAAAAAACTGGCTATGGGGTGCACCCAGAGAGTAGTGGTGGACAGGTCATACTCAACCTGGCGAGATGTAAGCAGTGGGAACCCCCAGGGCTTGGTCCTCGGGCCTGCACCATTTAACATCTTCATCAGGGACTTGGACAAGGAGGTTGAAAGCACATTGTCCAAGTTTGCTGATCACACTAAGATGTGGGGCAAGGTGGGCACACTTGAAGGGAGAGGGAGGCTGCAACTAGATTTAGACTACAAAAGTGGGCAGATGAGAATAGGATGGGGTTCAATGTAGATAAATGCAGGGTGCTGCACCTTGGGAGAAGGAATCCACAGCATACATACAGGCTGGGGAGTTCCCCTCTTGAAAGCACAGAGGCAGAAAGGGATCTTAGAGTCACTGACTCCAAGATGAACATGAGCCACCAATGCCAGATAGCAGTCAGCAAGGCCACCCATACCTTGTCAGGCAGCCAAACATGCATCTCACGATAGTCCAGAGAGGTGATACTCCCCCTGACATTGGTCAGGCCGCAGTTGGAGTACTGCATCCAGTACTGGATGCCTCACTTTAAAAAGGATGTGGCCAGCCTGGAGAGAGTTCAGAGGAGGACCACCCATTTGGTGAGAGGGCAGCAGGACAGGCCATATGAGGAGAGACTGAGGGACCTGAACCTGTTCAGCCTCAGCAAGAGGAGGCTGAGGGGGGACCTGGTGGCTGCCTACAAACTTATCAGGGTAAATCATCAGCAAATAGGAAGAGCTCTATTCTCCCCAGTACCACCTGGGGTAACAAGGAACAATGGTAATAAGCTGATAGAGAATAGGTTTAGGTTAGAGATCAGGAGGCAATATTTTACAGTTAGGGTGGCCAGAATCTGGAACCAACTTCCTAGGGAAGTGGTCCTCACCCCACCTTGGGTAAATTCAAAATAGGTTAGCATCACCTGTCTGGGGTCTTGTGAACCCAGCAATCATTCCTGCCTCTGGCAGGGGTCAGGCTAGATCATCTGTTCAGGTTCCTCCTGACCCTAGCTACTATGAAACTATAAGTTGATTGAATGCAGCCAATACTGAGCATGCCTGCAAAACACTTGCCCATATTGGGCAAACATACTGATGGAGATGCGTGTGCATAAACACAGAGGTGTTCCCCCCACAGGGAACTGGCACTGGGTTTGGAGGTACTATAATAGACTGGCACCAGGAGGGCAAGAGCCATGAACGCCACATGCCCCCAGAGGCTGGCGGGGCATGGTGAGCTCCCACAGGTGGCGGTAGCAGCAGCAGGAACAAGGCAAGCAGGGAGATCTTGCAAGCAGCTGTGGCACTGTTGGTGGTAGGAGGTGGAGGTGAATAATGACCAGTGGTTGGCGACCACCCACAGACACCGCCAGCAGCATCAGCAGCTGGCAGCAGCAATCGGGGACCATCCACAGATGATGCCGGTGACATCAGTGGTGGGGAGGGTGAGCAGAGATTGCCTGCAGGTGTTGCCAGCAGCACTGGCACCACTTTTTGCTGGGGGTGCACCGCTAAGCTCAGGGGGTGCACATGCACCCCCTACAAGTCGCCACTGGTGAGAGCCAGCCCTGACATGTTCTCCTTGGTGCCAAAAAATCCTGCTACATTTGATCTTAGCCAAAAGGCTGATGTGCTGATAGGCTGCTATCCTTGTAGTAGGTTCCTATCTGAGTACAATATAGTGCCCATTGTGCTCAGTCCCCCTCAGCGCTGACTCTTTCAACTCATAATGAATCACTACACTGAATATTTCAACTTCCTCTTCACTCCCACAGCTAAGCTGTGACTTTCTTTCCCCAATGATTCCTGAGCAGGGTCTGACAGTAAAATTGGAACAAGTTGCGGGGGCAGAGGGCAAAGTGTCCACTTGCCTCCCCAATCACTATTTTCCATGCTGTAGCAGTAGGAGGGAGACGAATTGAAGGCAAACCTCTGATAGTTAGATTTTATACTTTTGAAAAATACTAACAGAATTTACACATTTTTCCATATATAGGATCTAACTATTGGTTGGTCATCTTAAATTCAGGTTATTCTTAGATTTGAGTAAATATGGTCATTAAAAGCTCATTCCCTATGATATGCATTGTCCTCAACTCTAATGGAACTGCATAGGAAGACAGTGCATTACAGGAATTAGATGTTAGATGAACAACTTCTAGCAATAAATAAATAAAAAGAAACATAGACCCACATATTATCACACAATTTTATGTCAATGCATTTTGTATTAAAGCATAGATGAAGTCAAAATACCTTATGTCCTATTATTTTAAACAAGACTTCTTTCATATTAAGAGTTATGCTTTGAAACTACTAGCATAATATTTTATATGATTTTTTTTGCAAGAAACAGCAGCATATTTCATAAAAAGGCAATGATGGTAAATCTAATGTCCTGATGGCTCAAGGATCTTTTAGACTACCTCCATATAGAAGAGTTTTTGATATTTAGACAAGTTGGAAAAAACTGTTCTTCCAATCAAAGATGTAATGTCAAATATCAGTTAATTTTAAATTCTTAAATTTTAAATGATATTGCAGGTTTATGTTTGCAAACTGACCACATAGCCAGGTATCTTAAAAATAAAGTCTGCTTTGATGGCATTATATTTTATTTGAGGATTATTTTTAAGTCAGTTGAAATCCCATTGAGCGACTGACTGAAGGAGTACAAAACCCCCGATTACTGTATGCAATAACCCTTTGAGAGACAGAGAATGTCTAGTAATTTAGAGTTATTATATGATTCACCCTACAGGTAATAAAGTCAAACAAAAAATATCCTCTGGATTTAAAATGAAATAAATACACCTTGAACTTGGGGAGTTCCAAAGAATCCCAAGCACCTGTAAAATTTAGCATTATTACAATTTTGATAAACTGGCAGGTATCAATCTATCACTCATGTTAAAAAACTAAGGTACAGGTTAGAAAACTACTATGTGCTACAAAATCCTAATATCAATTTGAATTGAGGGCACTCAGAATCAGATGCTTCCCCTATAGTACAAAGGAAATCTGACATGTCAGGATAAGATCCTCATCAACATCTTAGTCCTAGATGTTAGCCACAGAACTGCATAATATCTTAAATCCAGACTTTGCCAGTGATGCTTTAATAATCTTTCTATATCAAAACTACAAAAACCATAAATAATAAATCTTCAGCAGAAGATTTCTTATTCTATTTTTTATTTCCAGAATACTTTTAACTTCTGCCTAAAGTAAACAAAGATTTCTTACCTTTTTTTTTTTAAATATTGTTTTTTGCCAGCATTTGTTTCTTCTGGAAATGCATTAATAGTTTGGGAGTCTACCACCTCCTTTTCAGAATAAATTGAATTGTTGTTTGAAAGTTCATAATTTTAAAATTCATTAAGAGTAAAAGCATAATTTTAGTCCACTCTGGCTTCTTTTTTCCTCCCCTTAAGCTTTAGATTAATATGAACTGATTGTCAGGCCTAAAAATTGATTGCATCAGCATTCAACCATTTAAAATACATATTGGTTCCATTTGTCAAAAGGTAAAAGGTACATATCTACACAGTGAAAGTTACTAACCCTATTCCCATTTTTCTAACGACCATGTTTAGAAGTCAAGAGCACTGCAGAAATGATAGTCAGATGGGGGTGGGGAGGGGGGGAAAAAAAAAAAAAAAATCACATGCTGTGTTCCATGTTAAGTCAAATTATTCCTACCTATTTACAGATAAATGTCATTTTCTAAATTGAAGGAAACAACTTATAAGAAAAAAAAAAAGCAAAAAGCTTTGCCACTACCTATTACTTATTAATGGCAAAAACTTGTATATCTCTTATTATACCTGTTCCTCACATGGTAGGTATATTATGTTAATCTGTCATTTACTATAAAGTTACATTCTCGTAAGTGTGAAAGTAAGAAAGAGAGGATGGTAAGAGTCATTCAAATGTAGAAAAATCCTCAGCATACAAGACTAATAGTTCTAAACCTGTCTCCATTTGTTTGAATGGTATGAGAAAAATATGTAGTAAGGCTTTTAAAGCACTATCTTGGAGTCCTGCAGAGAGGAGCTAACCATTGTTTTATGCAATGAGTGGATAGATCAACATCTAATCCAACAGCTCCATTTTGTCCCTGTTATGGTAATGTCTGCAGTTTGTAAAGCCTTGAATTTGTTTCTTAGCGCAAGCTAAGTATGAAGTTCTCCACTGAGATTTGTGTCTATTGTACATCTACTAAAGTTAACATGAATGCCATTGATCCCAGTAGGAAAACTTGCAGGCATGACACATTCAGTGCCAAAGCAAGGGCTCTAATTAGTACCTAGTTCCGGTCTGACAGTAAAGGCCTTAACCTTTGTTAGGGAATAATGAGCCAAGCAATGTTTGAAGCCTCAAAGTAAGCTTTAGAGAACAAGGAGGGTGATGAGAATTGCTTTAAATGCGACAGACACAGGTGACCAAACAGTGAACCACACACTTGGCACTAAACAGTAAAATGCCCGGGACATACAAACATCATCCAGTCTTTTTATTTTCTGTTCTGTTGCTGAATTAAGGAACAAAATGTGATAACTCTACCAAATAATGCAACTCACCTGAAACAAAAAGGAAGAGATTTGGTGAAAAAAAAATAATAAAGGGATACATTATCTGAAAATCTTAGGTGCTAATTTGTATAAGGCAATAAATGACCAAGTCGGTGACCGTCGTAAGGCAAATTGTAACAGAATAAAGCTAAAAAATACTCATTACCAATAACACCACTTTACTAGCATATGCAAGAAATCACTTAAAGATTACTAAAATTGTTATCAAATAAAGGTGAATGTACATATACTGTTCTTGATTTCATGTATACCAATTGCTACCAATTGCTAAATACAGGGCAATCCTGTGCAACATGTCTCTTTATTATAAGTAAGGGAAAGGGAACAGGGTCACTTGCAGCAGAGCTCTCCTAGGCAGTGTGGTGCACTGCAGCTGCATTTAGTCTCCTCATCTAGACTGTAGCTGCCCCCACAGTGCTCCACATGGAGCCAAGCCCCATCCACACCCTCCCACACTGTGCTCCCATCTGCCCCAGTCCCAACCAGTGTGCATACTTCCCTGGAAAGACTGCTCTCAGTGTGGCTGAAGCTGCCCAGGTACTGCTCAGCTTCACCCGCCTCCAACAGCTCTTCCTCCTCCTCCTGCCCCTGCTGCAATGCTCCAGGTGGGGGCAAAGCTGCAGCTGAGGAGCTCCTGCCCCAATGCACACAGCTCCAGCTCCCAGCCACCTTCCACCCACCCAGCATGATGAGCAGCTACCTGCAGGCGGTTAAGCGGGTGGAAGGCAGCCAGAAGCTGGAGCCCCCATATGCAGGAGCAGGAGCTACCTGGCTACAGCTTCCCTATGCCTGGCTGGGCATCTATGCCCAGCACACATCCCTATGGCTTCCCCACACTGCCTGCTGCTCAGAGGGGTCCAGCAGGAACAGAAGGAGGAAGAGCTGCCAGAGGCAGAGGGAGCCAAGCAGTACCCAGGCAGCTGCATGCTGGCCAGGGGGCACAGGTGGGAGCTCAGCACAGGATGCCCCAGGCAGGAGTGACCGGGGCTTGGCCCCATGTGGAGCACCATGGGAGCAGCTGTGGGCCAGATCCAATCAATTGGTGGGCACCTGTCCGTGGGCCAGATCCAATCATTTGGTGAACCAGATCCAGCCCGTGGGTTGCATTTTGCCCACCCCTGCTTTCAACTAGAGATACTCACAATGCACATGTATAAATCACCAATCTTATTCAAATCCTAAACCATAAAACTGATCCACAACAAAGTATTTAACACATGCTTAAGTCCCAGTTACTTCACCTCAAGTTCATACTTTTAGTGTTGTGTTGAGCTGAGTCTGGTCCTGTAAGAGGGAGAGGGAAGACAAATAACTGGGTGACCATACAAAAGAACCAAGGACAGATGAAAGAAAAAGAATATAGAAAACTAAGGAATAATGTACCATTCATTTCACACTAGTATAATAAACTAAGTGAGAGTGTCTGGCATGAAAGCAAACGGAAAAATCTCTCTACCCTGGTAGCACTAGCCATCCAAAGTAAATTTTGTTGCAGGCCTGATCTGCTTTCTTTCCCCCTCCCCCACCCGCCCCAGCATTTCCAACCAACCAGAGCTCCTAAAAAGGGCACAGCCAAACATATGGCAACATCTCCCTGAGAAACAGAGCTTTTAGCTCTACTAAGCAGGAATTTTCTGTGTTTTGATATCGAATCTCATCTAACAAACTGCATGAGTTCTGCTGTCAAATACTAGCAAATCTGGAGGGAAAGACAGCTGGGAAAGCATAGAAGCACCAACAAAGGAAGGCTTATACGGAATACAATGGAGTGAGGAAGACATTAACTGACATTCCTAGGGCTAGGGACAGGAACTCAAAAAGGCTGAGCCTGAACTGATTCAATCTTTGCAGGTTAGTCCAACCTGGCTAAGCTAAACCAGATTGTAACTGCACACACATCCCCTCTAGACTGAAAAAAAAAATGCAGGCACATGCCTGCAATGGCTGAAGTTAGAAGCCAGGGGGTACTAAAGCAGCCCTCCCTCCCTTTTACTGTGCTGAGCTGAGGAAGGCATAGCCAGGCCCCAGCAGCATGCCCCGATTCCCCCTCCTGATCAGCCCAGCAGGGAAGGGAACTGATAACACAGTGTTTATCACCCCTACCTCAGTGTTTATCACCCCATTAAGAAAACAACAAAGGGACTTTACCAGTTACCCATTGATTCTGCCTTTGTCCCGTCTGCCACAACACAGACTGTAGCCAGCATGTGGTCTGCTAGCTAATGCTGAGAGGTGTCTGTATAAGGATGGGGTAATCCCTGCTTAGAGGCAGGGGAACAGGGAGAAGCCAGGCAGGTGCCTGCAGTCTCTGCTGGAGCTGCAGCAAGGGAGCAGAGGGGAGGGGCCAGCCCTGCTGTGGAGCAGAGAGCCCTGCCCAGCCCAGAGAGCATGCTGGGATAGTCTGATTTAACTTAAAACAGCAAGGAGACTGGGACAGACATTGCACAAACCAGTTTGACCCAAATCAATTAAGTCTGATACTACATTCAACCAGGTTCATCTCAAACCAGTTTAAGCCATTTTCAAACTGGTTTATGTGCACTAAATATCTGTCCTGTTACATGTTTAAACCAGTTTCTGATCACTTGAACCAGTTTATGCATAATGTCTGTCCCTAGTCTAGGTGACAAATCCTGGCACATCAGTCTTCTTCCTTTGGGATCTATCAAATCAGTTATGGTAAAAGGGCTTTTGTGATTGGTATTTATCAGTCAGTAGCTTGGAATAAAAATACTGTAAACATGAAAATGTGAGATTTATTGTTCTGCAGGTGTAAAATTTGAGATGCACCAACTTCATACAAAAATTCATTAGTAATATTTTTATGTTTCATATTCTGTCTTTACACCATAGAAAATTCTCTCTCATTCTGGTCAAACTAGAAAATTTGAAAGAAATTGGGCCATTAATAGAAGTCCATTTCTCAGGTGGAAATTTATAAGAATTATCATCAGTGACTACTGTACGATCGTAGAATTCTAAGAAAAAAATATTTGCTATGGACTAGTACTTCTTCTCAAGCAATTCATCATGAAAATTTATAATGGGAGAAAAGGGGGAAGAGAAAGAAAGGAATGCATTCTTCTATCAAGAACAAAAAACTGACTATATCAAATTAATTTAAGAGAGAACTCATAAGCAGATACAATGTTCAGCTGGTTTCTTGTGGTATAGAGTTAAAGAGTCATACTTGGTGGGGAAGGCAAGAGTAAATTTTCTTTGAGGTAGCCACTGTAAGTGACCGACTCATTTATCCTGCATAATTTAATTTCATGGGCCATGAATGAGGCATGTCTTTAGAATATCAGTCGCAATTTTGACCAGTATTATTGGGCACTTTTTCATATGCTCCAGGGGTGGGGGAGGGGCAGTGCTTTAATTAAAGCGCTGCTGCATCTCCTGTATCAGCATTCACAAGCTTAAAAATGGCAGCAGGGGTGCCTGAACTAAAGCTTGTAAGCTTCAATTCAAGTGCCCCCACCACCATTTTTAAGCATGGGGATGCTGATAGACACAGAAGGCTGCTGGGGCATGGCAATTGCCATCTCCAGCAGACTCAATTAATCAAGTCTGCTCTGGCATGCTGGAATTCCAGCACATCAGAGAAGCCCCGGCACTCATGTATAGGTGCCCCTGGATGCTACAAGCTGGCCTTTACTCAACTACAAGTAGTAAGAAGAAAACATCTACCCCCCACCCCTTCTACCCACAATACAGAATTTCCTCCTCAGATTTGTACCCCTGCTATAGAGAAGAGCAAGGCTACATGTTTAAGTCTTTGCACTGCTGTCATCACCCCTCTTTCTGTCCCCCTCACCACCTCCCATAATGCAAACACAGTGGATTGTAGATTCCTCAATGAACCTTCAACACAACTTATTAGGGTAGGGAGCAGGCTGGATACTAAAAATTTACAGGTGTGTCTGATGTAAAATGCCTCGCAGGACTATGTACTTTACATGAACCACCTCTGGTTGGTATTTCATAGATCCAACCAGGTATCCACTTAAAAATAGAAGTATGTAGGTGTTTTTCAAACTCCAACTTTTCCAAGATTTTTAGGAACTCTTCTTAGTTGCTTTATCATAAATTCTTGAAGCATAAAAGCAGTGTGCAAGACATAGAAAAAGCACTGAAAGCAATTAGTTATCCCTTCCAACAGAAAACAGATTTTCTTCTCAATATAGTTCCTAACTTCTTTCAAAGGAATATGAAAGTGAAGTGTTGCCCTCTAGAGGAAACTACTACTTTCTAGGGGAAAAAAAACCCAGATAAATCAGAATTAAAAAGTCACAATTTGGGGGAACAGATGCTCTTTAACTGTAGTAATTTTTTATAAATGATGATTACATCAAAATTCTCTCCAATTTTTTTTTCAAAATGTAGGTAAAATAGAAATAATAGTTCTTTCTGACCACATTATTTCTCAAGTATCAACTTTGTTTTTTAGATATTTTTTAAAAGTCGGAAGGTTAGCTTTATATTAGTTAGTAAAACACCTGTAGTAAAATTAGAGGATAGTTCTTCGAACCACAATAATTTATCCTTCTTTTAATAACTGTATGGTAGTAAATGCTTTGGCCTGAACACAGTGTAAACAGGGTTGCTCAGATAAACAAGGAAAGGATTATATTGCTATTATTGGAAGAGTTTTCTAAAAGGATAGAGACCTAGATTTTGAACAGAGAGGCTTATCCATTAGGACAGGTGCAAGTATCGGTAAAGAAAGAGGGGAAGACTTTCCCAAAAAAAGATATAAAAACAGATCCTAAAACAGTGTCTTTCTAGCGATATTTCCCAGGTTTTAAGAGACCATATAATTTGCTCCAGCTACTTTTTTGAGTCTGTCTACTAATTGTTGATACTGTAACTGTGTAACAAGCAGATCTAGGAGCCTGCTTGCTCCTGTCAATATTAAATCTACACAGATTGGGCACTTACTCCTTCATCGTTTTGGCCCAAAGAAGCTTCTTCCCCTAGTCCACTTCCCCTAGTCTCCAGTGGTACTAGGAGACATGAATGCAGCTTCTTCAGTAGCATGCTGGGAGAGGGGTTATGAAGAAAAACGTAATGTTGTTCAGTCTTAAACCTAATTTATGCATTCCTTGATACCATCTTGAGTTGGTACACCATAGACACATTCCAATGCTGCAATAGAAAAATTGATTAAGCATAATCCCATTTAAAAGAACTCCTCAGTAAAGGCAGTGCAAGAGTGATGTTGTAGCCATGCTGATCCAGAAATTATGAGAGAGGCAAGGATTTCTTAGGGTGATATCCTCCTACCCTCTTCCTCCCCTCCAGTAAAGGGAAGTCTTTGATTTGGTCCAAAATCTGTTTCGAGAGAGGAACTCCTGCTCCTGCTCTCACTACCATCAAGTCCCTTGAAATTCATAATTAAACAAACATGTTCCTAAAAAATTCTGTTTTTGTACCAATGAACTACAGATTTTAAATTTTAAAAAGTTGAAAGATACATATTTAACTACGCAAAGCCAAGTCTCTCTTTAATCAGTAATCATTTTCCATTTTATTTGCTGCAGTTAACTTACTACAGACATTCAATTCACAGGTACAAAACTCCAGGCTGCAAATAGTTAGTTCTACTTAATCTAGACAGAAGCCTTCAACCTAACATGGATGACTTTTTTTAATTCAGTTAATTTAATTCAGTACACCTGGTCACCCTTGCTGCTGGAATACTTGTTTGTAGAATCAACAGAAAGGCAAAGAGATTTCATCTGCACACAGAATGAACCACCCTGTCACTCCTAGGACTGCTTCCTACAGAGCAAGGTTGATGATGAATGATGGGGTATAGGTGTGTCCCGGGGAACCAGAATGGGACTTACCCACGGCAGCAGCGGAGCCCAAGCGGGACATCTGCTGCTTGTTTACACCAACGCGACCGGAAGTCAGCGTCGGTGCCGGCAAACGGAAGCCGGCAATAAAAGCGGCCGCCAAGAGAGGACAGGTGGGAGAACGAGCTGGGAGCTTCGCACCAGCCGAGGCAGAAGACCCTAGAGGGGAACAGGCCACGGACCCCCCAGTAGGAGGGACAGGAAGCTCCCGGGCAGGACGAGCTGCCAACCGCTCAGCTCGGGGAGCAGAGAACTCTGGGGACAAGCAAACAGCTAAGTCCCCAGAGAGAAGGACAGGGAACCCCAGCGGGGAGCCGCAGCTTACCCAGGCGGAGGGGAGGATACCAGCCACGGCCAGCTGCAGGATGACGAGTGAGGAGTGGCAGACGAGCGTCAAGGATGAGGAATCAAGTGGTGGGGAATTTTGGGACTGCGAACCCGAGACACGCAGGACTTCAAGGTCCTGGGTTCGGGCACCGGTGCAGGAACGTGACGTCTCCAGGGAGGGTTGGGACCCGGAAGAACGCTGAGGAGGCGCTGCCGGGCGGAGGTTGACGCCAGCCGGCTACGGCCATAGACTAAGATACGGATTGCCCAAAGGGGGCCTGGGAAGGTCCGGGTAAGAGGCCCAGCCAGTAGGGCTGTGGGGGCCTAGCTTTCAGTTTTTCAGGTTTGTTTTTCTGTTAAAAGGGATACCCCAGCTGAGGGGTACAGCTGGGGAGCTCAGGTCAGGGACCCCGCAGTGAAACCCCGCCTTGGCCGTGACCCAGTCCCGGGTCAACCAGGATACGAGGAACCCTAAGATAAGGGTCGGTCAGACCGGTGAGGCGGTCGGCCCGTCTGTAGGAAGCCGGGTCACACATTAGAAGGGAGCACCAGAGGAGGCGTAAGGCTGGGGTGCAAGGGGTGGTGGAGCCCCGCAATGTGACCGCCGAGGGATCCCGGGCTGCGAAGTGACCAGGAACCATCCTAACTGAACCTAAACAACAAGTCATGGCAGGAGAGATCTAGGGCGGGGAATGGACATCATAACACCTACTCCAAACCAGTAGCATTCCAGGGTGATCAGCGACAGTCCTCCTTCCACAGGCGACTACCCACGGGGAGGACCCCCCCACTCTTCCCCCAGTCCGGTGGTCACAAGGTGCATATTAATATAGTCTGCAGATAAAAGATGTACTTAATTTTCCTCCATGCTTTGATATAATTCTTTCCAGGAATGCTACATTTTCTTGTAATTTTTACATACATAGAGTTACAGTTTCCTACATTCTGAGGCATCATCTTGACAGAGAAAATAACGTAGCTTCTCTGGATTATAAAGTGAGTCACTCCATAACACAGTGTGGGCCTCATCCAAGAGCCTGTTTTATATAGATTCATTATATATCATCTTCATGTAATGCAAGTTTACTGTGAATTATACAAATGCAGATTTGATTATTTTTAAGAACTTTCCCATAAATTAATTTTCCCAACCGGCAAGGCTGAGCCTGCAGATCTCCAGGGGAAGGTGATGGGCCCTGGAGCATGCACGAGCCGGAGGAAGGACAGCATGGGGCACAGCAGGGGCAGAAGGCTTGAGAAGCAGCAAAGAAACACCACAAGAAGGGAGTCGGGGAAGAGTGCCCCAGAGTGGCTCGGCAGAGGCAGAGCTGAGAAAAGCCTCCAGAGAGGCAGAGGGCAGGCAGAAAGCCAGGAAGCAACTAGCAAGGATCAAGGCCAGCAAGGGAGGAACCTGCCGAGGCATGGTGAAGCCAGGAAGCCGCACATGGCTCACTAAGAAGGCTGAGCTAGCTGCGCGCCCTGGTGAAGACTAGCTGGGACATTAGAAGCAGCTAAGCCCACTGTGCACCCCCATGAAGAGAGACACAGAGGAGGGCCCAGAGCCCCAACAGGACAGGCAGTGTTGGAGCCGAGAAGGGAGCTGTCAGGTGACAGCAACCCCTCTGGAGGATGGAGGCCCTACAGACAAGGCAGGGCATGAAGCCCTAAGCAGCATCGAGGCTGGGAGTCATGGCCAAAGAGAACGGGCACCCAAAGAGGGCCTATTTTGATCAAAGGCACACAGAGAGACACTGAAGAACTCCACAACCCAGTTTGCAGTAGGATCCAGTGGCTCAAAGTATATACCAGTCGAGGCTGGGCCTTTGAACTTAGTTTCCTTAGTTATTGTTTAAAGAACGGTATTACAAAAAGCTGTGATGAGTTTAGTTGCAGGGACATTAGCCCAGACCAAAGAAAGGCTGAGGACAAACCAATGGTTGGAGTGCAGCTTATACCAATAAGGGGTTAGCACGGGTGAGAACGTATCACTTGGGCAAACAAACATTGAGATGATGATGCCAGTTCCAGCACTGGATGTGGAAAGAAAGAGTGGGGTAAAAGGGAGGTTTGGAACCCCACAAAGAAGCAAAAGAATGAGATCTCATAAGATATCTGCAGAGACTGTCTCCCAGATGAACAGCAAGACATGGCAGACAAGAAAGAACACACAACAGGACACATAGGAAATACTATTTTCAAGATCTCACCCTGACATTGCAAGGGGGTAAAACACCAAGTGAGAGGATTGAAACCCTATAACACCTACCAGCGATACCACCCCTCACCGCACAGAGGCGTCTTGCATATCCCCAGAGGTACAATGCACCACAGTTTGGGAACCCCTGTCCTAAGTTACAGTGTGGGTTCAGAGTTAGCAGGTTGATCATAGATATGATCTCACTCCAAAAAAAATTTTAAATATGCCCTATATTGCCCTCACTGACCTGACTAAGACCTTCAACCTTGTCAGCAGAAGAGCCTTCTTCAAATAACTGGAAAAGGTTGCCTGCCCACCAAAACTCCTCAGTATAATCTGATCTTTCCATGATGGAATGTGGGAAATAGTCAGGTATAATGGATCCATGTCTGAGGCTTTTGAGATTCAAAGGAGTCAAGCAGGTCTGTTCCCTTGCCCCAAACCTGTTTGGGATTTCCTTGTGATGAAGTGCAGACACGACTGTTAGTCAAGAATTTAGGTTTTATAGACACACTCACAGATGTTCAATGAGGTGATGCCTCACTTGCTACACAATAGATTTGCCCTGAGACAGATAGATGCTTATCTATATTTTCAAAAAGTTTCAAGGAAAAATTGATTTCTGCTTTGAGACTGCTTGAAAGAAGTACTTCACTGGCTGAACTGTTGAAGTTGCTAAGCTTTTATGAACACTAACACAAATCTCATTGCTTTTGCCCATCTAAATATTTGCAGACAGCTGTACACTTAGTATAGCTAAAAAGTTAAATTATAAAGGCAAAGGAAATGAAAACTGTAATTTTCATCCATCCACTGTGTGGTTAATGTCATGAACATGTGCCGTATGTGCACAAAACAAAATACAAGTATTTTATCATAGGGTTCCAAAAGCTCTCAAATCTTAGTTTGCTCAAAATACTGAACATGCTGAATATATAAAGATAATGACAGTTATTTGTAATCATTATGAAAGTTTTTTTTTTAATAAAAAGGTCTCAAATCACTTTTGTTGTCAAAGCCAAATTTCACAGTTCACATTATTTTCAAAACCAGCCTTTTTAGCATTTCATATTAAGAGAGATATAGATATAAATATAGGAATTGCACTACAACCAGATTCTACAACTCTGATTTAAGTAAAAATTTAAGTAAGAATTCAGTCTTTTTTCCTACTTTTAATATTATTTTTCATAGATAAGCTAAATCATGATTATGTCAGGAAAAACCTTCCATATTTTAGTGAAGAACACCTGTTCTTGACAACAATTCTTGACAATTCATGACATTATTTTCCATACCATAAAAGAGTTAAGTAGGTAATTATATAATTCATAAAAATCAGTAGAGCGATACTTTCCACACAAGTGCTTAGATATATTTTACATTTCTTGGGGTTTCTTTCTGCACCCTGGTTTTCTAATCTCAATTCCCTCAGGAGACTAAATACAAATTATTTCTGATTATGATGAAAAAAACAGCTACAGATTAACTTAAATAAAACAATATTTCTAGATGAAAATAAAACGCAATATTGAAACTCTCACTATTTGCCATTCTTTCCAAATATTTCAGAATAACACATCGAGTCTAAAAGGTTTAGTCTGATAGTCACAACCATATAACAAAGCATAAGAACAACAAAAAATACAATGTAGAGGAGTTATTTACTATAGAAAACATAGGTCCAAAGCTAATTTCAAAGACTGACTTAGCATTTTAGTCCATTATAGATCTTTCAGAACAGAATAAAAAGTAATAAATCACTGAGCTGTACTGGCACAAAATGAATTTAAATTTTTCCCAAACACCAGGAGTCCTACTCAAGAATGTATTTTCCCCCATGTACTTTGAGTGGAAACACAGTCCTTCCTGGCTCCGTTCCTGTGCAGATTAATCCAAATTCCACTTATCTGGCATACTTCCACTGAGTATAGATTTAATGAAGAGCTGTTGCATAAGTTCAAGCATAAATAAAATCACATCTTTTATGTACGTGAAATACTGATGATACCCAAGGACATATGCAGCAGCGTATTAGTTGACTGTGCAGTAACCCAAGTTGCTGCGCAGTAGCGCCAAACACCTTTTTTGTGACCCTAACTGTACAATAACCGAATACTAATGCACGGTAGCATTGCATCATGGTTTTTGTCATGTGACAACTGTGCAGTAATATCAGGCTACTGTACAGTCAGCATCTTATGTGGACACAGCCACAGTAAGCAGGAGAAACATTAAACACCTGGGGACAACTCTCAGATATTAACTTCATTTCCATGGCTCCTCAGCCTGAAATACATCCACAACAAGTTTATGTTCAGTGAACTGATGAGATTCAAATCTGGTTATTCAGTGGGTTTACATAAAATCACTTTGAGTAATACAAAATTGTCCCATGCTGCAAAGTGCCAAAAAGATAACATAACTGAATCTTAAGAGTCTAGAAGCATGACTTCCATGAAGTTACTGGCTGTCCCTGCCCCAGATTCCTCATACAGCCACTTAAAGAACGCTAATGTTTTCTGCTCAGGGCTGAAATGTATGCCCCTACTACTGACTCAGCAGCCTCCAATTTCAATTTCCTTCTTTCCAAGGCACCCAACAATGCATAAATCCACTAAGTCACTAGATCCAATTCAGTGCATCACAAATAAAAGCAAAGTGCATAAGCAAAGCCTATACAATAGAGTAATTCACAAAGCGGAATATGACCATAGTTTCGCTAGTAGCTGTATAAAGTGTAGTTGACACCTGTTGAATATGGTTCACAATCCTGCCACTGAATTATGAATCAGAATTTAAATTCTCAGCTTCAGTGTATGTGAGTGCATGAGAGAGAGCAAGGCTTTTCAAAAAAATAGACATACAAGATTATGAAAAAAATCCTTCCAAGCAGATACAATAGTAAAAGATTCAACATTAACATCTTAAATCTGCTACAGTCTGAAAGAAAAATCTCTAAGGCTTATTCTTCATTGAAATCAACAAAGTTTTGCTGGCAGATCTCAAAGCTTGCTCAGAGATGGCAAGAACCCTTCATTCTGCTGGCAGAGTTGCTCCAGATTGTATGATCCATTTGGCATCTGTTTTCTTTCCAGAACAAACACTCAGCTCTAGAGCTGCATGGACTCCATAAGCACAGAGGCATGCATCCTCTCTGGCCCTAGTGATGGCAGCAGCAGCAGCAGCATGTTGCCAAAGGTTTTTGGTGGTAGAGGCAGACCTGTAGATCCATATCCTAGATAAGATAAATGTGTAGTAGTTCATAGCTTAACAAGTTAGTAAGTGAAACCTTAATGTGGCAATTAAATACCAGTAGTACAATTCATTGAAAGTTTCCATTATAGACCAAAATGCCCACCTGTTTATTTAATGTTTCATAGTTAGTAGGATCGGAAGGGACCTGAGCAGATCATCTAGTCCGACCCCCTGCCACGGCAGGAAAGAATACTGGGGTAAATGACCCCAGCAAGATGTTCATCTAACCTCCTCTTAAACACCCCCAGGGTAGGAGCCTGCACCACTTCTCTTGGAAGCTGGTTCCAGACCCTAGCCGCCCTGACTGTAAAGTAGCGCCTCCTGATATCTAACTTAAACCTACCCTCTGCCAGCTTGTGACCGTTATTCCTGGTCACTCCTGGCGGTGCTCGGGGAGTGACTTCCCCAGTGCCTGCTGATCCCCCCCGACTAGTTTATAACAGGCCACAAGATCCCCCCTCAGCCTTCTCTTTTGGAGGCTGAACAGATTCAGGTCCCCACAGCCTGTCCTCATAGGCTGTCCAAATGTTTGCAGTTTCAGCATATTGTTTCAGCCATCTTAAAGTGATGTCATCACCAGTGTGGAGACCTTGAAGGCCAGCAGGGAGCATTGTAAATGGACACAAGTCAACAATGAGGGACATGGTCCACAAAGGCATTTACTGTCATTGTGAAGGCTCCATTTGTATAAGTTTAAGACACAATGACCCTGTCCCATTTGAAAATGGTTGAGGAATGCCCAATAACAGCATGGCCAGTTGAATCATGGTTGACTGACCATAGGGTCAGAGATGATGTGGCGACTGATTGGTGCTTGTGCTGACCATTCTTCATGCCATCAAGTAAGCAAGGAAAAGTCAGAGGATTTTGAAAGGGTGAACCATATTGGGTGTCTTGAGGGGACTCAAACAATTGGTAGATGGAATAGGTCCCAGTGCACTGGCAACGTAGGATTATCACGGAGTCTGGCTAGTAAGTTTACTTCAGCATTTGTGCACAGAGATGAAGGGAAGCAATGTTACTGAAGACTGGTAACAATGGAAATAGAGTGGGGCTCAATGTGCTTGACACAAGACACAGTGTAGCATGCAGTTGGGTGTCCACTATTTTGCTGCATGATGAACAAACCCATATAGGGACATAGTATTCTGCAACTGAATAACAGTGTGAGAGCAGATGAACGTAGCACAGAAACACTGGCACCTCAAGTGGAGCCTGCAAGTTTAGCAAGTAGGTTTGTGGAAATGCCTCATGGGATAGACACAGGCACGTCTCAACATTTCATAGAATCATAGAAGTAGGGTCAGAAGGGACCTTGTAGATCTTCAAGTCGGAACCCCCGCCTGCGCAGGAGGAAAAAAAAAAAAAACAAACCAAAAACTGGACTCAAATGAGTCCAGCCAGGTAGGCATCAAGCCTCTTCTTAAAGACTCCGAGGGTAGGAGCCAGCACCACTTCCCTTGGAAGTTGGTTCCAGTTCCTAGCCACCCTAACTGTGAAGTAGTTCTTACAGATGTCTAATCTAAACCTACTCTCCAATAATTTGTGTCCATTGTTCCTTGTCATGCCAGGGGGCGCTAGGGGAAACAGCGTCTCCCCCAAACCCTTCTGGTCCCCCCTAGTGAGTTTATAGACAGTCACCAGGTCCCCCTAAGCCTTCTCTTGCGAAGGCTGAACAGGTTTAGGTCCTTCACCTTGCAGTCTTTCACTGTAGGGTCTGCCCTGTTGTCCCTGGATCATGAGGGTGGCCCTCCTCTGGACCCTTTCAATGTTGTCCACATCCCTCCTGAAATGGGGCACACAGAACTGGATGCAGTACTCCAGCTGTGGCCTGACCAGCATCACATAGAGGGATCTCTTACAGTCTTGGTTCTTTTACAAGCAGACAGTGTGCTAGTGTTGTACTACTAGGACTGGGGTAAGGGCAACCACTCTTGCCTGCCACAACTTATTCTATGTAATTTGGGAGGAAGATCTTAATCCTCATATGTCCTATCCTTAAGCAGCCCTGGTGCCATCTTCTGGGGCTCTGCCTCCCCTATACCCCCTCTTACGCCAACCTTTGAGATCTCCAACAGATGTCTCAGGGCATGCAGACTATGCTTTCATATCGTGCCTTCTCAGGTAGGTAATATATGTGAAGCAAAAACAATACCCAACTCAAATATCATTTCAGGGCTTAGTCCCTTCTCACAGTCCTCTAGCATGGAGTTGGACCACCCAGGCCCTTGCCTTGCGAGACCCTTTAGACTTTGGTTCACAGGGGACCATTCTTACTGCAGACCCTAATCTGGTCCACTGTACTCACGATTCTTCTCTGTCTTCTTTTTTAGGTCCAGTGTCCCTGATCAGGTCCCAATCATCTGTCCTTGATGGCCAGGATCAACCTGTGGTTAAGTTGTTTGGCTCCTCTGAGCTGCCTTCGTGGGTTTACTGCCGGAGGGCTGCTTTCCACCAGTCACCCCTGCTGGGGCTTCCGGACCTCACTTCAGTCCTCTGGTCTCTTTGGGTCAGGCTAGTTTTAACCTGGGCATGGGGTTTCTGCCCTTTAAGTGCCAGCAGCATGCACTTATAAAGCATGACTACAATGGCGCTTTCACTCAGCACTATTTTTCATCACTGCTCTGCCACCTCACGCCGACTCTGCAAGTAAGGTTTTTCTTGTATTTCTTCCACACCATCACAAGGTTATTCCTTGTTTTGATTTTTAAAGCAATTTTCTGGAGATGTGATTTATAAGTTAAACTCCAGTTGATGGCGACTCCAAGATATACTGAGTTGGGTTTCAAATTTGAGAGGCTGACCATTTAAAGTGATAGCAAGTTCACAATTAACACTGGTATTATGCAAATGAAGAACACTGGAGACTATCTTTGAGATATTTGGTTTGAGGCACCACTTCAGGCATTACTCTGACATCAGTCTCATGTCTCCATCAAGTGCAAATTCCACACGTGAAAATCATGAGCTTTGGTAGCAAAAGCACTGTCATCAGTGTAAACAAATTTTCATAAGCCAATCACAGGCAAGCCATTAATGTAGAGGTTGAAAAGGAGAGGTGCCAGTACTGATCCCTGAGTGAAGCCATTGTTTTGATGTCTCCATGAGCTAGTTCAGTTGGCTAAATGGACTCTAAAGCATCGACCATGTGGTTATAGTTTGATTAGACAAGTAGCCCAGTGTGGCAGAATTCCTGACATTTTTGCCAGAAGACCAATATGCCAGACAGTGTCATATGCTGCTGATAAATTGTGGAAGAAAACAGCAGACTTCAAGTTTTCCTGAAAGCCATTTTCCATGAAGATACTTAAGGCTAGAACTTGATCACAAGTGCTCTGGGCACGGTAGAATCCCACTTGGTCTGGGCTTAGAACAGAGTCACTTACTGGAGAAATACATTGCAGCACTAATCTCTCAAGTGTCTTATAGCAGACACTCAGGAGCGAGATCCAATACCTTCTTTACTGCCAGCCCTCTTCCCCACACCCCACCACCACCATACCATCTGTCTACTCCCTATACTTATTATATAAAACCCTGAAAACTACAATAAAAGAGCATCATTTGATTAAGCACTAAAAATCATAACTGAAGTTTCACTGACAAACTATATTGACCCTCTTGTGAATAAGCATTCAGATGCATGCTGTTATGACACAGCTTGTGGTATATTTACTATAAGACACCTGCATCATTGGGTGATGGAACAGATTATGCTCAACACACTAAAAAACTGTTCAATATTACACGTTTAGGCTTATCCTTTATTCAGTGGGATCCTTGGCCTGATTTACTACATGCTATAAAAATCCTAGTTAGATTTATGGTTCTGAAGGCAGAACTAATTTGCCCATGAGCTTTGCCATAAACCTTATCCAACTATAGAAGAGGTGTCAAAGGTATGGTCTGGGCAGCAGCCCCATCCAGCCCACAGGACTACCTGAAGTTGGGGGTGCGACTATGGAGAGCTGCAATCTGTCTCGGAATTTGGGGCCCCTGGGCCTTGCTGAACACTGCTATCAGCAGCAGGAGGGCAAGCAAGGGCTATGTGACATATCCCTCAGCTACCCTGTACTTGATTGTCTCCACCACCGCTAGATCCCTGCAATGCTAGCCCCCCACCACCACTGGACCCTCGTTGGTGTCACCATAAGACTCACCACCCTATAGATCCAGCCTGGGAGGAGCCCAGTGGTCTGGATCTAGCCAAGGACCCGGAGTGAATCTGATACCCCCGAGTGCTTTGCAGACAATTTATCTTCAGAATGTCCCTGCCAGATGAGGTATGGTACTGTTCCCAATATCTTTCAAAAGGGGTATACTGAAGCACTGAGATTAAAGGTCAAAAGCTTCTGCCTCAATTGCAAATTGTTTAATGCTCATGCAAATAAGAACCTAGGGTCTCAAATTTGGCACAGAAAATGAGGAATACACAATTAATGACTACTCACAAAAAATATGGTTTTAAAAGAGACTTGCCCAACGTCACATGAACTCCACAGCAGTAGCAGAGATTGATCCACTTCTCCAGGTCAGTAGTCAACTTTCTATACTATTTAACCCTCCTCCTTTTTTCCTGCAATCCACCTTATTTACTGCACATCTCACAGCAGCAATAAATAAGATAGGGAACCTAAAAATAGAACAGTCTTTCACTACACAACTTTAATCCAATCACCTGAGCATGTCTGCAGTACGCTCTAAATGAGACAGGGATCACATGGAAGAAAATACAGGAAACCCTTGCTATTCGCAGGTTCAGCATTCACAGTTTCAAATATTTGTGAATGCCGAACCCACAGTTTAAACACACTTGAAAAACTTACCAGAGCTCCTTGGGAGTTCTGCACTTGCTGCCGCCAGGTTCCCGCCGCTGCCACCAGAGCCATATCCCTCCCCACCCCCTCCAGTCACACTCCAGCCCCTGGAAAAGAGTGTGTTCCAGTGGTCCGGTGATAGCTTTGCAAGAAACCTTATAAATTTGACAGCCAGCCTTAGCCCTTCCAGATTAAACAGCATAAGTAAAAAACATATTACAACCTGCTTTTGAGGCATACTGAGCAGTGAGTGATTATTTGTAGGCCAACAATTAGTGCCACATTCAAGTAACAAGGACTAACTGAAGTGAAATACTCACTCCCCTTTGGGTTAGGAAACACTTAACTTGTCAGCATGGTTGATAATAGCAGAAATCAGCTAAAGTAAAGAAGTTCTCCAGGCTGACGAGTAAAGAAAATTTAAAATATATCAAAAGAACCTCAAACTTTTAAATTGGCTTCACCCTTTAATTCTTCAAATCACAAAGTTACAAATTATATAAATTAATGACTGATGTTGCCAGCTTCTAAATGTGGCCCTCTACTAATACCACAGATAAAGCCAATAAACAGCTTAAATGTTTACTCTTTTAAAAATATTCCTGATGTTTGCAAAACGTTTTAAAGATGAAATACAGATCCAAAAAGATTAAAGCAAAATTCCAGCAGGCAAACACTTTACTCAAATTAATACTTCAAATAATTGAATGGAAAGCCAACCTCTTAAAGAAAAACAGATGTGGGAATCATTTCAAACTGCTCAGACTGATAGCGAATATCATTAGTGGGGGCATATTACATAAAAGACTATTTGCATACTCAACCATATGCTATGATGAGGAAATTAGGTGGCAGCTGATACCATCTTGATAATTAAAGCAAAGACTATGGAAGTGAATACTGTTAGTGGGACATATTACATAAAAAGACTGTTTGCACACTCGACCATATGCTATGATGAGGAAATTAGGTGGCAGCTGATACCATCTTGATAATTAAAGCAAAGACTATGGAAGTGAATACTGTTAGTGGGACATATTACATAAAAAGACTGTTTGCACACTCGACCATATGCTATGAGGAGGAAATTAGATGGCAGCTGATACCATCTTGATAATTAAAGCAAAGAATATGGAATGGCAATCGCTCACCTCAGTTTATTACTGCTGATGAGAAAATAAGTATAAGAGGTAAGCCAGACTATACTCCAAGGACATTATACAACAGACATATTAAATGGATCAGAAATCAAGCCTGGTCAGGGTCAATTTCAGTCTTAACTTGGAAAAGAATGAACTTCTCTCCAATGCTCTTCAAGAACTATAATAGTTTTCCCCAATATAAACAGAAAAGCTTTGGGTTCCATTTTAAACATCAAAACTTATAAGGTGGATAAGCAATACAAATGCAGCCTATATATTCAGTGAAGAACTGGACACAGTAGAAGAACCATACCAACCAAGGCAAGTAATAGACCAGGAAGCAGCAATTGGACCCTTGAACCACAAGATTCAGTTGAATATAGGATTTCCCATCTTGGAGACTACTGATCCAGTCCAGCATCCTATCTCTGCAAATGGATAATACCCAGAGCCTCACAGAAAAGTCCAAGAAAACCAATATTAGGCAATTAGCCCTCCTAATCTCCTACTGTTTGAAGTTAACTGTGAAAACTGAGTGAACGGAATTCTCAAACTGTTCTTTATCAGAAAGAGGTAGGCAGTCATTTTTTTTTAATCAGTTAGAAGGTATCATGTTCATTGAAAATGTTTACCCCTAAAAAATTATGGTCCACTCAGGCAACAACAGCGATAGTATTGCCAGTTCTCGCCTCCTTTCTATTCTCAAGACTTTGGTCAGGGCTTTAGTCAGCCTCACAGTGACATGAGAAGCTCTAGCTCCTTAAAACTCTTGTTCATGGTAATAAAACCTTTTTAACTACTCCAAACAAACAATACATACATTTCAGCAGCTATTTAAGCCAAGAAATATAACCCAAAATGTCAGAATCTAAAAAAGCCACAATCATGTTGAAAATAGCTGAGAAAAATCACTAAGTAATTATGTTGCACTGCAGCGGATCTGAAAAGTACACCATCTGAAATTGAAAAATACACTATTAAAGTGTACTATACTTTAATATCCCCCAAAATGCATTTTAGCATTTCTGCGCACTGTATATATATACAATTTATCTTACTGTCTCACACACCTGCATGTTATAAATATATTTAACACAAAAACCAATTTTACGGGTTTCATTAAATTAGAAGTCTGTACCTAATACACTTCCCTTCAGTGGCAGAAGTTAATACAGAAGGATTTGTTGGCTAGCTGTAGTACATAACAGAGCCAGAAAAAATATTCAAATATTTACATACTGTAGCACCAGAAAAATGTCTCATTTACACTGTGCCCAGAACCACAAAATTTATCAAATGAATTTCCAAACTTCCCCAACCAAAAAAAGACTACATGTCAAAAGATACTTTATGCAGTTCTATGCTTCATTCAATCATCATAATTTTACAGTTTCAATTCTTAGAGAACAAAAGTGCTCAGTTCCCTGAAATAAGATCACATACGCAAGTGCAGGTGGCAGCCCCTGGTTTCAAGAACATTTAATAAAGAGTAGAATAAAACAAAGCATCAAGTCTGTCAGACCAAGCTAACCTGCATTTGTGCACAACAAATTCCAAATTTCATAGGATCATGTGAAGGGACCTTAATGGATATTTAGTCCAAACCTCTAACAAAAATGCCATCTCTTCCCTGCTTAGAATGTCATTGGTATTATTCTGGTATTCCTATTTTGTTGTTTTATTTACTGTTAAACATAAAATTGTCACAAACTACCTAGTCCCTATATTATGAACTCCACAGGAGTATCCAAGTGGCTGTATATTTAAAAACTGTGACATGAAAGTAAAGATAATACTGGCCTGTGCCATTTTCCTTCTCTGATGATCATGTCATATTGCCTTTAGGTAATACTAAAAGTCTCATAAAGGAGGGTCCTCAAACCTTAGATAAAACTATGTAAATGTTTACTACTTAAATGTCCCAAAAATTACGTCTTAAACTGTAATTTTGAAGGGCAAGGCAAAATTACAGTTTCAATGGACAAACGTCCAATGTTATATATGGATCTATTCTTGTTCAAGCATATTCCCTAGCCGGCTTTAGAAACAACACTCATTCATATTTCATCCCTGACCTAGAAATATTCTTCTTGTGTGTGTGTCTGTGGCTACATACAGGTGTTACATACTGCTACAGGAATCATCATTCTCCTATTAGACCTGGCCAGCACAAATGTTCATTCAATTTCTCCTAAGGGAAACATGGGAGAAAGTTTGTCTTGTATAAATGCAATCAAGTCAATGGGTCAATCTGTGCATCCCATATTAAAAACATAGCATGTGATCAAGTATTGAGACTGTGTACAAATTCATCAACTCAAGATACTACATGGAGGTTGCACAGGCAATATTAGTTCTGGCGTTTCTTAATTTGAGTGCCTGACTTCACAGATGTCAGTGACATGCAGTAAACTGTTTTTTTTGCATACATCATACACCATTCCCCTGAAAAGACAGCAGCTGCATCAAGAGCTGGTAACTTCCACTGCTTCCCCTGGGTCACAAGATCCCCCTGTGGGAGCCTCATGGGAAGATTCAGGCCAGGCTGGGTCCAGTCTGCTATTTGGTGGCACCATAGTCCAGAAGGCCTGGGTTCAAGCTGCAAGAGACCTGACACCATAGAAACCACTAAAGCTATTCCAGAACACCGAACCACAAGTCTCTTTCACATATGACACCCTCAGGAGGACCAGGCAGTGAATATCAAGGGCTATAGGCTGTACAGGAGGGATAGGACAGGAAGGAAAGGTGTATGACACGCTACATTAAGGAGGAATACACATCCTCGTCAATTAGCAAAGAATCAGAGGAGGGACACTCTGAAGTGCTCTGGGTTAGAATACAAGGCAGTTGAGGGGAAAGAGATTTAACAGTGGGGGTCTACTACAGATCACCCAACCAAGAGGAAGAGCTAGACCAGGAATTCTTAAGTCAGCTCACAGAGGTAGTTAGGTCAAAGGATGTGGTCATCATGCATGACCTGAACTTTCCAGACATCTGCTGGGAAGAGCAGTCAGCCAGGTCTGACCGCTCACATAGGTTCCTAGCCCAAATGCAGGACCTCCATCTAACCCAGGAGGTGCACAGCCCCACCAGGGGAGACGCCTTGTTGGACCTAGTGCTGGCCACGGGTGACGACCTAGCAAGGGGACTGCAGGTGCTCAACCACCTGGGCAACAGAGCTCATCGCCTGCCGGAATTCACCATACAGCACAAGGTGGCAAAGGCGTACAGCAAGGCAGCAGCCCTAGATTTCAGGAGGGCGGATTTCAATGAGCTAAGGAGAATAGTCAGGGAAGCACTGAGGTTCCAGAGGGAAGGGGAGGGGAGGGGAGCCAGGTGTCCGAGAAGAGTGGTCGCTCCTTAAGGAGACGATTCTCCAAGCTCAAAGGGAGGTAATCCCAACATATATCAAAAGGGGGCAGGAGGGCAAAAGCCCCCATGGCTCACCAAAAGCATCCGACTTAGTCTCCTAGCTAAAAGGGCGGTGTACACCCAATGGAAAGGAGGGACCATCGCCAGGGAGGATTATACTGTGGTTGCTTGGGGATGCAGGGGGGCAGCCTGGAAGGCCAAGGTGGAGATGGAACTGGGACTAGCTTCCCAGATCAAGGACAACAAGAAATCCTGTTTTAAATACATAGGGCACAAAAAGAAGGTTCCGGGTAATGTGGGGCCCCTGCAGGACACGCTAAGAAATTTGGTCGTCACACCAGACAACAAAGCTAACATATTTAATGATTTCTTTGCCTCCATTTTCCTGAGCAGGGGCCGGAACAGCAATCCCCCTCTGGGCCCCCCTTACACCCCAGGGGAGACACACCTAGGCCAAGGGTTAGCAAGGAATTAGTCAGGGAATTTGTAGAGGGACTAGATGTATTCAAATCAGCTGGTCCAGATGATCTCCATCCTAGAGTACTGAGGGAATTAGCTGAGGTCATTGCGGGACCCCTGGCATGGCTTTATGAGCACTCGTGGTGCTCTGGTGTGGTGCCAGAGGACTGGAAGAGGGCCGATGTGGTTCCCATCTTCAAAAAAGGGAGGAAGGAGGACCCAGGAAACTATAGGCCACTTAGTCTTACCTCAATCCTGGGCAAGCTTTTTGAGAGAATTATTTTGGCACATGTCTATGAGGGGCCAGCAGGGGAGATTATGCTTAGGGGCAACCAACACGGGTTCATTAGAGGCAGGTCCTATCAGACCAACCTGGTGGCCTTCTACGACCAGGTCACCAAATCCTTAGATTCAGGGGTAGCAGTAGACAGTCTTCCTGGACTTCCGGAAGGCCTTCGACACCGTCTCTCACCCCGTTCTCATTAAGAAACTGGGGACTGTGGTGTCAACACCCACACAGTCAAATGAGTCGCCAACTGACTGGAGGGTCGCACCCAGAGAGTGGTAGTGGACAGGTAATTTTCAACCTGGAGGGATGTGGGCAGTGGGGTTCCACAGGGCTCGGTGTTTGAGCCCACACTGTTCAACATCTTCTTCAGTGACTTGGATGAGGGGGTAAAAAGCACCCTGTTCAAATCTACTGATGACAGTAAGATGTGGGGGGTTGTGGGTATGTTAGAAGGGAGGAACAGGCTGCAATCAGACCTAGACAGGTTACGGGGTGGGCGGATGAGAATAGGATGGGATTCAGCACGGACAAGTGCAAGGTGATGCACCTGGGGAGGAACAACCAGCAGCATACCTATAGGCTGGGGAACTCCCGTCTCGTCAGTACAGAGGCAGAAAAGGATCTTGGGAGTCATCATTGATGCCAAGATGAACATGGGCTGGGATACAGTCAGGAAGGGCAACCGCACCTTGTCATGCATCCACAGATGCCTCTCAAGCACATCCAAGGAGGTGATACTACCCCTCTATGCGGCACTGGTCAGGCCACAGCGGGAGTACTGTGTCCAGTTCTGGGTGCCGCACTTCAAGAGGGATGTGGACAACATGGAGAGGGTTCAGAGGAGGGCCACTCGCATGATCAACAGGCAGTGGGGCAGGCCCTACGAGGAGGGGCTAAGGGACCTGAACGTGTTCAGCCTCTACATGAGAAGGCGGAGGGAGAATCTAGTGGCCTGTTACAAACTAGTCACAGGGACCAGCAGGCATTGAGGGAGTCCCTGTTCCCCCAAGCACTACCAGAAGTGATTAGGAATAATGGTCACAAACTGGCAGAGGGTAGATTTAGGCTAGATATCAGGAGACACTACTTCATTGTCAGGGCGGCTAGGATCTGGAACCAACTGCCAAAGGAAGTAGTGCTGGCTCCTACCCTAGGGGTCTTTAAGAGGAGGCTAGATGTACACCTTGCTGGGGTTGTTTGACCCCAGTACTCTTTCCTGCCATGGCAGGGGGCTGGACTCAATGATCTGCTCAGGTCCCTTCCGACCCTACAAAGTATGAAACATCCTTCCAATGACAACACTGTTCTATGACATCTCCAAAAGTAATTATGATTTTCCAAGCTCAGGGTGCACTCATACTTCTAGTCAGAATAGCTTTATGTAAATTAAGTACAATCAGCAAAAACAAGAAAAATAAATCAAGTGTCCATGAGAGAGTTGTATATGTCCCTTCTGGATTACATCATCACAGATAATCCCAACAGAAAGCAAATGCTTCAATGTTTAAAGACTGAGTTTACAGAAAACAAAACAGCAGCAGTAACTAAGTTACATGAAGTCCTGCCTGCAACTATTTTTTTAACTGCACTTATGCATGCTTTCTGCTGGTTTTCATCCAGTTTATGTTATTAATATTTGTTATTATCTATCAATGTGTACACTTGGAGTTTTTAAAGAGCCAGTTTCACAAAGCTAAATGCAATTACAAGCCAAATCATCTGGGAGAAAATTTAAAATAGAAAAATATGAACAGTAATCTGGAGCTGGTTGAGAACATTTTACCAGACAAGAAGCCACAATCAAAAGCCCAAAGAGGCTTGTTAAAAATCCATCTTGGGATAAAATGGAAGGATGGAGCAGTTATAATGTTTTTACTTGCACATATACATAGGAGAAAACTACATGCAACATACAGGATAAAGGGGATGAGTCAGAAAATATGAATTGTAGAAAACTGATACGGAAAGCCAAAAAAACAAGAAATTTGTGGCCAGAATTAAGGACAGTAAGGAGGAGTTTAAAATGAATAATCTAATAGATTCATAGATTTAAGGCAGGAAGGACATACAGAGGTGAAGTGACTTACACAGTGATAAAGAACAATACGTTCTCATCTTTCTCCAAGAACTTTGATGTTTCTTAGTAACGATTAGTTTGTTTTCCTTTTAAACATGCATTGAAATCATTCAGGTACCAAAAAGACTACTCTGAGGAAAGCAGGGCCAGAGGGCAATCCACACAACCAGGTATAACTGTAAATCATCATAGATAAGCCAGGCCAGCCAGCCAGAAACAAAATCCATATGACAACTCAAGGAAAGGAAAATGCTAATAAGTAGGTTCAGTCTTTTAATTCCTGAATCTGCTTTACACACACTGCAGTTTGGATAATTACTAGCAATTCAGAAATGTAAACAATCGCTCATTTTTAATATAATAATGAAGACTTTGCGCAACTAATTAAGGTTCAGTCCTACAAAAACTAACTTTGATCTTCTGGATTCAGGAATAATTCATTTCATGACCAAACAAGCTTTGGCTAGAGTTTTATCCTTTTACAATAAGTCAGGGGTTGTCAACCGGGGGTACATGTACCCCCCGGGGTAGCTGGGAAGGCTCTAAGGGGTATGTGCAGGAGGGTCAGGACAGAGTACCGCCCACCCCATGCCACTGCTGCCCAGGAGCATGGCGGGGAGGGGGTGGGAAGTTCACAGATGGCGGCTGCCACCACTACCCATGACCCCGCTCCACATCCAACTGCATGCCACCTTCTCCCCCCACTCCTTGTCTGGCCACTGGGGGTACACCAATTAAAAAAAGTTTGAAAATCCCTGCTATAAGTTATCAGAAAGGTAGTACTGGCAGCACTAAAAGATCTACAGATCTAAGGTAGAGTCCATTTTATAGTATAGAGCAAAACTACAAGGTGTTGACCCCCCGCACCCTGCCACATGGTTCGTTCTAAAATAAAAAAGATATCTAATTACTTTTTTAACTAGTTTTTATTTCTAGCTAATCTACAAGATCTGCAGTTGCCATAGGCAGGTGGAATGAACAGAATATGTTCTTGCAGGAAGAATGAGGTAGATAACCTAAATTACTATTTGTTGCCCTGATCTTTGAAAAAATAAAAAGGAAAATGGATCTCCCCGTTAAGAAAATTGTAAATACTGGGCTAATAAAAAAAAAAAAAAAACAATTTTGGCTTCTAACAACTCACAGCCTAGCTGATACTCCCTAGATGCATTAGCATTACTCAAACAGAATAAGGGGCAAAATCCAAAAGTATTCCCAGATTACTTTCCCAGCCATTGCTTCATTTTATCTATTTTTGGTATCATCATATACAGTGTTCTGTTTTACTTCCCTTTAAACTGGAATGTGCAGTCTTATGTTATGATTTTAGCAAAAAAATATAAATTATTAATACATTTTACATATAATTTGCATTATTCATTTTATAGCATTGTTTTATCAAATGCAATAAATAAATATCACTACTAGCTATTCCATGCCAACTGTACCTTTTGTTGGCTCTCGATTTAGGATCCAGGTGCCTTGTTCCACCCTCAGACTGACCACTCAATCACAGGCAAATTTATTGATACACAGTGATAACAAAAAAGAAACCATACAAATAATCAAGCAATTCTAAAGCTACCAATTCTAGGGCTGCCAACAGAATCAAAGTACATCTGGCCAGGATGCAGGCTTCACTCTGAGGCTCTCTTTTAGGTGTCAGACGTCAGCAGCCTGGAGGTGGGATGCCAAGGCCCACATGCCGTGCCCCGCTCCCGCATGGGGTGGATGAGACAGGTTGGTGGTATGCTCTGTCCATGGTGGCTTCAGGGACTCCTCTCAGGGAGGAGGATGGGGAGAGATCCTTTGTTACTCTCAAGTATCTGCTTTTGTATTCTCCTTCCCTTCTGATGACTCCTGGTTACTCTTCATCCATGGTTATCACTGATTGGTCTCTCTCTGTGGTCATCACACTGTCCATATAGTTCATCACATGCACACCCTTCCCAAAACAGGAATTTCAGGTCTCTCTCTGGCCTTATGAGCTGGTTCCACCTCATCTCATGTTATGGAACATGCCCCCAGTTTCTCAGACTATGTGTACTTGTTTGTTAGACAAACAATATATATATTAGTTTCTCTGCTTTCAGAAGCAGACAGGCTGTCTAACAAATAAATATACAACAATAAGAATAATTATTATTATTATTACTATAATATATACTGATTCCCAAAAAGTAAACCTTTAAATACCATTCTTATGCTGTCACCTTTACCTACATGCATGCTTAGAGCAAGGGTAATATTTTTTGTTCCATATATACACATCTCAATCCAAGATAATACTGCCTGGAAAGAGAAGCAAAACCAGATCAGCTTGAGAGCTGATCAACTAAATGACTAGCAATGTGGAAGAAATTTAACAATAGCATAGCCACTTTGCAAATTTCTTATCTGCTATACAACAAACACTAGACCTACAACACAGATTACTGATGAAATTTTTCTTCTTACAGGAAGTTGAGAAGCAATTACTTTAGCATCATTGACATTCCCAAGAAGGTAAAAAAGAAACAAGGCCTAGATTTTATTGAGGTTTTCCTCAGAAATGGCCTGAAAAAGCCTGATAAACCTGCGCTGGAAGTGGAAAGAGCATACAGGTTTCCAGCCTTTGCACAGGGAACGCAATCCAGAGAGGGCACAGTGCAAGACAGGGCTACAGAGAGCCTGAGCGCCAGAGAGGGCGCAATGCAAGACAGGGTTGCAGAGAGCCTGAGCGCCAGAGAGGGCGCAGTGCAAGACAGGGGCAGTGGAGAGCCCAGGGAGAACAAGAGGGGGGCCAAAGGGTAACGAGACACACACTGGAAAAGGCTAGAGCCTCAGAGTCAAACCCTGTTTGGTGGGTTCCGGACAAGGAGGCCTAGCTACAGAAAACAGGGGTCAGACCCGGGTGGGCAAAAAACCCCAACATACAAGGCATAATAGGCAGTCTCCCACTCATAAGAACAACAACAATAATTTCCATGAAGACATGGCAAGCGAGTAGTGGGCAGGACATAAGAGTTCCAAAACAGAGTCCAAAGGCACCCCACGTATAGCACAGTTTAAAAGGGAAGATGGCCCTGGGGAGAGCGACCTGTTACAGGGCTCCAGAAGTGGTCCCCATGGTCCCCCATCAGCAGATCACACCAACAGTGGGGGGATCCCCCATGGCCACTCACACCAACCTAGAAGTGCCAGTAGTGTGTCACTGGCAATCCTGGGCTGGCATAATCAGCCACAGGGGAACCCCCCCAGTCGCTGAATGGCTGCTGGGGGGGGGGGGGTAAGTGCCCCCCCATGACTCAGGAGGCACCATGGTTACCTATTAGGGCTGTGCGAAGCTTCGGTCCTGATTCAATTCGATATTCAGCCCAATTCAGTGGCTGAATCTCCAAATCTGAATCGAATCAGGAGACCCTTTAATCTCTCCAAATTAAATCAGAACTCTCCAAATCAATTCAAAGGGATTCAGAAATTCAGACAGACACAACTTTAAATGTTTTTTCTACATACACCTTAAGGTACCCAACAGCTCATGAATGCTAAGATCTGTAGGATGCTCCGTCTGCCACAGCAAGCATAGAGGGAGTCCCAGCATGCTCGGCAGCAGACCCAGAAGTGGACCAGAAGCACTTCCGATCCAGTTTTGGGTTCCCTGCCAAGCTCTCATGGGGCCCCCCCACACTCCTATAGGATGCTGTATCCACCCCACCATCACAACATTCACGAGCCATGCCTAGTACCTCAAGGTATGTAGAAAAAAATTTATAGCTGTGTCTACAGCCAAATCGCTGATTCTCCAAATCTTTAGATTTGGATTCAGCCAAATCAAATTGGGAACAGTGAAGTGAATTAATAAATCAAATCACTTTTCCCGATTTGGGCCAAATCTGAATAGAATACAGTCTGTTTCACACACCCCTATTATCTATGTAATCATTTGCTTTTCAACATGGGACAGCTCCAACTACTATGCTTAGGTCAATATTTCTGACCTATATTAAACATTTGAAAGAAACTTGTCTCTGTGTTACAAAGTACACACTAAGATTATTTTCCTTTAGGTACTATATTGAAAGCTCAGCTGAGTCAGCATGAAGGTTGCACATCTAAGCCGTACAGTTTGACTAAAGGTGGAAGAAAACTGAATTTCACAAGTGGCAACAAACTGAAAAGCATACATTTAAACAGAGACACATGTTGCTTTGACAGCAGACATATCCAGATCCAAAATAAAATTATGTAGGAAAGAGACAAGGCCAGAACTTGAGTGGTACATGTCACCTGATAAATAAGAAAGAGGGAGCATTCGAGGAAGAAGAAAACATTAATAATATGTATTTAGAACCTGAGAGACAACTTTTGAGACCTGACTGTATAAATATCAGCTTTTAAAAAGTTGTGTGCATTTGTGTACATATACCCCATCCAGGATACACCAGAAACGAAATAAAAGTGGCCTAGACTTACTGGTTTAATTGAAGAGGGAAATGGAGGCGGAAATGAATGCACATGAAAAATATCATCCCTACATAGAAAGCCTATGTACTGAAATGGAGGGAAAAGAGACTGTGTGGTGTTCTTTGCCAAGTGAACATGGGTTTCATGACTTATCGGGTGATCTCCCATTTGGAACAGATACTAGTCGTGACCCACAGTCAAATGAGTCGCTAACCGGCTAGAGGGCCACACCCAGAGAGTGGTGGTGGATGGGTCATTTTTGACCTGGAGGGATGTGGGCAGTGGGGTCCCCCAGGGCTCGGTCCTCGGGCCCGCACCATTCAACATCTTCTTCAGTGACTTGGATGAGGTGGTAAAAAGCACCCTGTTCAAATTTTCTGATGACACTAAGATGTGGGGGGATGTGGGCATGCTAGAAGGGAGGAATAGGCTGCAATCAGACTAGACAGGTTACAGGGGTGAGCAGATGAGAACAGGATGGGTTTCAACACTGACAAGTGCAAGGTGATGCACCTTGGGAGGAAGAACCAGCAGCATACCTACAGGCTGGGGAATTCCCTTCTCGTCAGTGCAGAGGCAGAAAAGGATCTTGGAATCACTATTGATGCCAAAATGAACATAGGCCAGCTGTGTGGGGATGGAGTCAGGGAGGCCAACCATACCTTGGACCTGCTCAAGATGCATCTGTGGATGCATGACAAGGAGGTGATCCTCCCCCTCTTTGCGACAGTGGTCAGGCCACAGCTGGAGTACTGCATCCAGTTGAGGGTACTGCACCTCAAGAGGGATGTGGACAACATGGAGACGGTCCAGAGAATGGCCACTCGCATGATCAGCAGGCAGCGAGGCAGGCCAGGCCCTACAAGGAGAGGCTAAGGGACCTGAACCTGTTCAGCCTCCACAAGAGAAGGCTGAGGGGGAATTAGTGGCCTGTTACAAACTAGTCACAGAGGACCAGCAGGCATTGGGGGAGTCCCTGTTCCCCCGAGCACTACCAGGAGTGACTAGAAATAATGGTCACAAACTGGCAGAGGGTAGATTCAGACTAGACATTAGGAGGCGCTACTTCAGTCAGGGCGGCTAGGATCTGGAACCAACTTCCAAGAGATGTGGTGCAGGCTCCTACCCTGGGGGTTTTTAAGAGGAGGTTGGATGAACACCTTGCTGGGATCGTTTGACCCCAGAACTTTTTCCTGCCATGGCAGGGGGTTGGACTTAATAATCTGCTCAGGTCCCTTCCGACCCTACCAACTATGAAACTATCTTCTGAGACTTTTTCCGTCACTTCTTACACTGCTATAGACAGCGTTGGACTGAAAAACAGCTAATACACTAGATTGTCACTGCCGTGGTATTAGCAAGCCCAAAAATTAACTAGCTTCCATTGAGACTTCTGTGGCTGCTATTAGGAATCTTGTAATTAAGGGAAGCTAGTCAATAGCATAGCTAAAATTTGCAGCTGTGAAAAAAAGGAGCGAGGGCAGCCTGACATGGCCTATAGCAGGCATGGGCAATTATTTCAGGCAGAGGCCTGCTTACCAAGTTTTGGCAAGTCATCAAGGGCCACATAACAGGCAGCCAGGGGCAGATGAATATTAATTTTCTAAATGCTTCAGGGGCCCTGCAGGCTGAACAGAATGGCCTGGTAGGCCACATCCAGCCTTTGGGCCACATTTTGCCCATCCCATGACTATAGGCTCTGTCAATTCTAAGGCTCCTGGCAGCAGCCCTTGGACAGCTGCTTCCCCTTTAGCCTTACTGGCCCCAGTTACTATGCAACTAAGTGGCAGACAATCAATTTACAATTTTATTAGTGAATGTTAAAAAGTCATAGTTATTTACATGGCTTTGTAGAGACTGAAGAGAATGTAGGACTCTACTCCTGCTAGCTACATGGGACATAGATTGTATCAGGTTATGCCTCCTTGGACCATGCCAAGACATGTAGTTGATCACACAGCCAATGTGAGCCTGAGTATAATGGGTTAAAAAGTTCCAATGCCATGGTGTGAGGAAGAGAGCTAAGACCCCACACATGGTCACTATACTAGTACAAAGTTGCAAGGTGGCTGGACATTCAGACAGTGGATTTAGCCTGCAGTGCATAACTGCCAAACAGCAGGGCCCAAAGATGCCAGGCACTTCAGTTAAAGCAGCGGGCTTCCATAAGTGAGAGGCACTCTCAGAAGATGCCAGCTTCCCTTTCCCTTGGTTTTGGATGAGGAAAATAAGGCAATTCTTTCCTTGCAGTGACCTCAAAAAGACCAGAGCTGGGCAGAATGCTTGCAACACCAGGAATCCCTATGTGAAGTCTTGGGGTTTATCATAAGGCATAGCTAGCTGTGCTGGTCTCCTTATATTCTGCTTTCCGCACCTTCTGTCACAGCGTCTGATGAAGTAAGCTATAGCTCATGAAAGTGTGTGATATAATCTCCGAACCACATGAGGTACACCACACACCCTGTGGTTGAGGGACTGCAACTCACAACAGACATGCACACGCATACAACAGCAGATATGGCAGAGGGGAAGGGGTAGTGGTGGTACACTTGACCTCCTTCTCAATTCCTGCTCAACCCAAAGTTTAAAATGAAGTGCCTGGCAGTGATAGAAAGGCTTCTATTCAGGCAGTGATGAGGGAGTCACTTGATTTCACAACTCATTAAAATTACTTGATTCTTTCTAAACTCTTTATTCCACAGCTGTTAACCACCTTATCTTTTTAATGGCCTTAAATGTTCCACTAATCAAGCTATTATTTCTTCCACAATTCTGCTGTCTGCTAGCGATTTCTAGTAGTGTAGCTCCTACTCCACAACCCTGCAGACTCTTTTTAACTCTAGCTAAAAACATTAAACTCCAGTGTGGAAATAACTTTTGGGGCCCTATTACAAATGCAGGTATTTGCAAGCTTTTGGGGCACATGTGCCCTTCCTCAGGCATAGGAGAATGCAAAGACATATTCACAACATTTTCTGAAATAGCTTATTCCTCTTTTCCATCATACCACTTATTGATTAAACTTGCACCCAGGTGACCACTCAAGACATCATTAACCGGTTAATTACACCCAAAGTGTAATGTGCAGCTCGGTCTTTAGTGAAGCATTGGCTGCATTGCCAAGACACTCAAGACAGCTTGACCTGATTTTACAAATCTGAAAGAGGAGTGCATTCAATCCTCATTACCCCAGGCCTAAGGAAACAACATCTTTTGACTTTTGTTTGTTTTGTTTTGGGGTTTTTGTGGGGGGTTGCCTAGCACATTGCATTTCTTAACACAGAACATGCAACAAAGACAATCAATACCCGCACCAACAAAACTGCATTTGCTTTCACTTGCAGTAAAGTGAAGAATGCAGCCCTAGGTCTCCCCTCGCCCCCAGCAAAATGTCCAATTTATTTATTACCTGGAGAAAAACCTGTGCAGTGTTATAGCTCCCTACCATCCGTCCCCCCTCTGCAAAATCGTAAATCAGCTTGCAGGTAAACACATGCACACACTAGTTAGTTTCTAAGGTGCAATTCTACCCTGCCTTTATCTTGTGATCCATGTGTGCCCACCTCACAGCCCAACCAGTACACAGTCTCCCTGGGAAGGGGGGCTCAGGGCACCCGAGCCTAACTGAGAGCACGCAGGGTAAAGCCCACAGGCTATGCAATGGGGTCAGGCATGGGGCATCCTGGTGCCACAAAGGGAACTGGATTGCATTGGCCGCTTTCACACCCAACGGGTAACTGGCAGGTACCAAGAGGCACAGGCGGGTGCAGGGCACGCAGCTCCCTGCAGTGCGCCAGCCAGTATTGCCAGGTCTTAAATGTGAAGTTATTGATTTGGAAGCTCAAAATTATTGTATTCACTGAAAAATTATCATATACTATATACATATATGCACACACACATCTTATTTACTTCCAGTTGATCACTGTAACTCGAGTGAGTTGTAGGATTCCTGTATTTGAAGGCAAGCAGTCATAAGCAAGTGCTGATAGTAAAACTAAAAGCCAGTTAAGGCTCCCTGGGAATGACTTGGGTTGTGCACATGAGGCACCGCTTACCTGCCTCAAAACTCCCGTACATTTTGAACACTGATCGTACGTCGGACAGCAGTTGACATTATCATGTAAATACGGTAGCGCCGGTACGCCTGGCGCAGGCGCAGATCGCGGCTCCGCCCCTGCAGCGCGAGGCCATGCCTAGAACAAGTTGGAGCTCAGAACGTCTCACCGCCCAACCGCCACTCACGGCTCAGGTGCACTGCCTGCCGCCGCGCGCTTGTGCTCCGCGGCGCGCTGGAGGCGAGGGTTACCTTGTCCGCGGGCGATCCCCGGCGGCTCAGGCCCCGGGCGCTCATGGCCCACTCGGCATCGGCCGCTGGGACGCTGCTCCGCAGGGGGCAAAGCAGCAGACGCCTCGCACGTCTCCCAGGCAACACTGCCGCCGGGCAGCGGGTCCTGGAAGACCCCGCGGCAGCTCCCCACGAAGCAGCCGGGGCGCGAGGGGAGTCCGCTCGTCTCGCACCGCGCGGCTGCCCACGGGTCTGCTGGCTCTTGCGGTGTCTCCGCGCGGGGAACGAGTGGGACGCAGTACAGTTCCCCGGCAAGTTTGTTTATGCAGCTGCCAGGACCAGACCGCCCGGACGGAAGTGCCCTCGCCACCGCCTCCTGCGCATGCGCAAGGCTCCGGCTTCGTAGCATTTGCGCAGGCGCCGAGTGGCTGGTTGCGGGGTGTGGGTCTCGTGTGGCAGCGTCGGGGCCATGGGCAAGCTCAACGTGGTAATGCTGCGGTACCTCGCGCGGGACCACTTCCGGGTGCTGACTGCGGTAAGGAACGGCCTGGCTGCCTTCGTTGTGTGTCTGGGAGGGGCTCCCTGCTGGATGGGAGACCGCGGCGCGCCGGGAGAAGGAAGGCTGCGGTGTCCAAATATTCAGACCCGTTTCCTGCCACTGCGGCAGATTCATTCTCCCCTCTGGATACAGGCGGCCAGAACTGGCCTGGGTGCCCCGCCCTGCGTGGAAGGCTTCCTGTGAGATTTCATTTCAACTCATCCATTGAAAAGCAAACACTTTGAGGGAGATGCAGCCACCAGTCATCTCATTGCATTGCATGAGCTGTCACAGGGCAGGCCTGACTGGCATGAGCTGAAGAAGCTGATGGCCAAAAGCAGCTGCTCTAATACAGGCACTGCTGGGAGCAAATCCTTTGCAACAACCTGTCCCCGTTCCTGTACTGCTCCCATCACTGTGGTACGGAACACAAAAGAATCTCCTTAGTAAATCTGAAGCTTCCAGGAGCAACAAAGTGAAACTTAGAGAAGAAAACATCATTATAACACAACGGCTAAAGTTGTGATTCTCAATTGGAGTCCCTTGAGATCTTTTCAAGAGTGCCATGTGTTGGGCTGAAATTCAAGCCCTACTTCTCTGAGGGCAGGGGGAACTATGTGATTAACCCACAGCATTCGTCCAATAATAAGCAGTCAGAAGCTTTAATGACTACAAAAATATCAACTAAGTAAAAACAACTGATCCAGAGGAGGGCCACTCGCATGATCAGGGGACAGCAGGGCAGGCCCTATGAGGAGAGGCTACGGGACCTGAACCTGTTCAGCCTCCAAAAGAGA
>NW_017728909.1:64580853-64630778 GCF_001723895.1 Crocodylus porosus | reverse complement strand
CGGACTAGATGATCTACTCAGGTCCCTTCCGACCCTAGAAACTATGAAACTAGGTTTGCCAGTAAGTAAGTAGTCAGCTTTACTGGGTTTGCCAGTGTGTAAGCAGGCCGTCACAAAAACTGCGCACGTTAACATGAATCTCACTGCATCGCAGTCTGTCAAGAGCTGTTGTTCAGGAGTCACTCCCCGCAGTTAGCCACACTGGGTGAGCTTCCTGGGTTGCGCTGCTCCAAGTCCGAAGGCTTGATCTTCCCTTAGAAATCCATGCAGATGGTACAAATGGCAAACAGCGATCTTGCTTGCTTATGCTATCTAACCCTTTTGTGATGTCACCCTTTCTAATACTAGCCAAGCTTGTTATGCAATGTTTGGCGTATTGATCATGTTTGGCGTATTTACAATAGAACATCTTTACACGCTTGGAGTATTCTTCTGTTATTGTCCTGTTCCCACACTAATTAATCCCAACACCGTGTTATCATCTCAATTTATTGTTTTATTGTTCTGGATATTCCCTGGCATTTTACTGGGGTTAACTTTAAGCCAATCATTGCCAGTCTTTAACTGAATCATCTCAAAAAGACTTCTGGGAGCTTGGACATGACCAGATTTAATTTTCCTTGCAACACCTTGGGGTGCCACACCATGTGCCAGCATGATCATGGGGTAAAACTGGAGATTTTAGTTAGGAATCCAGTGTTAGAAACATTCTGACCTGTGGTAGCTTTCTAGGTCTTTTGCAAGAAGAAATGCTGTATTATTTTTCCACACTAAAAAAAAAAAAAAAAAAAAAAAAAAAGTGAAAACTAACAGCTGGCCTTTCCTGATGGGTGCCTTGAGTCTAAAAAGGTTGAGAACCACTGCTCTAAAGTAAGCAACAGAAAAGTTGGGTTGCAGTCACCCAGGGTTTCCAAGCTGGGTCCCATTTTGTGGGGCCTTGCAACTCCAATTGAATTTCTTTTAGCAACCCTGGTTTACCACCGCCTAGTTTCAGATTCCCTGCTGTAGGGACTGAGGGAGAAACATTCCTCCTGTCATCCATCACTCCTGTTGGCTTTTAAGTAATGTTTTTTTTCCTAAATAGTATGGAAGTTGCCTGCTGAATTTCCCAAGTATGAAGCACACCAGAGGTTGTATGTTTATGTTCCCCAAAACAAGAGTTTTTCCATATGCATTATCTATCATTTTCTTATCAAACAACTGTCTCATTACTGCTAATTAATTTAAACGCAGAGCTAATAAAATAAAATGTATGCTATTTACCATGTGGGGTTTGTATCAATTTATCTGCAAAATAAGCTTAGGCTTGATGTAGAGAATGATTTTATTTCATTGGCCAGTCAAAAAACTATTGTACATCTAACTTTTTTTTTTTATTTCTATTCCAGGTGGAAATGGGCATGAAGAACCATGAAATTGTTCCTGCTAATTTGATTGCCTCCATAGCTAGCCTTAAATATGGCGGATGTAACAAAGTTTTGAGGGAATTAGTGAAGCACAAACTCTTAGCTTATGAACGAACTAAAAGTGAGTACGAGTCCCACATTAGCATTTATGTTCTATTTTAAAGTGTTGACTTAGTTCAGTGATATAATTGCAGCAATATTCTGCTGAGTTAAAAATTTAGCCAAGTTATGGGTGTTGCGCAGGTACTCTTGCACTTTTCAATGAGGTCTGCTTTCCAGAGGAACCAGCCTTTGGTAGTTCAATGTCTAAGTAGCTGAATACATTTATTATTTTTCATATCAACTTACATGGGCAGTTTATATAAAATAATTCAGTGTTTCATGTTCTAAAGAACGACTATAATTTTATCAAAAGAGAATATCCTTTCATTTATATCATGTATCCTATATTTTTTACTGCAAGTCTGTGCCTCTTGCAAGAAAAGAACAGTGTGGAAGCAAATATGATGTTTGTTAGGGGGACAGGAAAAGGTTACCTTTCTTGTTTTGGAGGAATGGGGAGTAAAACTTCAGATCATACTGCCAAACCATTTGTCTTTCTCTGTATTAGAAGAATCCAGTAGTCTTGTATTCTTCAGTCTCCCTCCTCTTCTGCCTTGACTCTCCATCAATTTTTTCTTTTTTTTAATCTTCCTTGGTACAGTAGTATTGTATTATTACCATATTGCTTCACTGCCTTCATTTTGGAGCCATCTCAGAATGAGGTTTTTTGTAAATTTTAGTTAGCTGAAAAGACACATTTGAGACTACTTACAGCATGACATGATTTCAAATGAAAGACCTGTATTAGAGATGGTATGTAAATAACAATTAATAGTATTTCAACCATTTGATTATCTCTTATTCAGCTGTCCAGGGTTACCGACTGACTAACACAGGGTACGATTACCTTGCTTTGAAAACTCTGTCTTCTCGACAAGTGATTACTTCTATTGGAAACCAGATGGGTGTTGGTAAAGAATCAGGTAAATATTTTAAATGCACAGAACTGTTATATTACTCATGTCTCATGAGTAATCCGATAAATCTTTTTCTGAATAAATTCATTAATTTACCAGAAATACATAGTCACTCTGTTTGAAATACTGCACAATGCCATCAGTTTGCTTTCTTCTCGAGAATGAACTAGAAAATTTCCCCTTAACTTCATTATTTTATTTAATACTTAAGTAGTCATTTGAAATGCTAGTTTATAGATGGGTGATGTTTATTTCACATTAATTGAAGAGTTTAATTTCTTTATAGACCAGTGGACAGCTTGCAGAAAGCTCTCAAAGGCACTTAAGTGAGATTGTGGAGCCATTAAGTTAATGTGAGTTCTGCCATTGACTTCACAGGGCTGAAATTTCACTCTTTGTTTTGATACAATGCTGTTTCTGTAGGATGCAGTTCATCGTCTTTGAAGATAAAGAACAACTACACATAGTTCAGAGTTCTGGTTTCTAGTGCTCCATCTGCATTAAGGATAAATGCTACAGAAGCATGATTTTAGTTCTCTTTTCCTTGTAAGGTTACATACGCTGAACTGTTTTCCAGTCTGTTTTGGTAAAATGGTGCATCATCAGCTTCTGCAGCCTGCCTGGAAGTGAGATTGGATCCCAAGGCAGAATAAGAACTGGCCAAGTAATAACTTGATAGCTCTTAGCCTTGTGTGAAATAGGTAATCTGGATGGGTTTTAAACAGCATTAGAAGGAGGAAAGGTATTGTGGAACTGATTTGAGAAAGCCAACTATGTTTCTAAAAAAAATATTTAAAAAGTCTAGATTCCTGTTGCACTAGTATGCAAAGAATCAAAGAAAATACAAACACTATTGAGATTTTTTTTAAATCCACAGTACTAAACAAGTTTGTGCAACAAAAGGAGCACTTTTGCATCTATATGTAAAGTGTGAACAAGTTGCAGGTGCTGGAACTAACCGTGATAAAATGTCAGACTTTCTTGCTAATGACAGGATTCAGGGGTTCCTTGGCTTCTATAATTTATTCCATATTCAGAGCCACTGTATGATGCCTACACTAAAATTTGTCTTACCTTATGAAGGATCATTTCAAAAGCTTGGGAACAAGTAGAAGAACATGACATGTTCTTTTTCTTTCATTCTGACATGCCATTGGTCATATCAAAATTGAATCTATTTAAGTATTAAAAATATTTCTAGCATTATTAGGACATTGGTTTTCACATTTAGATTTCAATATATGTAGCTGCTATTTGTGCCCTGGTATTGAACTGATATTCCAAAAGCTTGTTCTGGTGAACATAATGAATGAACAAAATGTGGCATAGAAAACTAGCCATTTTACACAAACATTTAACATGTTTGATACTTTTTTAATTTTTTTTTCATTTTTATAGATATTTACATAGTTGCAAATGAAGAGGGGAAGCAGTTTGCATTAAAACTGCATAGACTTGGCAGGACCTCCTTTCGTAACCTGAAAAATAAACGTGATTACCATAAGCATCGACACAAAATGTCCTGGCTGTATTTGTCCCGCCTGGCTGCCATGAAGGAATTTGCCTACATGAAGGTATTTTGGTCATAAAGGCAACTGTTCATACCCAGAAGTTACCAACAACAAAGTAGCAGACTCGAGAAAAGGATTAATAGATTCATAAATGTTAGGGTCAGAAGGGACATCAATAGATCATTGAGTCCAACCCCCTGCATGGGCAGGAAAGAGTGCTGGGTTCAGGTGACCCCAGCCAGATGCCTGTCTAACCTCCTCTTGAAGACCCCCAGGGTAGGGGAGAGCACCACCTCCCTTGGGAGCCCATTCCAGATTTTGGCCACTCTAACTGTGAAGAAGTTCTTCCTAATGTCCAGCTAAATCTGCTCTCTGCTAGGGTGTCCAAAGCCAGCGTGCAGGGCCAGGTGCCAGCCCCTCAGGGCCCCAACATTCAAATATGTAGAGAGTAATTATAAATTCAAGCTGCCACAGGGGAAATGTAGGTCAAAAATTAGGAGGAACTTCCTGACTATGAGTGTCTGACAATAAGAGTCAAGCAGTGGAGCAGGCTACCTAGAAAATTATGGAATCAACATCCTTGGATAAGATCATTTTAGTGGTTGCCTTCCAAAACATTCTGTAGCACCATTAGTAGGTACGGCTTACTGGGCTGAAAATGGCAAGGTTTGTGTTTATCTCAATCTCTAGCAATTAGGGAATGGCAACCTCTAAGATTTAACCCTGTGAGAACAATAAGCCTAATACAGTTCTACAGTGTTGTTCTGTCTCTCTATAGTACTTCTCTTTGCTTGTATAAATGTCATTTCCTGTTTTATAGAACTGTTTGATTTTTTTTTTTGGTCCTCTACCTAAGTGGCGGGAGCTGTTAGGTGAGCAAAGTTTGTTAGAATTGAATTCTAGCTACAATCAAATTGATTATGTCGTCAGATACCTTTGTATTCTGACAAGTTTATTTGATTAGGATGATGTTCTTCTCCAATAAAAAAAAAACCACTTAGTCACTTAAGGAGGACTTAAAACAAGTGAATAAGAGTAATTTTTTCTCATATTGAATTTCTCCATATATTTAAACAGTACGCAGGATGGATCTTAATTGTTTGTATATTTCATTCATCCTGAAACAGTATCTCTGCCTTGTCTGTATCATGAAAATTCTGTTGTTTGTAATATATCTTCTTTTTACACGATAAAGTCAAGCTATTAATGATTCTTTCTGGATCAGGGTTCTGCTTAAAGCGTGGTAGATGCTGTACTTTCACCAGAAGGCCTAAACTGTGCTGCTAAATATTTGCAACTTAATATAGAGAACTTTCCTGAGAATTAATGGATTGCCTTGTTGTTCATTAGTTTAACTTTCCAGTATGTTTTGTTTTTCTAGGCTTTACATGATAGAAAATTTCCTGTTCCGGAGCCAATAGACTACAATAGACATGCAGTAGTTATGGAACTTGTTAATGGTTATCCTCTGTAAGTACTGGCACTTGAACTGTTAATTCCCATTTAAAACTCAATTGCAAATAATATTTATGGAAATCCTCCTGGAAGCACTTGTTTAGAGATACTGATTTAGTAGTGTAGGTAAAAAAGATATTTTGTCAGTTATCTCTGATCTTGGTTTTTTAGTCCATATGAGGCAAATTGTGACTTCACAGACTTCACAGGATTTTGCACTACTCATGGATCAGTATGGTCTGTTGAGAAAAAAGGTTGTGTTGGTCTACCCAGAACAACATGATAATGTAGCTAACCCATTTCAGGTTTGGGAACTTGTGCATGCTGAAAGAGAGCACAACATGCCACAGCACAGCATTGCCTTGCACTATATAGATATGCCATAAAGGTATCAGGTGCTTGCGGCCCATCTCGCTCACTGTGGTTACAGAACAGCATTGAAAATCTAGTTTATATGAAGGGGAATTGATTTATGCTGGTCTCTCTTCCCATCTCATCCAAAGAAATGGATTTTTCCTTAATCCAATCAAAAACACTAAAGCAGTCTGGAATATTCTTTACTAAAATGCAGCTCACAAAAACAGTAATGGGACAACTTACTTTCACTTGTGCTCCTGGCAAAGAATTTTTTTCCCAAGCATGTCTTGTGTGGTCTTTCTTCAGCATCAGTTCCTAAAACTAACTCAACTTCATTACTTTTCTTTCTGAATTTGTAAAGCAATCATCTTTTCTTTTATGTATCCATACTTTTGTATTCTAACAGCCGTGCTAAAAGCAAATAATCTTAGGAGAGGTTATTTAAATTGTAAGCAGTGGTTACCTATTGTCCACAAATATTTTAGAACCTTTAAAATATCATTAAAGTTAGCTTGTGAAGGACTGGTTTGGTTTGTTTGCACAGTTGAATACATAAGGCCAGTTTGGTAATAGAGATAGAACTGATACAACTTTTTATCCTGCACCCAAAAGTAAATCAACTATCATTTTAGAACAAACCAGTTCATATGCTGTGTTACAAGGTAGGCAACTGAAGTAAGTTTTGTTTTCGCATTGGGGGGGGGAAGGGGGGTTATAGCGTAACCAACAGGTTGGCATCAGAGCATCCTGGAGGAATTCAAGTGAAGTTAGAGATCAGAACATTTCTGGTTTTAATCCCTCATTCTGCTAATTTAATTGTCTGACATAAGTTCAAATCAATTCTGGTTTAAACAAGAATAAGTTCTGTAGCCCGAGTTAAAATCAGACAAGTTGTAATGCGTGCCACAAATATGACAAAGTAAACAAACCTCTAAAAGAGTACAAATATGACTTGTTTAGATGTTTCCTTTGGCCAAAATGTAGGTATTCTCCCAATTAAGGAGAAAAATATATAAAAATTATGGAGTTTTTAAGTCTGTATATTTCTAAGCATCATAAGAAGGCCCAATTATTTGTGTTGCTAAATCAGACTTCCCTGAAAGTCTGACTTTAAAGCAAAGATTTTTAGACTTGGATAAAAATCTCATTAGACAGTCCAGTCTTCATATAGTACAGTGTGTGTTGAACATGTGGTTGGCTGGTGTCCTTACTTTTGTTTTCAGCTTGGAAGTCTGTGTAGTTTTGCAGTGTAGCATTCATTTATTCCCTTAATATTTGAATATTTTTTAACGTTTAGGTGCCAAGTACGTCAAATAGAAGACCCTGCTTCTACATACAGTGAGCTAATGGAACTAATTGTAAAACTTGCCAACCATGGCTTGATTCATGGTGATTTCAATGAGTTTAATCTTATGTTGGATGATGAGGACCAGGTCACCATGATAGATTTCCCTCAGATGGTGTCAATATCTCATCCAAATGCTGAATGGTAAGTATCAAGTCTAATTGACTATGTAGGATTGATTTAAATTTGTAAGCACTGACTTCACGTTCATGTATCCTCCCTAACTTTCTTCTAGAAGTGTAATCAGGTGCCACAGAATGTACGTGGGATGATTATCAAGTGACAGAAGTGTTTGTTTACAGTGAATATGTAGATAGTCAGGTCTTGCAGAGATTCTCAGGTCACTTTCAAGGAAAAAGAAGCATAAATGAATGCTGGACAGTTAACTTCTCTCTCTCAAGTTCTCTTTTTTAGTTATGTACTAACCACTTTGTCTTTTTCAAATAAAAAAGACAAAAACTTGATTATAAATGGTGATGTCCTTACCAATGTCCTTATGAGAACAATTGTGTTTAATAATAATAGGTTTGATACAGCTAGAAGAATCTCATTCTAACATTTGGAAAACTGTATGCGGTGAGGGGTGTGGAAGGCCTAATACATAGATACTGTTAGAGTTTCTAATAATGGAAATTGTGATGTGAACGTTGGTGTTTTACAGAATTACCAAATTGGTTGCAGACTTGTAATCTTTTAATTCTAGGCAATATTCTGTTTTCCGCCAGGTATTTTAACAGAGATGTTAAATGTATTCAAGAGTTTTTTAAGAAGCGTTTCAGCTATGAAAGTGAACTTTTTCCAACTTTCCAGGATATTAGGTAAGAACTTTAATCAAGAGACATTTCTTGTTTCCATGACTGAATGCCATTTGTACCAGTTCTGTATACTGAGAAAGCTGACTAAAATGTTCTGATCTGGTTTTCAGCAGTTCACTGTTAATGAGTTCCATGAATAATTTTGACATGTTTTTGCTGAAAAGTTGTTGTGAGGAGAGTGAGCTGGACTTTAATCTTTTGATGATGTACAAGGCAAAGTTGTTAAATGAATTCCAAAGCTTTCAAAATGGACATTTTTTTTAAGATATCTCTGTCCCTTTTTTGAAATGCATAACAAAACCATTTTGAGCACATGATTTGGAAATTGTTCAAATAATAAACATTACTATGCCATTTTCAGTAACTTCAGAGGGGGGAAGCATACTATAATGTGAATGTGCTTATATATAATTGGGATATGTTCAGAATGAGAGTTTTGGGATACATGCTTTATGTATACAATATAATAACAAACCTAACTTTAAATCATATTAAAATTGACTTCTGCTAAAGTCAGCTGATGAAAATATTGTGCAACCAGATGGCTGGAAGTGATTGGGCAATGAGTTTAGCATGTGGACACGCACATAAATGAGATTGTATTTATATCAGACCACTTGTAGTCACATGAAGTACAGAACTACATGGTACCATTTCCACATGTGTAAGGCCATAAACAGATGTTGTCAAATGAAGTGGATCATCTGTACCAGAATGTATCGTAGTATGGCCCATCCACTTCATTGGACAAAACACATATTGCCCATTTTCCCAGGTCAGGGCCCTGCCACTCATGGAAACAGCTGGAACCAGTCCTGTGGGACAACATTCAGGGCACCCCTCTGCAAATGGAGAAATTCCAGGTTTCCTCACTAGCACAGGAATGCCCTGAAAATCCCCAGGCAGTTCTTCGCTGGGAGAGAAACCCAGGGTTACTCTGTTTGTGGAGACATACCTGGAGTGTCAGATTTGCTCTAATGCAGTCCAAGGACCACAGTGGAATATTAATGCTCACCTGAGGAATCTGGAATGGGAGAACTTGGGCAGGCACTCCTGGGTTTTCAGGGGCCTGATCCTGCATGTCCCTAGAATGGGAATTACTGGGGTGCACAGGATCAGAACCATTGAAGCCCTAGGTGTGCCTGCCCAGGATGCCTGGAGAGCATGGGCTACTCTGAGCTGCACATGTTCTCCTGGCTTAAAGCAAACAGACATTGGCCTTAAAACAGCAGCACAAAAGTCATACCACCTGTGCTGCTGCCACAAAAATGTTTATGGCAGGACAAATGCAACCCTAAGCATGACAAGACTATTAATATCCTACTATTAATCCTTCAGTACTGACTAAAGGATTGTACATTCTCTGGTAATTTCAAAAATAAATAAAATGAGTACTATGTACTGACTTACTACGTTGAGAGCATTCTCATTTGTGCCTCTATCTTGTTCTGTTTTTCCAGGAGAGAGTGTTCTCTCGATGTTGAGATCGCAGCAAGTGGCTATTCAAAAGAAATGCAGGAGGATGATGAACTGCTTTACCCAATTGGCCCTGACAATGATGAACATAAAGCAGAGTTGCCATCACTTGTTGATAACTTTGGGCAGAAAGTAAAGCTGTCTAGTGCAGATGAAGAAGATGAAAGAGGTTTCACAGATGAATCAGATGATGACCTTGAAAATAGATCCACCAAAGACCTAATATCTTGTGATGATGACGATGATGATGATGCTGGTGAAAGTAGTAAAAGCACACAAAGTTTAGATGTTACAGAGTTGGTCCATGCTGTAAAAGAAGTTGAAGGACACAGTACAGTAGAGAAAACCAATGGCAAAGAGCATTCTATAGTAAATCTTTCTGAGAGCAAGAAGAGAACTGAAGCCACAAGTGAAGATTGGGAAGATCAGGAAGGTCTTCACAATAAGGAGTATGAAGATGAATGCCCTGATCTGGTTGACTTCTCAACATTAAACAGAGAATTCAGGCCTTTCAGGTATAGAATCATACTAACTGTGTCAAAGATTCTGTCTACTCTCCCTTCTTCCCCTTCACTTGACCTGCTGAAGAAATGCTGCTGTGCAGCCACCCTTGTTACAATAGAAAACAAAAGAATTTATTAATCTTTAATTTATTAATCTTTGTTCTTAAAACAAAATAACATCTTTCTTTCTTTTGACCTGATGCTGGTTAATCCACATAGTAATATTAATGTTTATAATACTTTTTAGTGAGACACATGAGTTGACCTACTCTTTAATACCTATTATAATAAACAGTCTTGCAAGCCTGAATTAACTCAACTTACCTTCCACAGTTGAGACATAAAAAAAGAAATAACTAAACTGATTTGTACTAGTGAAAAAAGTGCATCACATTAAAATATTCCTTATATAATAACTCTTGCCATATAGTTTGCACCTAGAATACTATTACCTGAAGTTTAATTCTTCCTGTTAAGATGAGCACAAATTCCATGGTTTGTGTTATCCAGTTGCACTAATATTAATATCTGTTATTTTGTATCTTAATTTCTTGCCTGGCCTGTTTAGAGTTCCCTGCTAACCTGGATCCTAGACCTTCTGTACGTGAAACCATAGCTCAGTAAAAACACTGAATCTATAACAGAATGAGTACAGATCACTTCCTTCCCCCACCCTTAGCTCATCTGTCAGTGTTTAATTAAATGACTAGCATGAGCTGGTCAGCACCCTGATGTCCAAAATGACATAGATAGCCAATATTAAATTAGTACTTTGATATCATGCACATTACTGGCAAGGGAATTGGAAATATATATCATGCGTTTCTACGTCTAGGCTGGGAAATGCTGCTTTCATGGCTCGTTTCAGCTTCTGTCCTTGTGTGATTTGAGTTCTTCTTTCCCACTGCTTTAGACATGTTGGAAATTAGTATTTTAGTCATAGAAATGCAACATTTTTTTCTCAGCTAGCTGCATGTCATTGCTGTGCTGTGCTGACTAATGATTTTTTTTTACTAGTGAGAACATTGCAAAGTTAATATAGTGATTCTAGAAGCAAACCCGCTGATTCAGCTTTGCCTCATCCACCAAATAACTTCCAGTTACCAATTCTTTTTTTTCCTATTGGTGGCTAATATTGAACAAATGCAGCTTAATTTTCAAACCTTAGTTTGAGTTTACATTGGCAGTCAAATCCCTCTTACTGAGATAATTTGATAGGGAGATAATTTAACAAGCATAAACTTGAAACACCACAATATCACTTTTAGTTTTCTAGAATCACATCTCATGCATTTAATATATTCTCGTCTATTGTATTGTATGAGGTATTGCATTTCTAATCCATGACACAAATTATCACTTTGATATTTCAAAAAGTTAATTTTCCATGTACTAGAAATAGTAAATTGTGCTGGAAATTTTCAGATTAAATCTTTAAAACTATTAGAAAATAAGGGTCATGAAGATAGTGAATAATTTGTCTGTTTTTTACTAGATGAAATAAAAATCTAATTTATATATTGTAGAAATGAAGAGAGTATGGTTCACATCAATGAACACAGAAAAAGAACCACAAGTATCACTTCAGCTGGCAGTGTTGGGAGCTGTTCAACAATTCCTCCGGTAACTAATGCATACATATTTTTTTTAGTTTACAGCCATTGCTTGTTAAGGTTTTAAATCTTCTGATGTTACATTGTCAAAACTTGTTTTTCAGCTTTTTGGGGATAAGTCTGAATGCTTTGAGTCAGGTGTCTGTATGCTCTGTGATCCTAGAGTTTACTGTTGATTCTACCACATGTCCTAGAACTGGGTGGTAGAATCTAAGCTTTCCTTTTAATTTTTTCTATTTAAAAATAACTTTGACCTCCTGCTTGAAGATAGTTTTAAAATACAAAATATATGCCAAAAAAGTAAAACTTGGGCGGGCCAAGTATAACGTTGTGCAGTCTTCAGAACCTGTATGAAATCTTAGCTCTTACATGAACTGTCCTATTTATCTCATGTAGTGACAATTCTGAAATTTGATAACAACATGAATGTTAAAACTTATGCCACTGTTCATCATTTCAATAGAAGCATCCAGCCAACCTGGATGCTACCTTATCCCATTGTCCCAAATCTTAACACCTTGTGATGTACCACAAATTTCAACTGTCTCAGCCTGCTACTGGGAGTACACATTAAGGCTTAGTACAGACAGTCAAAAAGCCTGAGGTAGAATCAATTCAATATAGGCAGCTTTCCCGGCACCCCTCTCCTCGTCCTCCCCCCTGCCCCCTCAAGCTGCATAGGTTGAACTGATAACCAAATTAACTTATGCTCAGTTTTCAATTAGGAAAGGCAGAGGGAGGCCCAGGCCAGTAGGTGAGGGGTGCAGAAGCGCCAGCCACTGAGCCAGCAAAACTGGAAGTGCACTTCGCTGGCATTTCCAGTTTCGCAGCTGGCACTTCCAGGGGGTGTGCATGCACTCCCTATTTGTCGCCAATGACATGTAGATTTTATTTTATGTTTCCTAATCAAAAAGATAGTCTCAGCCAATGAAGACCAGAAAGGCCCCAGATGGTATATTTGTTCTCTGGGGTCTTGCTTCTACAAGTTCCCCATGTAAAAGGTGTATAAAATGGCACTTCTGTCTGGCTCCTATGTCCTTTCAAAGATGGCAGTTACAAAGATTTAAATAGGAAAGGAATGGCATATACACATACACTTTGACTATATAATCATTCTGTACTTCAAGTATAATAGAGAAGAATGGTATAGCATTTTTAAGTGCCCATATTAAAGCATTAGAAATAAATAACAATCCCCATGTTTTCCATTGTGTTGTGCTCGTTGTCATTCAGCTGGTGCTTGAGCCCTACCCCAGCATATTAAACCTTTTTAACATATGAGCACTGTATATAACTAACCTATCAATCAAGCAGCTAGTTTATTTTTGCTATTTGCTAAATTTGCAGAGTATTTCTTCATACAGGGTGAGTAGTATTATTTGGCCCCCTCACCTCCCCTATTCCTAAAATGTTCACATGAAATTACTTCACTGCTTGATTTCAGCAATGTAAACCCAAATGAGATAAGTTTACTAGCTGTATTTAATACCTCATATGTCACTCCAGAATAAGAGTAGTTTGGCTTCATCTGTCGTATTTCAGATAACTGATTTCATTTGAGAAAGCTCACTGAAAGTAAGAAAGACTGAATGATCTGTTGTGGTTAGTAGGCCTTCCACTATACCAAATGATAAAATAGTTCATTCATTTCTGCTGGCACATCTCACTAGTCAATTAAACTTTTTATGGCCTGAAATATTATATGGTGGTAAATTAGTGATTATTAATCAAGTTGCAGTGTGAGCTTTTTAAGGTGCTGCAAAACATTAGCACTGTTAAGTGTACAAACACCAACACGTGATTTACAAGATAAGCCCAGAGATTTCAAATAGGAATCTATGGTGTCAAAAACATTCTGAGCCGTTGGGTCTTTCTGAGTCTTTTTCCATGATCAAAAAATAAGTAAAGGCTAAATTCTGGCATTTTCTGAGGGGTGACTTGAGTCTAACAGAGAAGTGCCTTGAGCCTAAAAAAAAGATTGAGAACCACTGTACTAGATGCTTTCCCCTATAAATCAGGTAGGATTGTTCAATCTACATTTCCATTGCATTTAGGATTTGAAAATAAACTGTAAATTCTGCAAACCATTTTAGAAATCTACTTTTACTCAAAAGTCCTCATAGTTGATTTCATGATCAAAATGTCAAAATTATCGTTACTTTTTTGACATGCTGCCACAGAGTACACCATCTAGAAATATTTGTTTAATAATCAGTACATGGCTATGGTTATTGCTTTGATAGACTCTCTTCGTTCTCAGTAGTTTCCTATAGCAAGGATTTCATTTATTAGAATAGTACTATAATATCCAGTAACTGATGCTTTTATTCCTACCAAGTAGCTTTGTTTTATACAAGAGTGCCCCCCAGTGGTTATGTTGTCTATAGATCATTTTTCCATTTTGATTTTTAGTGTACATACACTGAGGTTGCTCCAATGCACTGTAATTACAGTGCATGAGAGCATACTCAATTTATAGATTCTGCTGGAGTATGGCAGATACATCATGTGTATCAGCATCCCTGCAGTGAAAAATGGCAGCAGGGTTGCTTTAAGTGCCCCCACCGCCATTTCTCAGTGCAGGGACGCTGATACATGTGATGATCTGGACTCTTTAATTAGTACTCCCTGCCCCCCCCCAACACATGTATAAGTGCCATGGTTACTAAATAGCTCCACTTACTCCTTTCTCAGCATGCTCTATAGGTTGTACTCAGGCTTTATGTGCACTCGGACAAAATGGAATTACCTTAATGTTGGAGAAGTCCTAGTACTTTTAAAAAAAAAACAAAACCAGCTATTAAATGTTTGATGCTGAATGAGGAGGAGGAGGATGACCTTGTCAGCTTTTACCTCAATAGCTTAGTGGATAGAGCATTTTCCCAGGACATGGAAAACCAGGGTACTTTAGGCCAGGAGTGGCCAGCCTGTAGCACAGGTGCCACAAGTGGCACATGCAACCTCCGTAAGGCACACGGCAGACTGGGGAGAGGACAGGCAATACAAAGGTAGACAGGGCAGGAATAGGTAGCACCACATCAAATCAGGCAGGTAGCAGAAAGGTGAGCAGCAAATTGGGTAAGGGAAAGAGATCAGAGTGTCACTTGAGGATGGTACAGAGCTAATTTGTGGCATGCTGCCAAAAAGTTGGCCCCACTGCTCCAGGCAGTGCCAGATCTGGTGGTTAGAGTACTTTCCTGGAAAGCAGGAACTGTAGCTTAAAACCCCCTCTAGGTAATGGGGTCCTAGAATAGAAGTCTTCTATTTTCTGGCCAAATCTCAGAATCACTAGAAAAGTCCTCGTCTCCCACTCCGTTTTACTCTCAGCAGGTGTATGTGTACAGTGCTCCAATCCTGCCACAAGTAGAAACAGAATCCAAACTGTGCAGGAGTTCCAAAAATTGCAGGTATGTGGTTACATAAATGCCACATAGGCACATGGGGGGTGCGCAAAACAGGCTGTATTTGATTTGGATTCAGATTTGGCCCAAATTGTGGAGAGGGATTCAATTCGTTGATTCAGATCACTGTCCCAGTTCGATTGAGCCGAATCTGAAGATTTGATGCTGATTCGGAGAATCGGCAGTTCAGCCACAGACACAGCTTTAAATGTTTTTTCTACATACCTCAAGGTACCAGGCATGGGTCGTGAACACTGAGATGATGGGGCTGATGGAGTGTGGGGGGGGCCTCCTGTGTGCTTGGCGATGAACCCGGAAGTGGACCAGAACTATTTCTGGTCCACTTCTGGGTCTGCTACTAAGTACACTGGGACACCCCCACCCCCAACGCTCCTATGGGACTCTCCATCTGTCCAGTACCTTGAAGTACGTAGAAAAAACATTTGAAGCTGTGTCTATAGCCTAATCATCAAATCTCTTCAAATCAATTTGGAGGGTTCCAGTTTGATTCAGAGAGATTAAAGGGTCTCCTGATTCAATTCAGAGCTTCGGGCCGAATCGAATTGGCGATCGAAGCTTCGCACAGCCCTAGTGAACAAGAACAGCTCTTCTAAAGATATCAGGATGTAAAAGCATACTAGAACATGTTCAGCCAACTTCTGCTTAGCAAATATATCAGTATTCACAAAACTAGGAGGATTGAAACAGGTGAAAGGTTGGTAGGAAAGGTATTGGAGCCACAAAAAAAAGGACTAGATTAAATGAGTTTGTCACATAAAAGATGGGCCCACAATTGATGTAGATCAAGTAAGGGAACACTTTGAGAGGTTTGACATCCACAAGTCTGTGGGCCTGGATGCAATGCACCCGAGAGTCTTGAAGGAGCTGGCAGACATCATAACATGCCCTATGGCAAAAATATTTGAGAACTTGTGGCACTTGGGAGGGGCACTGGAGGCCTGGAAAAGAGCCAGTGTGGTCCCAATCTTTAAGAAGGGAAGGAAGGAAAACCCAGGGAATTACAGACCAATCAGTCTGACATCCACCCCTGAAGATCCTGAAGAAAATTATCAAGGGTTCCATCAGCAGCAGGCTAATGGAAGGCAACTTTCTGAGTGCTAGCCAACATGGCTTTGTTGTTGGAAAGTCCTGCCTGACCAACCTCAGCTCCTATGACCAGGTGACGCATTGCCTGGACAAGGGAGACAAGGTTGATGTCATATATCTGGATTTCAGGAAGGCCTTTGATTTAGTCTCCTATGATGTCCTTATGGCTAAGCTGGAGAATTGCGTCCTTGACCATCTCACAGTCCAGTGGCTGCAAAACTGGCTTCAGGGTCAGACCCAAAGAGTATTAGTTGATGGGAGCAAATCAGCTTTGTGCAAGGTGACCACTGGTATCCTTCAGTGCTCAGGCCAGTACTCTTCAACATCTTCATAAATGATCTAAATTTGGGCATCAGGTGCAGACTGGCAAAGTTTGCGGATGACACTAAACTATGGGGGAAAGCGGTCACACTGGAAGATAGACTGGGGATACAGGCTAACCTGGATAAGCTCGCAAGGTGAGTGGACCAAAACCTGATGGCCTTTAATGCGGAGAAGTGCAAGGTGCTCCATCCTGGGAGGAAGAACCAGCATCATACTTATAGACTCGGCAGTGCTACACTCGCTAGCACCATGACCAAAAGAGACTTGGGTTCTTAATTGACCACAAGATGAACATGAGCCACCAATGCTATGCCATAGCCAGCAAACCAAACCAAACTTTGGCATGCATCCACCGATGCATCTCAGGCAAAACCAGGGGCATCATCCTCCCGCTCTACTCAGCCTTAGTGAGGCTGCAGCTAGAGTACTGCATCCAGTTCTGGGCCCCCTACTTCAGAAGGAACATGGATAAACTTGAGTCCAAAGGAGAGTCACCTGCATGATCAAAGGCCAAGAGAGCAAGCCTTACTAAGAGAGGTTGAGGGACATGGGCTTTTCAGCCTGGAGAAGGCTCAGGAGGGATTTGGTGGCACCCTATAAGTATATAAAGGGTGTGGACCAGGATCTGGAAGAACAGTTGTTCGCCAGGGCTTCCCAAGAGAGAACTAGATCTAATGGCCACAAACTTCTGGAAGGCTGATTTAGACTGGACATAAGGAAAAGCTCCTTTACAGTCCAAGTGTCCAGGGAGGTGGTACAAGCACCTACTCTGGACTCATTCAGAAGGTGTCTGGATTTTTATCTTGCTGGGATCATTTGACCCCAGCAGACTCCCTGCCTATGGCAGAGGTCTGGACTCAATGATCTCGCACGGTCCCTTCCAGCCCCTAATGTCTATGAAGAAAGTAATCACAGAAGCAAAATCTGCATAGAAGGTGGCACAAAATTACTGTGAGAAAAGCGAGTAAGAATAAAGTAAATTTAGACTTCTGGGAGCTATAGTTAATGTTTGGCTTTGTTTATCTCTAAAATGCTGTTGCATTATTTTGCACATTAGGTTCATAAAGTACTAATTGCTTCCTATTCCATGAAAATGAAACGATCTGGAAATGATTATTGGAACAGTGATCAAAAAGAAAAGCTGGGAATGAGGAAGATGCAACACTCATAAAGGAAATAAAACAATTATTTTAGAGGAATTTGCATTAGGAATCTACTTTTAAAAAAATCTAAAACTTACCATAGAAGTAAAATGCAAATTAGCAGTGTGTTTGTAAAAGTAAAAATTGTAATGAATCCGATATGATATGGCTCTGGCATAATATGCCTATCCTATGAGGATTTTGAAGCCTTCATTAAAATAATAGCTCATTTAACGATGTATGCAATGTGAATATGTATGTAACACCAGGAATTATTCTGGGATATATATAAACAGTAGTATAGTAATAGGCATTGCAAATTTTGGGGAATACCCCAATTGATAAGTTACAGAAAGAAACAGCTCTTTTTTGGCTAAAGTATTTGAAATATTATGGAATGGAGACTTACATAGCTATCTTACTGTGTTCACACAAGTTTGAATGAGGAGTTATTCGAACAGGGACAAGGAAAATATGTAAATTCTGCAAAGTTTTAAAATAATGAAGCATGAACTGTTTAGTTCAAGGATTTCAACTTGCTCTTAGTGTAATTATGATGAATAGACTAATAAGCCTTCTGCGTTCAGAGGTAGTAGGGCTTGTAGAATTTTCTGAGCCCAGCTTACAGTTCCAAGGACTTAATGCCAGAAAGAACTTTTGGTGCCTTTTTGGCATTTATGCAGCAGTACTTTTCCAGGCAGTTTGTATATATATTTCCCAGAAAAACCTTTTACTATTCCAGACCACAAGGGGGAGAAATTTGATTTCAGGATTTCAGAATATTTCTTGTCAGAGGAAGGCAATAACTTAATAAGTTTTGACTTTTTTTTCCCCTAAGGTGATTTCTGGAAGGTTATCTACAACTGTTCTTCCCCAAACAAAGTATGGTCAAATGCCATAAGTAGCTAAGAAAAGAGAAGCACTTAGCACAACTGCTTTGTAAATGCTTAGCCTGTCTTCAAAAGATCAGCTTCTACACCCAAAACATCCCATCAAGTCACAGTTCATAGTGACTTCTTGCCTGACAGAATCCTGATTCAACTTCGACATTGCTGTACTCCTATATAATTGTAAAATACACTATCATAAACTGTATAACATAGTGCAGTTAACACTAACTTGGTTAACTAGATTACTTGTTAAGGATCATAGATCTTTGAATCTCCTGAATATGTTTTTAAACTCTGCAGTTTTCTAGTGCTGTGTGCGTCTAGATCCTTGGCTTCTCCTCTAATTTATACTTGCCACCCTTTGTTAAGTTTATGAAAAGGATTATGTGACATGGTTGCCTGCAAGATCAGGGAACTGAACTCTTTCATCTTAATCTTGTTTTGCATGCTGCTTTTTTAGTTAGCCCAAAAGACTTCATATAATTTGATAGATACTATTTTTTTGCTCACCAGACTATACTTTATCTTATTTAATTAAGAATTTCTGTGGGTAACGTACATGTTTGCGTTCTTAATTTTTACATGTTTTCTTATGTTAGAGAACATTGAATGAAACAGTTCCTATTTACTAGATTAGGGTTCTCCAACTGGCGGCCCATGCAATTCACAAGGAGTTAATTTGTAGCCTTCCAGGCTGTCACCTGGCCACTGCTCCTCCCCCTTGCTCCAGCTGCAGCACAGCTGGGGTCTCAGTGCTCCCTACCCTCATCCGCCTTCCACTTCCTGCCCCCACTCTGGGGAGAGGGGCACCACAGTATAGCCCACCCTTCTGGGGGAGCCTACAGACTAGACCACCTACACAGCATGCTGCAGTGAGGGAGCTGGTGACCAAGGTATCTGCACCTACACAGTGCGGCAGGAAGGATGCCACGTGCACAGGATGCTGGTGCCTATGCATGGAGTGCAGTAGAGTGGGGAGCCTGCACAGCATGTGGCCCCCAGCTTCAGCCACTTAGAAATTAGACATCCTTGTACTGTTAAATGATTAACTTGCATTTGCATAGAGATATAAATTTGCATGGTAATATACATTTGGATAGTAAATAGACTCCAATTAAAATATATAAGTAATATTTTAAATTGTTGTTATTAAATAAATCTGCCTTGAATGTGCTGGCTATATACAGGACAATGTTTATCAAACTGTTCTGCATTTGAATCTGGTCTCTTAAAGGAAGTGGTGTGCATGTGTACGTGTGCATATATAGCTAGCAAGAGAAACTTCAGAGCTAGGGGATATCATTCTCACACCTCATTTTTATTCAGTGATTGGAGTAGAAAAACAAACTTTCCTGCCTTTTCAACTCCCAGTCACTCAACGTTTGATGAGCTAGTCATTGAACTAAAGTAGAACTTAATTTGTTTTTATTATGATTATTATCTATCCAAGAGTTTTCCTGATAATTCTCCCCACAGAACTAGTAATCTTTGTTTAAAAGGGAAAAAATGAACTGTGATATCACATAGAAAGTTGGGCTGCAATAGGCTGCTAAAGTCTCACTGGATGATTTGCTGTGGCACAGTTTTTCAATTAAACTTCTTGTTCTCATAAGTCTTATTGTACAGTCTGTGCCACTTAGTAGTTTCTAGTCTGTGATTATTAAGTGAATAGTTGGCTGAATTGTGGTCGCTCCTCAGAGGAGAGTAATCCACAGCCAAAACTTGCTAAGCTGTGCTTTGAATTTTGTGATATGCAGCTGCTACCATCATAGAGAATCCAATCATGAAGGAAGATTAAAGGAGTGTGATTTATGTCGCTTAAAATGGAGAGGAAATATGATTACTGTTTAGAAGTGCACTCCTGGACTGAAATATTAGGGAGGGGAAAAGCTTTCTAGGCTGAAAACACTTGTATAAGTTCAAGAGGCTACAAAATGGTAACAGAAATTTAGAATGAAATCTCATTTCCAGTTGGAGGAAGGTTTTGGAGGTCTTCTGAGCCAGGTAGTGAGGGCAAAAAACCTGAATTGCTTCAAGATTGAATTGGATATATTTATGGAAGGAACAGTATGACAGAACAAGGATTCTGGCTCAGTGATCAGTACATTTGTTATGTGGAATCATGTATTTGAAATCCCTGGGTTAAGGTAAAGAGCAGGATTAGAGTGATATAGCCATGATGGTCCAAGAATTGTGTGAAAGGCAAGGATTTCTTAGGGTGAGAACTTTTATTGAACTGACTGCATAGTTGGGACAGAGTTAGCCAAGCTTTTGAATGGAAGACATCCTTCATCAGGTCTGAGGAGTAAAAGGCAGCACAGCATAGTTAAAAATAATTGGAGGGGAGAAATGCCCAAAGGTAGTAGATAAACAATTAACAGAAAAAAAGAAGCTGATTACTGGGAGATCAAGGACTTTCAAAAGGAAAGAGGGTTGTTATCACCTTTCCTGTGTGGGAAGAATTCAGGAAGCAGGTAAGTCATCTTAATGTGCCTTTGTAACAGAGAGCCTGGGGGGCGCCCGGTGCCTTCAAGATAAAAGCAGCCCAGTCAGGGTGCACTGCAGGCTAGGCAAGAGCAAGGGGGCAAATGAGACAATTAGTAGGCAGCAGCATGCAGCCTGCTGACTGGAAGTGGACAGGGCCCTGGGAGGCTATAAGCCTGGGGCTTGGGCTAGCAAGCCAGTCTAGCCCTGCCAGCCTCAGGGTTAGGAGCTCCTGCCAGGGTTAGCTACCCAGGGACACTAGACCCCCTGCTTTGCTGCCTGCAGGAACACTGAGACTTGGGGAGCTTACAAAGCGCATTTGTATACATGCTTGTACCTGGCACTGTGGGGCATACAGTTGTATAAGTGGCAAAATGCGCGTCAGCGCTGAGAAAATAATGGAAGAGTGCTTTTGAAATAAAATAGGTGTTTTATCCAAAAGCACCACCATTTTCTGCAGCGGTGCATTCCTTATTCTAATTTTTTTTATAAAAGTGCACTGTAAATTATATAGCCAGCCATCTGCCTTCACTGCAGGGGAAAAACTAAACAACAAATTCCAGAACAAAGAAGTTCTCTCTGTTAGCAGCAGTTGCTATTTAAATATCAAACATTTCCTTTATAGATGTAGTTAGTTTGATCACTACTTCCCACGCTTAGTGAAGGAGGAGTGTTAAAAATATGACTGCCAAAAAAAAAAAATTATCATCAAGACCTAGGAATATCATCTAGGTAATTTTTTAATATTTTAACTTTAAAAAGACTTTATGGAATTTCATAAGCATCAAGGTTTACTTTTTTTTAAAATATTCCTGTATAAAGGAATTTGGCATAGAAAGTATTGAATGCATATAAGTTGTTATATGTATCTTAAAACTAATGTGGAGTTTTTAATTATTTTTAGGAACTGGTGAAACAGAAGATAAAGCGACAACTGACTAAACAACAGAAAGCTGCTCAGCGGCGGCGGTTGCAGAAAGGAGAGGCAAATATTTATACTAAACAGAGGCGAGAAAATATGCACAACATTAAGTCAAGTTTGGATGCAGCTAGTTTTTGGGGCTAGATAATTGAAACTTGCTATAGAGCATCAGCATTTTTGTCCATGGTTTATGAATCAGAGAGAAACAGACTACACAGCAATAACTTTTTGTAAATTGGAATGTGCATATATTCAATAAATGTTCTTGCTATAGTAACCTTTTTTTTTTGTTTTTTGTATTGTAGTTAAGGCCTAACTTAAGTCAGTGGTAAAGGGGCACAGTGAATATAGGTATACTGAAGTAATAACCTACAGTATTTTTATAAGCGGATTTTACTGTAGTGATTAGACTGAGATTCTTGAAAGAGCAAGAGTGCCAAAAATACAGGACATTGTGGCAATTAATGCTGTTGCCACTCATTCCACCATCAAATTTTGAGCCCTGTAAGCAGGATCTAGAGCACCAAGCCATATCATCTGACTAGCAGGGTTGCCTATGGATCTGGAAATCTGGCAGTGGCGGGGAGCTCTGGCTCTAGGAGCCACAACACTTAACACTGCTGCAGTGGGCCAGATGATATGGCCCTGTGCTACAGATTGGACCCGAGGACCCGGCAATGGGACTAGTTGAGTTTGATGCCCCTGTAACAAAGGGCTCCTTTTCAAAATCTATTTTACCAGTTCAAAGAAACTGGGGGGAAAATCCCCGCTCATATGCAGCTTTCCTTATTTGAATTTAGTTGAAGAGTCTTTATCATGTACACCTGAAAACAGTTAGAACCAAGGTTATTTACACCTTCACAAAATCTTAGTCTGTATACTCATACAAAGACTAATCATCCTTGTATTAATAAGAGAGCTTTGAACTCAGAGACTCTCATTTATTGTCCTTTTAGCTCCAAGGCTTGGTGCACAAATGCACCGAAAAATTAGAGGTAAAAATGATGTTGTGCAGGTCTAGCAGTGACTCAGCCTCTCAGTTTGTCAATGTAGTCGCCAGTGAATGCAGATCTTGAGCATCTTTTCCATGATCATCTGCAACAGACTATATCGCTGTCTGTATTGCTATAGTTTACAGATAATAATTTTCTCTTGTATTTTGAAACTCTAGAACAGGGCTTCCCAACTTTTTCCTCAGCATGACCCCTTTTAAACGTTGAAAATTTGTTGTGACCTCAAAATGATGCAAACAAGATCAACAAGTCATAAATGGCATTACAGTGTTTATGGTCTTTATATTTTTCCTTTAAAACCTTTAACATCATTTTAACTTCTTTTTAGATTTGAAAAACAACATTGAATAAAAAGTCTAAAAAGGCTATTAAATGCATTCATTTGACATATATTTCAGTTGCTTTAACTGTTGATTATATTTACTGTGCCACCATACTGTTAAACAACCTCAGATGTCATGGTTGCTAAGTTGAGACTTAAAAATATATAATGCACAGAAATTATACAGGAAACTAGACTGCCATTATTTTTCACTGTTAATGTTGCTAACCTTGCTCAATACAACCATCTGTCTAAATAGATAGATACAGTTTGTCAATGCAAATTATACCTTATTCCAACTATAGTGTTAAACCACAAACAACACACATGGAAGAAGCACTGAACATTAAACTGATAATTCCTACACTAGGTAATATCTAGCAGATAAACATAGTTATATGCAAATTCTCTTGCTCAGTGACATAAAAGTGTTACTGTTACCTGAGCTAGTTTGACACCTGGGCCTGAGCATCCCAGCACAACTTATCAAAGTTTAGTTTTGTGGTAGAACAATGCAATAACTCACTTCAAATGAGGCCCTTGGTGACTGCACTGACACAGACATAGCAGTCTTGAATTTTTAATTTCTGGCAAGACAATTCCTTTACATACTGCTTGAAAAACAACCTTGGCTTTCTTCATGTTCCTTGTGAACTCAGGTGGCGTTTAAGTTTCATGTGCTCTGCAGACAAAACAACCAGGCACAAAACACGCTGCAGCCTTTCTTCCCCGCTCACCTCAGTACATATAAATCCAAGCCCAATGACGTATTCAGCACATTCCCACTTTCACGTCTTGCACTACTTTTGTTTCCTGTTCTCATCCTTGTCATTAGTTTACTGCTAGAGCTCAAAGCAGAAACTTTTTGGAAAAAGCATCCACTTTAGATTTTTCTGTCAAAAAACATATTTTAGCCAGCCAGCATCAACATACAGATTTTACATCAGCTTCCTGTAACATGTAGAAGCGCCTTGCCTCACAGCTGCAACTGTTGTGTTTAGACAAATAACTGCCATGCACGAGATATTGCATATTTATAAACAGGAAGCATATTCATTATAATCGGTCCACACTGTCAAGTGTCTTTGCAACCCCATTTTTTTTATTTTTTTTTTTATCATTGGGAACCACTGATCTAGAAAGAGAAAAATGTGTTCAGCTTACACTAAGAAGCTTAGGCCAGACAAAAAGATGGAGTTAAAGGTTTTTGAAAAGCTAATATATTTTTGGTGGAAAACACATGAGATTTGTTAGTGTTGAAATAACGTGGTAGCCATGATGGTCTAGGACAGTGTTTCTCAAACCATGGGTCGTGACCCATAAGTGGGTCACAAGAATATTTCATAGGATCACAAGCTGCGGCAGGGCAGAGGGCTGGCAGGAAGTGGGAAGCAGGGGAAGGGTGTGGGGGAGAGCTGCATGGCTCTACTGGCAGCACCGAGACTGGTGCCTGTGCTTGTTGGGGTGGGGTGGCTGGAAGACGCTCTGGGGGGGCAGGAGCAGCCATGATCAGGGTGCCTGGCCCCAGCCCAAAGGGGGGTGGCAGGTGTGCAACAGGCCTCTCCTCCTCCTCACTCCAGCCTGTGCTGGGGCCAGGTTCATTCTGCTGCCACCCACATGAGCCAGAACCACTGCAGCCCACCATGCTCTGCCCTAAGCAGGATGGGGGCAGCTGGGGGCCCCTGCAACAGGGCTGAGGGGGCAGGGGGCTAGGGGTCAGGAGTGAGGAACACCAGCATGGCCTGGGGGAGGGGCAGGAGACTGGGGGTCAAGCCCAGGAGTGTGTGGGTCAGGACAGGCCATGGATCTTTGCCAGTGGGTTCGGATAGAAAAAAAGGTTGAGAACCACTGGTCTAAGAAATGTACGAGAAGCAAGGATTTCTGTGGGTGATATCTTTTATTGAATCAACTGCATCGTTGAGATACATTTATAAAAGCTTTCAAATGCAATGCATTCTTCAAGGTCATTCTTCTTCAGAACCTTGTTTCTGCAGAAGGATAAAGGGAAGTGGAAGCCAGTCCTAAAATTCAAAATTTGTCAAAATAAGAAATTAGAACAAATGGAAAAAGTGTTCTCATTTTCCTTTGACCTTCCATTCCATCTTCCTGTGTAAGATGGAGACATTATGAATGAATTTGTCTGTAACTATACAGCCATCTTAAACTATTTTACTTGCACAGTTTCCTTGCAGACTTAAACCCTAGACTGGTTTTATAGTCATCCTTGCTCCTTATGTCAACTAATTTTTGCCTCAAAGAAATTACTACCTCCTACTGACTACCTACATTTCATAGTATGACCACTTTGAAATCTTCTATACTATTTGGAATTACCCATTATTGCTTATTAAAAATGTAAGAGCTGCTTTCTACCAGCAGATGCATGTCGTTCTAAAAAAACGCAGTCTCAGCTTACTAAATAAGATATAAATGGCAAGTGCACTTCAACATATGTTCTGCAACAGTGTAGAATTAGACTTTTGACAAAAGTAAATACATCTGATTAATTCCACATCAATTTTCAGGTCATTGACCTGATGAAATGTATGTGTATAATATTGTTATGATCAATAATACTGGGATAGAATTAGGATTGTTCTTGAAACACCTTAATTGTCCAAACTTAAAGCATCCAAACTTAAAGCGAAAAGGAGAAAAAAACACTTGTAAAGCTTTTAAATTTTAGTTTATCTTTGAAATTACTAGAGTCTGTCACATTTAAGAAAAGTGACTGGTTTTGATATCCCCCAATAACAGCATTACAAGGACTAAAACAAAAAGAAGAAGAAAAGTGGTTTGATTTTGGATGAGCTGGTCTTGGTTTCAAGTTCAGATTTTTTCAGTAAGTGAGCAGGCTTTTTTTCCTGGTGTGCAAACTTCAATAGTGAAATCTGTCAATGGATGTTAGTAATTAGTTGCAAAAATAAATATACAAAGGATGTTCAAATTGATTCAACTCCCTCTCTCAAAGAGAAGGACTGATGGAAATCCATTATGTTTATTTTTGAAATATTTCTTTGAAGCATCCATTAAGTCTTAGAGGTATTCTAATGAATGACCATAAAAGAATCATTTTCACTCATCCTGTCAGGGTACTTGAATTAAAACATTTCTCTTCTGAGACTGTAGTTAGCCAGGGAGGAACTGAACCTCAAAGTTATAGCTTAATATATCTTTATTAAACCTTTTTTTCATTAGCAAAATTCCTGAAATATCTGAAGTCATCAAGGTCATGATGAAGTTTACACAAGGACTGAACTTTGCAGTGCCCAGTTTATATTTCATATGTGGACATTCAAACAAAGTTTACTTTATTTAGGGTAAACTTTGGGAAACATGGAGGTTAAGTTAATATTGTTCTTGATAGTCTTAACAAATTCATGTATTTACCATTTAGCGGGCGTCCCTTGATTTTATCATAATGGTTTAAATGCATCATTTTAAGAGCCCCACTTAAAGTAACCGTAGCAGTTTTACAGCTTTTGTAGGCAGTCAGGGATGCTAAAATCAATTCAGAGCAAACAAAAAGGCATCTCTTGTAAATAAATACCCATCTTTCAGGCACAGCATATGTCCAAGACCTCTGAATTATACCAAATAGAGATGTTTTATAACAGTTGCCAATAAGTTTGACTTACCACCAAAATTAATTTGCATTGGGAAATCAGGAAATATGCACAGGGGGTCAAACATTACAAAGGTAGTTATAGTCTCTGTATTCTAAAGATTGGTTTTATATGGGCCATTCCTAGTCTTACTCTTATGCCTGTACTGGGCAGGCTTTACCAGTTTAGAAATAACTGCAGACTATCACCAAAGTGTTCTTAGTGTGGACATGGTTATATCAGCATAATAAAAGCAAGCGAAATCAGCGATACCAATAGAAGCTCTGTTTGGGGAATAATTGCATCTAGAGTAGGGGCTTTTTATTAGTTCAGCTACATCTGTCAAAGTTAACACCTTTAGTATTCCTGCCCAATGCAAGTAGACAATATGGGTGCACGAAATGGGCTGTATTCAATTTGGAGTCGGACCGAATTGGGAGACAGTGATTCGATTTGTTGATTCAGATCACTGTCCCAATTTGATTCAGCTGAATCTGAAGATTCGATGCTGACTCAAAGAATCAGTGATTCAGCCATAGACATAGCTTTAAATGTTTTTAAGCTACTTACCCCAAGGTACCAGGCATGGCTCATGAACCCTGAGATGGTAGGGCAAACGAAGCATCCCACAGGAGAACGGGGGGGTTCCCCCCCATGTCCCCTCCAGCTCAGCAATCGGCCACGGAGAGGACCCTGAGTGCCCCGCCAGACCCAGGAGGCACCAGTCATTGAGTTGGGGGGCAGGGAGGGTCCCCTGTGCACTCTGCGGCGGAGCCGGAAGTGGGGACCCGCCCACTTTCCCATGGGATGCTCCATCCAGCCCAGCATCTCAGCATTCACGAGCCACCTGGTACCTTGCAGTATGTAAAAAAATATTTAAAGCCGTGTCTATGTCTGAATCATCGAATCTCTCTGCATCGATTCAGAGCGATCCAATTCTATTTAGAGAGATCGAAGGGTCTTCTGATTCGATTTGGATTCAGAGATTCAGCTGCCGAATCGGGCCAAATCTCCACTGAATCGAAGACCAAAGCTTCGCACGGCCTTAGTAGACAATACAGTGTTAAGTCACTAGCATAGTTATAGCCACTCGTAGACATCTGTATAAACATTATTTGGTTTTGGTTTTTCTTTTTTTTCTTGCATTTTAATCTACCAAACCTAGGACTTGGCATCAAAATATGCTTTTTTTTCCCTAGTTTTGAGAGAGATCTTGGATTCCCATCTATACATCAGACTCTTCCCATGTATACATCAGACTTCAAAGATTTGTTTCACTCTGTTTCCAAAAAAATTGAAGTAGAGTAGCAGTTCATCATTATCCTGTGAGGTAAATTGCAGTTTTTTGGCGTCTAAATGTAAGTGGACTAATTAAGAAACATTCCAACAAAACACAAACCAAGATAAAATGATTCTAACAAAAGACATTTTTTAAAGCAGCAATTTTTTTCTCTATCCAATTTGACCTGGAAATATAGAAGCATTATTGCTTACAGAAGCATTAATGCTTACTGAATTAAAATAGGAAGGAAAAGTAAGTAATTTGTTCAATTTATACCCATCATTTTTATTTTTTAAATAAAGGTCTTTGGGTTATTTCATTGCTAAAGGAATCGGGAGTGTTCTGCACAACTCTGAAGGTTAGCTAAGGGGTTTCTTAAATCCTCAATCTCGCCCTATAATTGACAAGAGGGAGGACTTTTTTTTATTATTAATCTGGTGGACATCAAAGCTGTCTGCTCCAACACATTCAGTCAATATCTAGATGAAAAGAGGAATGTCTTTCACATGATTAGCTTCTCTAGCTAGCCTGTAGGTGGGTGTGTTTAACAGAAGGAAGCAGTAGGAATGAGCCTGTCAGCCTGCCTTTACAACTAATTAGCTCAGCATACAACAAAGATAAGCGATCCGGGGAGGAGGACCCCCTGAAGGTTCTTTCGATTCTGGGAAATGTCTGAGTGGCAGATGTTAAGAGATCCTTTAGAAGTCCAGTGCATCAATGTACTGCACACATTCAGCACAGGACTGGAATAATTCAGGCATGAGGACACTTTTTGGGTGCACTCTGGAAAAGCAGACCCAAGATGGACAGAACCTTGGAATCTCTGCAACATATAATTGCCCAAGTACTGCCTCATAGAGACCCTGCCCTCGTATTTAAAGACTGTAAGTATCAAAGAGAATTTCTTGACTTCTCAAACTACAGCACTGCACAAGTTGCTAAGTTTGTTACAGGTAAGACACCGAGGAGTAGTACCGTGGCACATCTTTAGCTTAACTCTGCCTCTTCTATTTTCTGCATTTTTTTTTCCTGTTTGACTTAAGTTTATATGCTAAAGAGCTAATGGAGTTTTCAAGGTTTTTTTTTAACTGATAATTTGATTAAATGAGAGCGAAGTCTTAGGACCAAACTGTTTTGGGATCTTTATTTTTTGGCAATAACAGAAAATGTACTTCTACACCAGAAATGTTCTTCCTCAGCTAATTAGTTTGGCATGTTCAATCAGGTATTTATTCTATACGGTTAATGTTTCCTGTGAAACTTTCCAAATGCTGAATATTAAAACCTGAGCACTTCTGTTTAGATAGAGGCAAAAGCAGCACAGCAGCTATTTAAACATAACTTGATCTACATATAAACAGGATGTAACTTTCCTCCCTAAGACTTTTGAACAAAATAAACTCCCCTTTTATCCGATAGCTAAATCATTTTTGACAGCCTTACTAGTTTTCTTTTGAAACATGGTACGTAACTGTCATATAAGAGCTCTGTAATTTTAGAAATGATATTAAACTGCTTCTGTAACTTTGTTTCTTAAACTGATATGATTAACTGCTGCATAATTAACAGGCCCTATTCACCTTTTTAAAAGCTGGAGTTGAATTTGTTTCTGAAACAGTGAAAAGGCTTCTTCCTTCATTAGGGAGTGACCATCACAGGGTCTTGGAGTGAATAAGGGTATCCAAATTTTTCACATACAGTTTCTTATTGAGGTTTCATGTGCCAGTGCCTGAAGAAAAAAAAGAGTTGAGAAGCAACATATCAATTGGCAAAATCAGTGAAACCATACTTAAATACTTTTATTTTTCAGCTTCTGCCCTTGTAAATGGGATCAATTAGTTTCTGTGTCCCTAAAGACAGTTTTCAGTTTATACTTTTTACTTTCTGATTGTTAAATTATGGTGCTTGCCAGGTGTAATTTTAGACTAAATTGCTCAGTTCTGTGATGTTCAAAGATAGGGCAGACATAGCTTTGGGCTCTGGGAACATTTTTCTTCACATATAAATCTAATTGTAGCCTACTTTGCACCCTCAGGCGCAGTGTGGAAGGCATTTATTTAATCCCTGCTTCATTCATTTGTCAACAGCTACATTAGAGTTAATAAAATCAATCTTAGGCTATCAACTGTTTCTTTCAAACCTGGTATGGGAGAAATTACTTTAAGTACACTGCTGTTATAGGAATTGAAGGAAATGCATGTATTCATTATCTTAAACCCTCCTAATGGCCAGATTCCAATACTCTGACACTCACTGAAAAATACCTGACTGCATAAATATTCCCAATGATATCAATAGGAGCACTAATGTAGTAAGCTGCTATGCAAAATAATGAAGGTATTGGAATCTGGCCTTAAAATAAGAGTTAGACATCTGTTTCTCAGGCCACCCAGCAGGACAACTTTGTGCTGCTGTGATACAAATGTGTAGTGCTGCTGTCCAGGGACCATGCCCTAAAAGCTTGCAAGAGTAGACACATTACAGCACCAAAGAATCTGATTTAAGTGAGGGGAAAAGCATACTTCTTTCTGAGTATCCATTGGTAACCAGTTCCTGCAGATCAACTGACATGGTTTTGATTGCAAGTGCATGTCCCAGCAGCCCAGGCAACAATACAGTGACCACCCACAGACCTAGGGAGTAGGAGAGATGGTTAAATAAAACAGCAAAAGCAGATGCCCAAATTAAAGAGGGTTTAGAATGTCATTTTCATTGAGACCAGCAGAAAAGAAAAAACTATCCTAAAGAACTCTTTATGCAGAAGTTGTCCATCTTGAACACACTTCTGCTGTAAACCAAGTACTACCAACCCCCACTAAAACCAGAAGGTAATGCAGATCCTTATTCTAGGTCTGGATGACTGCTTAAGCCTGCCTCCAATGAAGCCAGTGGGAAATTACGACCGAAATAACTTCTCCTGACAGGTTACCAACTCTTAAACTGGGAACAGCAGGCAGTCTTTAAGATTTAAATTTGATGCGAGTGAAAACATCTCTTAATTTAATTCCTTAATGCTGCGATACTTTAATATCAGCTGCAAAAGATGGTTTGAATTCATCAGGCTTGCTTTTTAAAAAAAATAAAAACACTGCTGAATGTAACCAGAATATTATACTTGAGGCAAGTAGCACTACCTAGTAGTAAGATTGACTGACACTTCCTCTTAGAAGATGCGCTTTTTAGTTACAGCCTTGTCAAACTAGCCCTGTGTTATGATTTTGTCTATAGAAAAAGGCAGTAGCCTTTTGGGAGCCAATGGGATAGGTTGGGCAAGGAGACAGATGGAAGACAAGGAGGGAAATGGGGGCTGGGTCTCAGAAACAAAAGATGGGAGAGAACATAGGATCTTAGAAGTGATGGGATGAAGGGAAGGAGCTGAAAGCAGAAGAGTTGGGATCAAATGCATAACTGGAACTAGCTGGGCAAAGAAATGGCAGCAAGGAATCCAAACAGAAGGGACACTAAGACAGGATGGAAAGCAAGCACTGAACTAACGTAACTACAAGGCCCTCATCTCTTCTTGCAATCTCTTGCCTCCTTTATTGTACATTTTCAGTGTCTGCTACAAATGAGGCAGAAAAATCTATAAACAAATCTAAATAATTATACAAGCCTAATTCAACCCCAGCACAGGTCTACCCTGTGCACTGAATGAGGCAGGAGTCCTGGGGGTGGAAACCATGTAATTAGACTACCATATGGATGGGAGTTGAATTAAGGTTGCACAGAATTTTCTGGTATTTATTAACTTTCTTAATCTATTAACTTTCTTGGTACTTGACTTTCCATCTTCACTAAAGATTTGGGGGTGGGGGTTAATATAGTTTTATGTATGGCAACAAAAGTGGTTAGGGGGCTGAGGCAAGTGACTTGTGAGGAGAGGTTGAGGGAAATTATTTAGTGTGGAAAAGAGAAGACTGCAAGGAAAGTTTAGGTTAGACATATGGGAAAAACTCTCACAAAGAGGGTAGTAAAGCACAGGAGCAGGTTACCCAGAAAGGTTGTGGACTCTCCATCCTTGAAGGTTTTTAAGACCAGGCTAGACAAAGCCTTAGCTGGGATGATCTAGTTGGGGATATTGCAAAAGGTTGGACTAAATGACCTCCTGAGGGCCCTTCCAACCCTAATTTTCTATGATTATATCATGCAAACATGATCATAACAGGCATATGAGACAGATGAGGAATGAGAGTATTTTATAAAATACCCAGTATAATTTGGGCTATCTGGAATCACTGGCAGAGGCGTCAAAGGTACAGCTTATAGGTTTCCTGAAGAAGCTGGGAATTTGGGGGCAGAACAAGCAGGGATGGAGACTACCAACAAATCCCAGTGTACAGAGATCTGCTGGTGATGCATGCTGGCAGTGGAGGGGAAAGCATTAACCCCTATGGCTCCCTGCCTCTGCTAGTCCCATCATTATTACTGTTCTCTCCGCCACTGGAAATAGGTCCTGATCCAACTTAAAAGGAGCCCTGCAGTCTGAATCTGACCAAGAAGCTGGGAGTTTAACATCGCTGCTGTAAGGCAAATAAGTGGTGCGACCTTTTCCCATTCTTTGCCCTTCACTGAGATATTCCCAACACTCTTTTCACTAGTAATAGCAAACTTAAATGACAAAACAGCCATATATACATATTTCTGGCAGATGTCAGGGAATGTCATTTGACAGTCAAACATGCTTCCATGCTCAACATTTTTTTCTGATAAAAAGTAAGGAGGGATTTCTCTCACTGGATCTCAGTTCATTTTGGGACATAAGGAAGCCTCTTACTGTTTGACAAACTATGTAAAAATAAGTAATTGTGCCCTGGAATAATTCTCATTATTATTATTATTTAATTTGTACTGCATTAGTTCCTAGGAGCCCCAGAAGTGGATCAGGGCCCCCTTATGCTGGGTTCCAACACAGAACTAAAATACCATCTTTGTGCCATAGCTTACAAAGTTGTGGACCCCACTATCCCTAAACTTTGATAAATAGCAGTGCAAAATGTCCCCAAGTAGACAGACTAGAAAGCATTATACATGGCAAAATAGCTCTGTTTCAGAAACACCTAATATTTCATAGATTTCATAGATATATGGGCTGGAAGGGACCCCGGAGTATCATCAAGTCCAGCTCCCTGCCCCAGAGACAGGAAGTCGGCAGGGATCATAGGATCCCAGCAAGATAAACATTCAAGCATGTCTTGAAGGCGTTCAAAGTAGGCACTTGAACCACCTCTGGCAACAGTCTATTCCAAACCTTGGGGGCTTGAACAGTAAAGTTCTTCCTTGTATCCAGTCTGAATCAGTTGCAGAACAGTTTATGACCATTCGATCTTGTCATCCCTTGGGGCACTGTGGTGAACAGTCATTCCCCCAGATCCTGGTGAGCACCCCTGATGAACTTATAGGTGGCCACCAGATCACCCCTGAACCTGCACTTTTCCAGGCTGAAGAGTCCCATGGCTCTCAGCCTCTCATCATAAGGTCTGCTTTCCTGACCTAGATCATGTACATGGCTCTCCTCTGCACCCTCTCAAGTTTCTCCATATCCTTTTTGAATTGTGGGGCCCAGAACTGGATGCAGTACTCCAGCTGCGGCCTCACCAAGGCCGAGTACAAGGTGAGAATGACGTCCTGCGATTTGCTTGAGAAGCATCTATGAATGCAAGCCAGCATTTTCCTCACTTTACTAGCTGCAGCATGACATTGAAGGCTCATGTTCATCTTGTGGTCAATCATGAGATTGAGAAGTGGTGCTGGCTCCTACCCTGGGGTCTTTAAGAGGAGGTTAGATGAACACCTTGCTGGGGTCGTTTGACCCCAGTATTCTTTCCTGCCATGGCAGGGGGTCGGACTAGATGATCTACTCATGTCCCTTCTGACCCTAGAAACTTTGACCCCCAAGTCCCTCTCATCTGTAGTGCTAACCAGCGTAGCATTGCCAGGCCTATAAGCATGCTGTGAGTTTTTCTTCCCAAGGTGGAGAACCTTGCATTTTTTGGTGTTAAACACCATCAGGTTCTCATCCGCCCATTTCATGAGCCTGTCAAGATCTGCCCGGATCTCCCTCCTGTCCTCAGGTGTGGATGCTTTACCCCAGAGTTTGGTGTCATTGGCAAGCTTAGCCAGTTCACTTCTGATACCAATATCTACATCACTGATGAAGATGTTAAAAAGTATAGGCCCTAGGACAGGGCCTTGAGGGACCCCACTGGTCACAGAGCACCACAACGATTGACTTCCATCAACCACCACCCACTGAATCCAATCACAGAGCCAATTCCCCAGCCAGCGGACCATGATGGGGTCAAGGCTACAGTTAGCCAGTTTTGCCAAGAGGTGATCATGGGATACCCGATTGAAGGCTTTTTTGAAGTCAAGATATATGACATCAATCTCTTCCCCCCTGTCCAGGTGATAGGTCACCTAGTCATAAAAGGAAATGAGATTGGTCAAGCAAGACCTACCCACAACAAACCCATGCTGGGTATTTCTCAGGATATTGCCATCAGGTAGTCTATTAAGGATGGGCTCTTTCATAATCTTTTCCAAGACCTTCCCCAGGATAGAGGTCAGGCTGGTGGGCTTGTAGTTTGCTGGATCCACTTTCCTCCCCTTCTTGAAGATAGGCACCACATTGGCCTTCTTCCAATCTTTTGGCACTTCACCAGAGTGCCAGGAGCTCTCAAAGATCCGTGCCAGGGGCTGAGCTATGATGCTAGCCAGCTCCCTGTGTACCCTTGGGTGTAAACTGTCAGGGCCGGCTGACTTGAAGGTATCCAGCCCGTCAAGGTGTTCCTTCTTGAGGTCAGCTTTGATGGAGGGTAAGGAATCTCCCTTGCCTGGGCCTCCCTGTCCCACAGTGGGCGGGGGGGGTCCCACAGGACTGGTGAAAAACTGATGCAAAGTACCCATTAAAAAGTTTGCTTTTTCCTGGGCATCAGTTGTCAGGTGTCCCACCTGGTTTAGCAGGGGTCCAATATTGCCCTTGCTTTTCCTCTGGCTCCCCACATACCTAAAAAAGGACTTTTTATTGTCCTTGATATTTGTAGCTAGCTGGAGTTCCATCACAGCCTTGGCTTTCCTGGTTTGCTCTCTGCAGATCCGGACCAGCATAGAGTATTCCTGCTTGGTGGTGGATCCTATCCTACTTCCTTTGTAGGTCTTCCTTTTAAGACACAGGAGGTCTGCCAGTTCCCCGGAGAGCCAAGGGAACTGCTGTGCCCTTTTGCTGCCTTTCCTCCAAGATGGGACGGACTTCGCTTGCGCATGCAGGATCACTCCCTTGAGGAGCAACCACTCATCCTGAACTCCCCTGTCTTTAGGTTGTGGCTCTTTAGGGCCTCACTGACCAGCCTCCTTAGCTTGTCAAAGTCATCTTTCCTGAAGATGAAGACTTCTGTATTGCTAACTGACTTGCCAGCTTTATGGCAGATGGTGAAGGTGATCACCTCGTGGTCACTGTCACCCAGCTTCCCTTCGATCATTAGGTAGCTGATTGCCAGTACCAGGTTGAGCAGCGCTTTACCTCTCATCGGCCCGTATACCTCCTGACTCAGAGGTCATCCATGCATGAGAGAAAGCTTTGCAACTGCTTGGATTTGGCCTAGCACTCCTCCCATGAGATGTCTGGGTAGTTAAAGTCTCCCATGACAACCACACACTGGAAGTACGCAACCTGAGCCAATTCCCTGGCAAACTCCCGGTCAAGGTCTTGATCCTGGGTAGGGGGTCTGTAGTAGACTCCCACCGTAGTATCCCCTGTGCTATGTTCCCCATGGATTTTAACCCAGAGGGTCTCCAGTCATCCACCGTGGGTGCCAATGTCAGCTTGCAGGGATGTGTAGCTTTCCTTGACATAGAGAGCTACACCCCCGCTCCTTTTGTCCACTTGATTCCTCCTGTACAGGCTATAGCCATTTATACCTGTCGTCCAGTCATAGGTGGAGTCCCACCAGGTTTTCATTATCCCTATGACATCATAGTTATTTGCAGTTAGCAGAAGGGCAAGTTCCTCCTGTTTATTCCCCAGGCTCCTGGCATTTGTGTATAGTCACGCAAGTGTCCCCATGGGGGCCTTTGCCTTGCTTACAGTTCGTCCCAGGGCTGGGGCAGGGGTGGGCTCCCTTAAGTGCCTTGGCCTGCTGGCTTTGCAAGTGTTGCTCAGTGGGCCAGCAGTGTTGGTAGTCCCCCCATCCCTCAGTGGGCTTAGTCTAAAGCCCAACGGAGCAGGTCAGCAGGACAATATGAACACTGTCTCAAGTTCTCCAAACTAGAATTCTGGCAATAGCAGATATGTCCTATAGTGTCCTATAACCTTCATACAGAGTCTCTGAACACAATGGAAACCAGGAAATATTTATCTGGCAGTTTAATATCACATTTGTAAAAATGATGGCTTCTTGGAGATTTGAAATTTAAGTATTATTTTTAGCCCAGATGGACTAGTGGGCAGAGAGCAAGGCAAGAGAGACCATTAAAGGTGCACAATAAATACAATTCTGAGTTTACAGTATCAATAATCACCATAGAATCATATAATCATAGAAAGTTAAGGTTGGAAGGGACCTCAGGAGATCATTTAATCTAACCCCTGCTCAAAGCAGGACCATCCCCAACTAAATCATCCCAGCAAAAGCTTTGTGTAGCCAGGTTTTGAAAACCTTCAAAGATGGAGGTTTCACTACCTCTCTGGGTATTTTAGTAGTCTCCTAGTGAGAAAATTCTTCCTAATACCTAACCTAAACTTCCCTTGCTGCAACTTGAGACCATTGCTTCTTGTTCTGTCATCTGCCACCACTGAGAACAGTCTAGCTCCATCCTTTTTGGAACCGTGCTTCAGGTAGTTGAAGGCTGCTATTAAATCCCTGCTCCATCTTCTCCTCTCTAGACTAAATAAGCCCAATTCTCTCAGTCTTTCCTCATAAGTCGTTTCCCCCAGCCCTCTCACCATTTGTGTTGCCCTCCTCTGGACTCTCTCCAATTTGTTCATATCCTTTCTGTAGTGGGGGGCCCAAAACTGAACACAGTACTCCAGATGTGGCCTCATCACTGCTGAATAGAGGGGAGTAACCACTTCCCTTGACCCACTGGCAACAGACCTACCAATACAGCCCAGGATGCCGTTAGCCTTCTTGGCAACAAGGGCACACTGCTGCCTCACATTCAGCTTATTATCCACTCTAACCACCAGGTCCTTTTCTGCAGAGCTGCTGCCCAGCCAGCCAGCCCCCAGCCTGTACTGGTGCATGGGATTCTTCTGTCCCAAGTTCAGGACTTTGCACTTATCCTCGTTGAACCTCATGAGATTCCTTTTGGCCCAATCCTCCAATTTGTCTAGGTCACACTCAATCCTAGCCCTACCCTCCAACATATCTACTATTCCCCCCCAGCTTGGTGTCATGTGCAGACTTGCTGAGGGTGTACTCTATGCCATCTTCTAAGTCACTGATGAAGACATTGAACAAAACTGGCCCCAGGGCCAACCGCTGGGGCACTCCACTTGATACCAGCTGCCAACTAGACATCAAGCCATTGATTACTACTCTCTGAGCCTGATGCTCCAGCCAATTTTCTGTTGACCTTACAGTCCATTCATCCAGCCCATACTTCCTTAGCTTGCCTGTGAGAATGTTGTGGGAGAATGTATCAAAAGCCTTTCTAAAATCAAGATACACCACATCCACCAGTCTCCCTGCATCCACAGAGCCAGTCACCTCATCACAGAAGTCAATCAGGTTGGTCAGGCATGACTTGCCCCTGGTAAATCCATGCTGACAGTTCCTAATCACCTTCTTCTCCTCCAAGTGCTTAGAAATGGATTCCTTGAGCATCTGCTCCATGATTTTTCCAGGGACTGAGGTGAGGCTGACTAGTGTGTTGTTCCCTGGAAACTCCTTCTTCCATTTTTTAAATATGGGCACTATGTTTGCCCTTTTCCAATCATCCAGGCCTCTCCTGATCACCATGAGTTTTCAAAGATGATAGCCAATGGCTCTGCAATCACATTAGCCAACTCGCTTAGTGCCCTTGGGTACATCCCATCTGGCCCCATGGATTTGTACATATCCAGATTTCCTAAGTAGTCACTAACCTGTTCTTTCACCACAGAGAGCTGCTCACCTCCTCCTCAAACTGTGCTGCCCACTGCAGTATTCTGGGAGCTGACCTTGCCTGTGAAGATTGAGGTGAAAAAGGCATTGAGCACTTCAGCCTTTTCTGCATCCTCTGTCACAAGGTTGCCTTCCCCATTCAGTAAGGGACCAATACTTTCCCTGATCCTCCTGTTGCTACCAACATACTTGTCGAAAACCTTCTTGTTGCCTTTCACATCCCTTGCAAGCTGCAACACCAATTGTGCTTTGGCCATCCTGACTTCATCCCTGCATGCCTGAGCAATGCTTTTATATTCTTCCCTAGGTATTAGTCCAAGTTTCCACATCTTATAAACTTCCTTTTTGTGTTTTAGTTTACTGAAGAGTTTCCTGATAAGATAAGCTGGTCTTCTACCATGCTTGCTAGTCTTCCTGCACATCGAGATGGTTTGTTCCTGCAGTCTCAGTATGGCTTCTCTAAAGTACAGCCAGCTCTCCTGGTCTCTCCTCCTGAGTCTGGTTTCCAGGGGATCCTGGCCATGAGTTCCCTGAGTGAGTCAAAGTCTTCTTTTCTGAAGTCCAGGGTCCTTACTCTACTGCTCTCCATCCTTCCTTTCCTCAGGATCCTGAACTCTATCATCTCTTGGTCTCTACTGGCCAAGTTGCCACCCACTACTACCGTCCCCACCAATTCTTCCCTGTTTGTGTGCAACAGGTCAAGAAGAGCATAGCCCCTAATTACCCACTCCAGCACTTGCACCAGGGCAGGAGTGACTGATGCCTCCTGAGTCTGGGGGGGGGGGCATAATTTGTGAGCAGACCCAGGGGTGGGCCAATCCACTCCTATACTTCAATGCTGCGGTTTAGTGCCTCCCCACCCCCAACACCCCACCAGTCCATGTGGCAAAAAAACTGACCCCCAAATCAGCGTTGCTCAGGACGGCGCAAACCTGGGGGTGGGGCACATGCCCCCCCATGCTCCCCCTACCAGTCACCTGTGCACTAGGAAATTGTCCCCAACACTCTCCAAAAACTTCCTTGATTTCCTGCACACTGCTGTATTTCCCTCCCAGCAGATGTCAGGGTGATTGAAGTCCCCCATGAGAACCAGGACCTGATGCTTCCACTAGATGTCTGAAGAAAGCCTCATCTACCCCTTCCTCCTGGAAGGTTATTGCACAACCACCACATCGTTTGTCTGTAGATGGTTGCTGAACAACAAACCATCACATAGTTTGTGCAACAGTTCCATATAAAACTGATACTATTGTCTCATATTATTATCAGCAGTTTTGGGTTACAAAATTGGTTAATGGAGAGTGTGAAGCCATTAGCCAATTCCTACGTACTGGTGTTTTCAAAGAAGTTTCACATACCCAGGGCCAGTAATTACCACCAAGACATCTATTCTGACCTCATGTGTACCCCAGGCCAGGCTAAGATACATGCCATTAGCAGAGGCCAGGAGAGAAGGGTGTCATCAGTGCCTAAGGGCCTTTTACAACCATGTTGCAAAGGAAAGCTAAAAATTCCAAGATCCCTGTCCTTCTGACTTAAGGGAAAATTTTCCTTTCCAACCCCAAATCTAACAGTTCACATGATGCTGAGTATATGAGTGAGAAGAACCACCATATATCTAAGGGTGATGCCACAAGTTTAAATTAAAGCAGGACAGAAACCAGCTATAGAATCATTACACATTTTAAAGCACTTACTTTGTAGCTCGGTTGCCTCTTTTTATAGCTGCATAGATATTTTTATGGCATGATAATTAGTTTGCATGTGGGGCTGGTATAAATTTATTGCACAATTAACCAGTTAACTGTAATATATGTAATGTGTTGTGGGGGCCTAAAAATGGATTTTCTGTACCATGCGTCAGCTGCAGTCCATCCCCTGTGCTGGTCTGAATGCAGCTGTTTCAGAGGCCAATTTCTGTTTCAATGAAAGAAAAATAAATTCTAGCCAGTTATGCACTAAGGAAAAGAATTCCTTCCTGACCCTTGTAAGCAAGCAGCTGAAGCCCCAGGAGCATGAGATCTGATTTATAGTCATTCTCTTACTGCAGAGCTTTAACTAGTATGAACATGTTGAGAGCAAATCAGGCATTGAATTCTCCCACAGCCCTTGAAGGAAGGGGAGGAATAAGGGGACTAACATATTCCAAGGCCAGAAGGGACAACTATCCAGCCTGACTCCTTCCTGCACACACATGCCAACAGTTCTGAAAAGAGCTGGATTAAAATATATTTTAAAAAGATATATATCTTCATCTTAAAAACATCAAATGATGAGTCAACCAGATCCCAGGTAAACGATTCCAATGTTTGATTACCTTTACAGTTAGGAAATTACGTGTTCTTTCAAAGTTAATTTGTCAGATTCATCTTCCAACAATGCCTTTGTTGTATAACTTTTCCACATGCAAGTACCTGTATGTAGTTAGCAACTCATCTGTCTTCTCTTTGATACACTGAATAACATTTTTTTTATCCCTTGAATTGTACAGCTTGTTTCCAGCCAAGGATCACTTTTATGGTTCTCCTTCAAGCTATTACCCTGCCCGTTCTTAAAGAGTGGATGTATTGTTTTATGTATATCAATCCTGTGCACAAAGCTGATATTATTTCCCTACTTGTACTTGAGATCCAAAGATCATATTAACATTTTTTGCCATAATATAGCACTGAGAGTTCATTCATGTTCAAACTCACATGCATAATAATTCAGAAGTACTTCTGAGCCACTGCCTTTCAAGATAGCATCTCTTCTCCTGTAGGTATGAGTGCATTCTTGGTTCTTAGATGCACTACATTGCATCTGACTATTAAAATACATTTGGTTAGATTGTGACCATTTAAATAGACAATTCAGATCGCTATGACAGTAACCTATCTCCGTTATTTACTACTCTGCAAAGCTGTGTGTCATCTGTAAACTTTGCCAGCAATGATGTTATATCACCCTGCAGATTGTCAATAGACACAATATTGGTGTTGGACCCAGAGTAGGTTCCTAAGAGCCCCACAAGAATCAGACCCGCTCATTTATATCTTCCCATTTATGACTATAATTTGAGATCTGTCGCTAATCCCATTTTTAAATCATCTATTATGAACTGTGAGTTCCATGTAAAGCAGGCTTTTTAATACAAATATCATGTAATACTAAGGGCCTTGCTACACACTGCACTTTGAACTGCTTAAACACTAGTGCTAGTGCTAGCTCAAGTTTGGAGCAGTCACACCTTAAGACTAAAAACCTTCTCTGGCTGTTCTCCACCTGCACAGCTGTGACCTGCTACTAGAAGGCTGGTAAGCAGGGGCTGGACCAGCTATAGCTGTGAGTTGCCAATAGAGCACTAGTGAGCCAGGGCAGATTTCTATCCCTGCACTAGGTGGGGTGTGAGAGAGAGGTTGGGAGGGGGGCAGAACATGAAGCCAGGAGGTGGGAGAGTTAATGGGATGGATGGGGGTGGGTAATAAAATGGGAGGTGGAAAGGAAATGGGGATTAGGGAAGGGTAGTGAAATGAAGGAAGCCAGCCACTGAAGGATAAAATAAAATTTGGGGAAAAAATTAAAAGAAAGAAAGAGGTAGTAAATTAAAGAAGTTTTCATGTTTTAATAAATTGGGATTCGGGATTAGGTGAGGGGGTGCTAGTTGTGCTTCCAAGAGTGGCTGGGAGGTGGGAGCAGTGAGGGAAGGCACTTTTGGGGGAGCTACTGCTCCTGCTCTTGGAAGGAAGCCTCAGTCTTCCAGGATCTGTTGAATGGTGTCTGATAAGGTGTCAAGATGTCGGTGTAGGTCTAGTAAGAAAATCTCTTCTGCTTACTTTGGAATGTTTTGTCTTGCACTGATATCTTTTCACTTCACTTCTGCAAAACACCAAACTGTCCTGCTGTCCACTTGTCCGTTGCATAACATCCTGTTCACTCTTCTTAGCATAGTGCCCTCATTGTGGACCACTTGTTGTCTTTCGGCAGTATTGACGATGCCTGCTTGAGGTCTGTCTGCTTTGAGCTGGGCAGCAGATCTGAGTGTCTTCTCCTGCTATCTGCAGGTTCTTTTCCCCCCACTTGTTCTTAAGGGTTAATGTCTTCTAATTGTCTTGACAGCTTATAATTTGGGGTCTACTTAAATCATGGAGAAACTAAACAATTTTTAGAGGTTGTTGCAGTATAAATAACAAATTCTGTAGATATTTCCTGGATGTGCTTATTCACGATATATAACAAAGTAAATTATATGTTCAGTTGTACAAAAAAGTTAGAAAATGCTAATTTCTGCTTACCTTAATAAAAACAGTCCATTAAGGTAGGTGCCCCAGCAGGGGTAGGAGGGATGAGGGGGCAGCCACCATTTTTGTATGTAGCTGGAGCTAGGCAGGGTGGCCCTCGGTGAGGTAACTGCTGCCCTTCATGCTGCCTTGCCACCTTCAAGCTGGCATCTTCCCCCACCCCCTGCATGGATTGCAAGGCTGGACCACAATGGCAATGAGGACCACTGGCTCCCACTGTGGAACCAGCATTTTATTTTCATTAGGTTTTTTTTTTCTTTAAGTTCATTTCATGAACAATCCCATATTGCACATTTTCCATAAAATCTACAGAATCATGAATTAACTAGATTCTTACTCTCAGTGATTCCAGCTGTGCAGATACCCTTCAGGGTCTGCTCCTCCTAGAGATGACAGACTTCCAGTTTTCTTATTTGTTTCCTCTTTTCATTTCAATCAGATATTCCTCATGTCAATAAAAAGCTTTGTGTTGCACATTACTTAGACTAGAAGCCTCCAGGACATTTTTTTAAAAATTTATTCTAGTCCTCTGTGTTAGGTGTTTTCCAGATATTCAGAAAAGACAGTCCCTGTTGCAAGCAACACACTGCCTGAGGACCCTGTTGCACTGGACACTTAGCATGTGTTTTATTTGAGAGTGTAGAAAGCATTACCATGCTGTATTAAAATTCAGAACATGTTCCGAGCAGGCACAAGATATTGCTCACTGTGATCTGAGCCCAGGCTGGACAGGGTTAGTGCCTGGTTCCCCTCCCCACATGCCCCCCCTATACTCACCCCAGCATGGGGTGCCATAGCTTGCACATCCACCCATGAGGACATACAACCAACCCCATGCCTGGAGCCCGCACCTTCCCCTTGACATGCCTAGCACTGCCCAGCCCCTTGCACGCTGGAGCATGCTGGGCCTCTGCCACTGGTGGCAGGCAGAGGAGGCACAGGGAGCTCAGCACAAGAGATCCACTCCTGCCACTGGATCTTGATGATGCCACAAAGACCATAAATTGTTTGTATTATTTCTGTGGAGCAGTCCAACGACGATAGCTAAATACACATTAGTTATTGCAATCTCCTTCTGCAAAAAGTCATAACTATGCTATGATACAAGTGCACTTAGCATGTTTTTACTGCTTGAACGTGCAGTTAACACATCCAAAGTGTAATGTGTGACATAGCCCTAAGTAAAGCCTCAAGGAAACTTTAGCCCAAGCATGGGGGCTGGCAGAGTTGTACTCAGCAAAGAAACCAGCAGACAAGCAGAAGCAAAGATGACTTTACACCACCTTTCTGCCCCCAGAATCTGGTGGGGACCTACTCTTCAGCAGCCTCAAAACTGTTCTAATTTAAATCAGATAGTCCTGTATATCAGTAGTGAGAAGCAGCACTCCAACAATGCTCATTTTACTACAACATTCCCACATGCCCATCTGCACCAGAAATTGTCCTGGTTCTAAGCTACCTGGGGAAACCCTCACCAAAGGGATCCTCATCTGTGTGAGTAGTACAAAGAGCCATACTTGAAATAGGAAATGGCCCTTTTTGTTCACACACGTCTGCAATATATTGTTTGAGCTCTAACTGATAGTTAGTAATTACAATGAAATTGTTATCTCTTCCTCCTCTTTTGCTGGGTTTTAGAGAGGATCTTGTCTTCACTTTTGTTTGAAGCACCTTGCATCAGGCAAAAATTTATGGTATCACTCTTATGTACTAGTACACATTCACAACTATTTAAAAATGGATAGTGTAGTTACTGCAAATCCAGGTTTGCAATAATTGTATCAATGTCTGCAGAAAGCTCTTTGTGTATAATTGTACATCACCATTTTTTCTTTTAAAATATACGTGAAATGGCTGAAGAAAAAATATATAAAACTTGAAATACCAAGCTTCTAACAAAACCTGGTGGTTACCACCTAAAATGCTGTTCCTTTTCTCCACAGATTTAAACAATATCAGTTTGTTAGTCTGAACCCAATTTTAACAACTTCTCCAAGATGGGTGTGTTAGGTTTCAGTCCATAATGGGATACAGCTGCATGAGGGCGCACGTATAACTTATGATCTTTGTTTAAATGATATGTTTTACTGATTATGTGCTACAGATTGATTTAAGAAATGTAAGACAACTTTAGTAGCCTTTCACTAAAGAATCTTCTTTAATATATTTCATATTAGATATTTTTAACTCAAAAAGCTCCTATTATTTTTTCTCTGTCTCTGTGTTCATTTAACTCTGTCTGTCAAGGTTAGTTAAAACAACCTTTTTTCTAGAAATCCTTTTAAGTTTTAAGAATGACAAAGTAGGCTGTTATCTTGCGTGTGTGTGTTCTTTGTATCCTGTTCTTTCTTGACATTGAAATGTTGTCAGGGTTACGACTCCTTTCCACTCTGCTGGCAAGACTGCATGACTCTTCTCTGAACAATGCTATGAGCCTTAGGTTTTCCCATTTCCAGTAGTAGCCACTTCTTTGTGTGGTTGTTGACTATTATCTTGTTTATGGCCCATCATTTCAAATTTCAATGGATGGGATTTCTGAAAAATAAGTGTACTTTAACATTGTTACTAGAAATATGAAACAAAATTTAAATACTGTGGTCACAAATCCCTGACAAGAATCATAGAAAAGTAAGACTAAAAGGAAACTCAAGAGGTAATCTAGCCCAACCCCTGCTCATAGTATAATGATCTCTGTTTAGCTCATTGTATACATTTGCTAGCCTATACCAAACAAAATTGCACCAACAGCCCTCTTACATGATTACCAAGCTCAATGCCCAAAACATCAAAAGCACCCTAACCACCTTAGATATCAGGAGGCGCTACTTCACGGTCAGGGGGCTAGGGTCTGGAACCAGCTTCCAAGAGAAGTTGTGCTGGCTCCTACCCTGGGGGTCTTTAAGAGGAGGTTAGATGAACATCTTCCTGGGGTCATTTGACCCCAGTATTCTTTCCTGGCATGGCAGGGGGTCGGACTAGATGATCTGCTCAGGTCCCTTCCAACCCTACAAACTATGAAACTATGAAACATCCTACAGGGAAAGCAAGGGGACAAGGGCACTGTCCACATCCTGCCACTGCAAGGACAGGAAATAGTTTGTTAAAATACACTTGAAAAATGTAGGGAAAAGGACCATGCTCCCTGCTACAAAGGAAGGCAAAAAACCATACAGTCCATAACAATCTGACCGTGGGTTAAAATTACTATTTGATCCTAAATATAGTAATTTATCTGACCCTGAGCAGAGGAGCAAGACCCTCCATCCCAAAACCTCTGGTTTTAAAGCCCAACAAGAACATTAGCACACCCTGTCAAAATTAGCCAACACCCAACTTTTCTGAAGAAGGTAAAAACAAAACCCCTTACACCTGGAGAAGCAAGTAAGGAAAATTTTCTATCCTGAGTTGATGTAGCAACAGGCAAAGCCCAGAAGCATGGGAAAACCAAACACTTTGGTTTTTGCACTGCAACCTAGGAATCACAAACACAGCTCCACACATCACTTCTACCTGGAGAGTCAGAACTCCTCTTTCTTTCATCCTATCCCCTTCACAAACTTGTCCCAGCTCCCTTTATAACCATGCTTGTTGTGACACTCTGCTTCATTCTCCAATTTCTACCTCCTCTGGACTCACAGGCAGTGAAAGGTGGGGCACTAACAGGGCTTAGCACCCCCTCCCCCCCCAGTAGGGGACAGCAGATGGGCAAGACTTCCAGTGGCTGCAGCAGGGGTGGGGAGGGGCACACACACAGTGGTGAGGTAGGGGGTTGGGGCTGGGGCATGTGCTGCACAGCCGGGGCAGGGCACAGATCAGAGCCATGAGCAGCTCAACCAGGGGACACGGCTCCTGCTGCTCCATATACCCTGGGAGGCACTCAAGGCGTGTGCCCTGGGTCTGCACAGGGCAAGGGTAGGGTGCCACTGCAGGCTGGGGCCAGGGAAACACTGGGCTTTTCACAGCAGGAGACGGGTCTGGGCTGCACTTGGGGCAAGTGCTGGCAGCATTGGGAGTGGGGCTGGGGGTGGGGGGGTTGCAGCTAGCCCCAAATTTGTCATAGCTCCTCCTCCAACCTGCCCTCCCCAGTGCCACTGCCACCTGCCTGAGTGCAGCACAGCCTGTCCTGCCACCCCGCACCAGAAAGAGCCTGGAACTGCTCCTGGCCCCAGCCCACAGTGGCAGCCTGCCCTGCCCCATGCACAGATCTGGGGGACACATCCTCCATGCCCTCCCGGGGTGCACATAGTGGTAGAAGCCACCATCCCCTCCCTCCACTGGGTGCCCCCTGGGTGAGCTGCTCACCCCACCCCATCCCACCCTGGCTGTGCAGCACCTGCTCCTGCCCCAGCCACTTCCTCCCTCACCACTGTGGGGCAGGGGGCAGATCGAGGCCCCAGCAGTGAGGGAGGGAACAGGGCACAGGCAGGAGCAGGGACTGGGGTGAGTGGGGCCCGAGCTGAGCTGGGTGGTGGGACAAGTGGAGGCCTGGGGGGCACATGTCCCCCCGATCTGTGTGTGGGGTGGAGGCGGCTGCCGCTGTGCGCTGGACTTTGCTCCTTTGCTCCATGCCCCCGGCCTGCCCCATGGTGGGATGCATGTGGCATTGCACAGCTCCCAAGGCAGCAGGACTCAAAGCACAGCATGCAGTGGCAGCCACCTCCACTCCACATACAGCCCAGGGTGGGGGCACATGGCCCCCAGGCCTCTGCTTGTCCCACCACTCAGCCTGGCCAAGGCCCCATTCACCCCAGCCCCTGCTCTTGCCTGTGGCCTACTCCTTCTCCCCCCACTGGGCCTCGATCTGCCCCCCAATGGCCCTTGCCCCTTCCCCCACAGACTTACCTGCTGGGATGGGCACACATGCATGCATGTGCTCAGCCCCCACAAATTTTTTCTCCCTCCACCTATGTCTGGACTACAAGGCTCTTTTCATGATCTCCAAGTGGTGCATGTGGAGGGAAGGGGGGTTCTCCTGGGCTTCCAACTGTTGCCCTTCCCACCATACTCCAGGCACAGTTATTCCTAGATCATCCCTGACCAATGCTGACCCAACCTCTTCTTGAAAATCTCCAATGAATGAGATTCCACAACTTCCTTCGGCAGTTTATTTCACCACTTCACTGTACTAATAATGAAGTTTTTCCTAATAGCCACTCTAAACCTGCTTTCCTGCAATTTCAGACAATTACTATGTGTCCTAATCTTTGCAGCAAGAGAGAAAAAGTGTTATTTCCCTTCTTTATGGCAGCCCTTCAGATATTTTTTCTATTTGAAGACCCCCCCTCTTATTCACCTTTGCTGCAAGCTGAACATGTTTATTCTCTCAACCACTCCTTGTATTTCAGACTAACAGAGCTAATTGCCTCTCTGCTCACAAGGTAGGTAATGGAGTTGGTGATGACTTCTTGTGTGTAGTACAGTTCCTCATAATTCCTCATGGCAGTAGCTGAACCTGGGAATATAATGCAACCTTTCCAAACACCTGACAAAAACACTCTTTGGGTCAGTTACAAAAGAATCTACATATTTATACCAAACAGAGGGGACACCAGCCATCTTCCATGAAGCCTGGCCCTCTGAACCCTTAACCATCCATTGTTATCAGTGTGCACACACGCATACACACACACACACACAAACTTACTAAAAGTAGTACCAAGGATACATACGGTATTATTACCTATTCGTCAGATTTTTTAAATACAATTGGGCTAAGGTATAACTTTCTGAAAAGACAGAACCCTGGTCTGTGCTGAGCAAGGAGTTACGATGGAGGAAGAAGAGAAGCATAACAGTTATATATGACAGTCTCAGCATCCCTCAATTTATTATATGCAACCTTACGATAGGGAAAAGAACTTTCAAACTGTAAATCAAAGCAGTCCCTTCAAGTGAACATCTCTGCTTTCACATGGCACTTCTCATTACTAGGACTTGTTGGAAACCTTTCACCACAACAAATTTTAACTGAACAAAATGTTAGTTCCTTAAATCTGAGCTATTTCAGGTTTGGCACCTCAAAGGCAGGATAGCTCCAGAAACTTTGCCCTAATTCATGGTGGGCTGCTAGGCCTGTGGCTGTGGTAAATTAGGTAAATTAAGGATAAAGGATATGTAAACTTGTCACACCCACAACATTAGATATTTGTATTACATGCTGGTAACAGCTTAAAAAGATCTGAGGGAAATGGATATATAATATACATGGGTGAAATCTCTTCCCGTTCAAGTTAATGGGAATTTTGGCACTCACTTCAATGGAGCCAGGATTTCAGACTGTATGTTTGTTTAACTGATTTAGTGATGTCACAGGGTATAGCGTAATAGCTCTTAAGGAATAAGTAATTATATCCTTAGTGGAAGTAGTCACAAATGTACATAAATACTGTACTAATTGTTTAAACATTCTTGGCCAATTTACTTTTATTCTGCAAACTAGAAAAGGCAATTGAAAGAGAAATTAATTCAAAATGAGATATAAATTGCAATGCTGTCTAGTGTATACTGCAACTTCCAGCTAAAAATAATAGCCAGATTTTTCCTGTTTATAGTGACACTGTGTGCTTAAAACTTTCATGATTGATGCACTGCATTCCTATGAAGAATGCAAAACTTGTTAAGTATGAAACAGAGATAAATATCAGTTGATTTGATAGTCCTTCACCTGGAGCATTAAATAAATAATGTAATTTCCTGCATGACAACTAGTGTAAGAGGATTTTAATAAACTGCAAATTTCCTTGATATAGTTCCAGCAGGGGTAATTATGTTAACATATTTGCATACATGCTTTTACAATACTTAGCAAATAACTAAGATGATTGAGGAATATACATATACAATAAATAATATAATATATTTATAGTGTGTGTGTGTGTGTGTGTGTGTGTGTGTGTGCGCGCGCGTGTGCGTGCATATCTATATCTAACAGGGGTATGTGAAACAGACAGTATTCGATTTGGATTTAGATTCAGCCCAAATCAGGGACAGTGATTTGATTTGTTGATTTGGATTGCTGTCCCAATTTGATTCAGCTGAATCCAAATCTGAAGATCCAATGCTGATTTAGAGAATCAGCAATTCAGCCATAGACACAGCTTTAAATGTTTTTTCTATATACATCGAGGTTCCTGGCGTGGCTCATGAATGTTGCAATGGTGGGGTGGATAGAGTGTGCCACAGGAGCATGGTGGGCCCCCCATGTGCTCAGAGGTGAACCCAGAAGTGAAGTAGAAGTACTTCTGATCCACTTCTGGGTCTGCCGCCAAGGATGCGGGGGGCCCCCCTGCACTCACTTCCCCAACTCGGCAATCAGCCATGGGGTGACCCCAGGTTCCCCCCAGACACAGGAGGCACCAGTTGCCAAGCCAGGAGGGGCATGGGAGGGCCTCCCAGCATGCTCCCTGGCAGACCCAGAAGTGCTTCTGGTCTGCTTCCAGGTCTGCTGCCAAGCACATTGGGGGGGGGGGGCCCTGCACTCCTGTGAGATGCTCCATCTGCCCCAATATCGCAGCGTTCACGAGCTGCCTGGTACCTTGAGGTATGAAGAA
>NW_017728909.1:64544763-64580753 GCF_001723895.1 Crocodylus porosus | reverse complement strand
GGGGGGGGCCCTGCACTCCTGTGAGATGCTCCATCTGCCCCAATATCGCAGCGTTCACGAGCTGCCTGGTACCTTGAGGTATGAAGAAAAAATATTTAAAGCTGTGTCTATGTCCAAATCATCTATTCAGAAGGTTCCAATTTGATTTGGAGAGATTAAAGAGTCTCCTGATTCGAGTCTGATTTGGAGATTTGGCCACTGAATTGGGCCGAATTTCTGCCAAATTGAATCAGTGACCAAAGCTTCACACAGCCCTAATATCTATATAGGTCTATATAGCTATAAATAGATATGCACACACACAAACGCAAACTAGCGAAGCGTCCTAATCTTTGCATCAAGAGAGAAAAAAAGTATTCTTCCCTTCTTTATGGCAGCCCTTCAGATATTGCATGTGTGTGTTTGTGCATGTAAGTGCATGCATATCTATCTATATCCATATAGATTATATAGCTAGATATGCACATGCACACACACACAGAGTATAAATATATTATATTATTTATTAAAGTATATATATATATTCCCAATCATCTTAGCATTATCTGCTAAGTATTGTAAAAGCATGTATGCAAATATGTAAAGATAATTACCCTTGTTGGAACTGTATCATGGAAATATGCAATTTATTAAGATCCTCTTACACTAGTTGTCATGCAGGAAATTACATTATTTATTTAATACTCCAGGTGAAGGACTATCAAATCAACTGATATTTATCCCTGTTTCATGCTTAACAAGTTTTGCATTCTGCATAGGAATGCAGTGCATCAGCCATGAAAATTTTGAGCACTGTGTCACTATAAACAGGAAAAATCTGGCTATTATTTTTAGCTGGAAGCTGTAGTATGTACTAGACAGCATTGCAATTTATATCTCATTTTGAATTAATTTTTCTTTCAATTGCCTTTTCTGTTTTTCAGAATAAAAGTAAAATAGCAAAGAATGTTTAAACAGTTAGTACAGTATTTATGTGCATTTGTGACTGCTTTCACTAAGGCTATAACTATATAGATATATACAGATATAGATAGATATTTACACACACTCATACACACACACACACAAAATATTGTAAAATGCATTTGGAAAACTCTGGTTGTCTGTATAAAAAAAAATGCTTTTGGAATGTACCATATTTCTTTACATATAACACATGGCTTTTCCCAAAATCAGCCTCCCAAATTCAGGATGTGCCTGTTAAGCAGAAAATCTGATTTTCTGCCTGGGACAGAAGTCCCCTGTTTTGATTCCTCCTCCACAGTGCATCAGCAATGACCTTACTCTTCAGGCAGCTGAGAGTCAATTGACTTAGTGGCTCATTGTTCTCCATTAAACAGGCATTAACAATCATCTTTTCTTTTAATGATCATGGTGCTACATTAATCAAGCTGTCCAGTCTTAGGATAACTTTGTCTGCTTGGGGCTCCTGGTCTCTCTTCTCCTATTTCCCAGCCCTGGAAACTCTTTAGCTCTTTTCAAAATCATATTCAACCACTAGGGCCAGTCTCCAGCAGCAGCTAGGGTTTCATCTTTAGTTAAGCAGAAAGAATAGTAGGCTCTCTCCCTGCTCTTTGCAGCTATAACTCTGGAAAAAAAATCTTTTCTTCTTCATTTTGCCTTTCAAAAACAAGGTGTGTATTATAATCTGGGGTGTTATTACAAGAAAATACAATATGTTTTCAGAATAAGTAAATCTTTTGTAATAATACTTGAAAGAATTTGAGAGCATAATACTCTGTGAGCGCATATACACATGTATATTAATGTGATACAATAAACTCTGGCACTTTTTGTACTGGAGTTTATTGCTTCAGGTGTGTCATTTGCACGTGCACCCAGGACAGCAGCAAATTTTCATGGCCGATGCACTACATTCCTATGCAGAATGCAAAACTTGTTAAGTATGAAACAGGGATAAATATCAATTGATTTGATAGTCCTTCACCTGGAGCATTAAATAAATAATGTAATTTCCTGCATGGGAATTAGTGTAAGAGGATCTTAATAAACTGCAAATTTCCTTGATATAGTTCCAGCAGCGGTAATTATGTTTACTTATTTGCATACGTGCTTTTACAATACTTAGCAGATAACCAAGATGAGCCAGGACAGCAGCTTGGTCAGAGCAGCCCCGGCTGGCAGGGGACCCAGGGAATCAGTCAGCTAGCCTGGGGCTGCTTCCCCCCACCCCCACCCAGCTCAATGTGCTGCAGAGGGGCTGGCCTAGGACGCCAGGGTGCTTCAGTGCGGGGCTATCTGGCAGGCAGCTCATGCACCCTCATGCTCCAGCAAGCCAAGGTAGCATCTACATGTGTGCTGCTGCTGAGTAAAAAAGTCTATAGCAGGATAGTACTTGTATTACAAGTACTATTCTGCTGTGGAGTAAATTAGTTTATTCCAGCCTAATATAGGTGCATATGTAGATGTATAGTCTATTGTGCAGTAAACATCTCATATAGATAAATCCTGTAAGAATTTGTCTAGATACAGAATTTGCATTGGTTTAGTTTAATTGGTTTAGTTAAACTGGTACTATTTTTGTGTGTGGATTTCTATATAAAACAACTTATACTATTTTAGCTTTTTTTCTCTGTAAATCTACTGACACAAGCTAAAATGTTATAAATCAAGTTTTATCTGATATCTCAGAATCTTCACAGAACTGTGTATGGCTTTAACTCAGTGCAAATTAACATCTTTAGTTAAACTTTCTGTGCATACCAGGCCTCAGATACCTTAGAATGTAAATTGTTTTGAGGTTTTGATTCAAGCCTATAGTCATGGAGAGTGCTTAACAGATTGTGGTTATAAATAGTAATAATATACCTTTTCCAGATGCTTGTCATATTAGCTTAGCTGTTTAAATAGCCCAATACAAGGTTCACTTGCTGTAAAAATGTTTATTTTCATATTGCATTCAAGAAAAGAAGGGACTCAGCCACATCTTCCCAGGCCTTTGCTGTGAGAAAGGGCATGGCAGGCCATGGTCATGACAGGAATCTCTGTGGTGCACTTAGAGATTCTTGTACAGATTAATTTTTAAAACAGATGAAGACAGGTCAAACTGCAATGGAAACTTTCAGCTAAGTAAGAAGTGTTTGCAGGATGTCCAAGCACTGAACTAACTTCAAAAGGTTCAATGCAGCAGTAAACAAAAAATGATACATTCTGAACTGTCTCAATCCTGCTATAAAAGTGGCAATGGATGGGATGGACAGATGGCACAAAAAGAGAGGAAGGACTGATTTGTGCAGTCCAGTCCTTGCTATGGATCTTGAATGGGCACCCACAGATAATTGGGTATTTTTGTCTTTGATAGATTTTTGATATGCGTTCATTCTGATATGCAGTTGTTGCTGGGTTTCTCCTACGTATATGCCCAGATGGAAAATATGTAAGAGAAACCAAACAACAACTGCATACCAGAATGAAATGTGGGTGCACTTGTTAGAAATGTGGGTGCACATTTCTCACAAGACAACCACTGTCTCTCCATTCTCTCAGATCTAATCCTCAAGGGGAATTTACAAAACACCTTTCACAGACGAGCCTACACACTTCACTTAAAAAATCTATAGGATACATAAAATTATGGACTAAATATAAACATTGGATATATGGTACATTATAACCTGCCTGCCATTCAATAACCCCAGGTAACTTCTCTACATTTTGCCAGTTACATTTTATCACCAGGTCAACATTCCCCTCTTTCTGCCTCCCCCCTCCCTACCCCCTACACACACCCACCCGTCCACCTGTCTCTCACCTACAAACTCCCGTCTCCTCTGATCTTTCCTGCCACACATTTGGATTTTTACAGACCTGCATTTTGCATAGTGGTTTAAACTTCTACTCCATCCAGGAGAGTACACAAACACCAACAGACTCCCCATATGCCTGAAGAAGGGTGTTTGTGCCTGAAACTTGTAAAGAACAATTTTTCCAACTATTTAGTTGGTCTAGCAAAAAAATATCACTTTTACCCAAAAAAACCCTTGTCTTCTTTGATTCTAGACTGTAGTAGTTTCTTTAGTCTATTATGTTAGCAGTTGTCCAGTCTAAAAATTTAATTTTCTCCTCAAATTCATCAGCACTTCAGATTGAAGCAAGCTGAAAAGAAGATAATCACCCTTGTAACAGGTCACCAATTTCAGCTAGTTACACGACTTTTCAGAATTGTTGTACTGAAATCCAGAAGTCGACAGCAGATAGGATATGTCACTAAATAAGTATTTCATAATTTCTTGAGGTCTTGGGAAGGCAATAAAAACTGTAATTTAAGACCCTGGCAGATGTTGCATTTACTGCACAGTTAACATATTACTTGTACAGTAAAGTATAGCATGCCATATGTTCATCCAATTTAGCATGCAATAAAATGCCAAACCAGCTACAAAGATGTTCCCAAAGCCAACTTTAAATGCCCCCGTGTGGCTTTAAAGACCCCAGCAGTCTTTCCTGCTCAAGTGCAGAGTGGCTGGACCCAATGATCTGTAAGGTCCTTTCCAGTCCCTAACAACTATGAAATGACCCTGCAAGGGGGAAGTCCATCACACTCTATAGCCTGAGGCCAGGTTGACAGGTCTGTGGTGTAGGAACCTAATCTCCAAGTGCCTGTCCAGATGTGCAACCAACTGCAAGTTGTTTCAAGGTGCAGGACATGTGCAACTGGGGATCATAGAGTTCACTGATCCACAGCTACCCATGCCCTGGTATATGCCAGCTGGGAATCAGGGACCTCCCAAATCTGGCAGAAGGGCAATGAATCTGAGGAATTTTATCCTGGATCCAAACACTTACACATCCTGCCATGCCAGATTTGTTAGGAAACACAGTTTTTGGGATCTAGGATAAAACTCCTCAGTTCCAATCATGCAATTAAATTAATGTCTGCCAGGGGTTAGAAAAGTAGAAGTCAGTTTCTGCAGTACAGAAATTATGCAGTTTGTGCCAAACCTCAGGTTCTTATTCGATGTCAGTTTATTCAAAAAGATTTCTTTCTTCATCCATACCATTCTGAAGGTTCAACATGTTCTCTTATTTTTCATATGCTTTATATTTCTCAGACAAATAACCCTAGGAAAGGGATTAGTACTGATAGCATCTTGCACTTTTACAGACTTCATGTAAGACTGCTTTAAAGCAGTAGATTGTCATATTTGAAAGAAGCCAAGCCTAAAATAAGAGTTAGCAATATCTCCAACAGTGTTTAAAAAGGTATTTGTACCTACAGTGATAACTAAGTGCCAGGAAATATCAGACCTAATTTTTCTGGCTGGTTTTCTCAAAGGGCCTTTAAAGGAATTATGCACACAACTCCTATTCATTTTTCAGTTTGAACAGAGACCCTAAATCTGTTAGGAGCCTTTGTAATCCTAACCCCCACTAAGCTTCTCAGTGCAGGAATAACTATAAGTGATCCTAGTTTGTACTTCTGATTTAAAGTGCATTCATGGTCCTGGTATCTTGCTGCTATTACTGCCATAATATACATTATTTTCCATCCTGACCAGTTCACAAAGCATGATGCAAACCCATCACTTCACATACCATCAAAATCTACCCACTTCTCCTGCGCTGTCAAGTGCAGCGACAATAATTATCCTGGTGACAGGTTTTTAAAAAATGTAAGAGCTTGCCTTTCTTTTGAAACACAGGAAAGCAGTTTGAGGTTTACCACAAAGTTTAGCCAGAATAATAATTGGTTAGGGGTATGAAAAGATCACACCTTGCTGCTGACAAACTATACTGACAATACCACTAGTGTGACACAGCTTTGCTACAGCCACATAAAACCTTTTGTTGGTATACATTGCATCTATCCCCGTGGGCTCTACTATCATAACTAACCCAACATAAGTATAGCAGCAGAGGGTCTTGTGTAGACATTCAAGCCCATAGTAATATCATATTAGACTCTTGACTTGAGGGAAGAAAGCCATGCAGTGCATGATCAGCCTTAATTCATGAAGTACCTTATGTTCTTTGGGGGTTTCCTATCCAGTACAGGCCCAGGCAAAGTTGAAAGGCATTGGGATCATGAGAGGATAGGGGTTGTTATGCAGATGATGGCTTTGATTGAATCTCCAACTCACCAGTCTATCTTTAGACGTTTCTTGGCAAAAAGAATTACAAGTCAAAATATAATGCATGTACTCTATCCAATATATTTTTGTGTTTGTTTGTTTTTTGGGGTTTTTATAGTGAACGCTGTGGTAATACTGCAGGAATTCTGGGAGAGTAAACAGAAGCAGAAAGCTGTATTTCCAAATGAAGGCACAGTGGTGTACGAGTCCCTGAGCTCTCCCGGTCCTCCATTTGTGAGTTACGTCACCTTACCTGGAGGAAGCTGCTTTGGCAACTTTCAGGTAAGTATCCTGCAAGTGAAGTTTGCTAAAGGGAAGGCATTCTGTAAAGGCTTCACTACTGAGAAAAAAAAACCTACTGATTTTCAAAGCAAACCCTTCCATAAGTATGTGGCCATGCTATTGTCCCAGCCCTCAGTGCTTTCAGGGACACAGTGTTTAAACAAATATAAGGAGCAGCCCTGTGAATTACTGTTCACAGCATGACTTATTATTCTAGTGACTGATCTTATAAGAATGTCTGCAATGAAAGAAACTGCTGTGACTAAAAGGTTTCCATAGTCAAATATTTTGTCATCAGATAGATTTAAGACCATATTTCCATGTACAGTGAATGTGTTTTGTAATCTTCTTTATTCTTTAACAAAACCCCTTTGCAGAAGAAATGTTGCTGGGATTTTTGTAATTATGTCATTGTAAAGATATTTTTAATTATAAATATTCCCTTACAAAGCGTATCACCCAGACACAGACCTGCTGTGCCAACATAAGGCAAGAACAAGAAAGCAAAACTAAATAGAAACAGATCGCTCAGTTTTATACGCAGGGACAGGCATAGTGTGAACAATGAAACCAACCTAATTATAATATAAAAATATATTTTGGAAGAAGTTTTGTGCAATTTGATTAGCAAAATATCAACATTAGAAAATTCAGGAAAAAATTCAATTGACTTGCAAAGAAGTTACCTTATGAAGATACAAAATTCAGATATAGTCGAAATGTAGTTATGCCTAAAATGTATTAAGAAGAAGATAAGGAAAAGGAAAAACAAGCCAAATAAAAGCAAGTAAATCTCACAAAGCCATCTAAAAACTAAATTCTTTTTCTTGCTGAATGCTAATAATATTATTTGTGAAAAATTATTTCAGTCTTCAACATCTTATGTTTAACAGTGTATGAGGTTAATATTGCACTAATCCTTCTTATAAAGTATTTTAAATCAAGTTAAACAGCATTCCTAGGTTTTTCATTTTGTTATAGGGGTAGGGTTTTTCTAAATAGATTTCTTCTAATGATTTCTGTGGAGAGAGGAAAATGAAGCATTCTTCACTTTCTGGAACAGTTGTTCGGGACAGAGGAGAAAGGAGATATGCATACAGCCCTGTTCCAATTAAAATTGGGAGTGTCAGGTCCTTGGTTAGTATGCACTGAGTTTGGGTTATACAAACTTAGATTATGGCCTGGGGATTTTTTTCCAGCCGATCTGCACAGCACAGCAATAAGCATTCCACAATGCTAGAAACATTTTTTTTGTTTGTTTTAAACCTAGGTCTTTATCTCATAAATCAGCATAGTTCAATTGAAATGAAGAGCCTGGAGTTATGCTGATTTATACCAATTGAGGCTTAAGCCCTCATTTATGAGTGACAGCAGCATACGCTCCACATTTTTCACCTTCCTGTATTTCTGTGGGGGAGGAGGGTGCTCCTCCTCACAGTGGTTTGAAAGCATTACCAAGTTGTAATTTTGTCTGGCCAGCCTTCTGAAATCTTTGACAAGTACTGAAAGATATTTAGGTGTGAACATGTTGCTGCTGCTCAGCATAAATACCAAATATGTTGGAACCCTATACTTCGGACTGGAAAATAACTCTCAGATACTACAAGAAGAAATATATGGTTTAACTTAAACCAAGATTAAATTACCTAACTTGGAAAGAAGTTCATTTAATGTTGGTTCACTTTAACAAAATGCAAAGAACAAGATCATTTTTTTGCGCTCTGTCCTGTTTTTCCCTGGGCGCTCCTTATGATCATTTGGAGTCTAGTTTTCCTTCTGCTTAAATCAAAGTTCTGAAATTCTCCGAAGCACTGTTAATACAGTGTCTTAAAACAACCCAACCCAGAATTTCCTGAACCTAAGATGTTTTGAAAATTTATAATGGGAGTTTGGCTGCCAAAGCTGGTCAGCTTTACCACTTAGCTTTTTTTCAAAATGCGATGTGAGAAATTAAAATTGAGGAAATATACTTCAGGAAGTTTGCCACACAGTCTTTGTAAATGTTTATGCTACCTTATATGCCCTCATCACTGTATAATATTTCCCTTACTATGCCAATATTTATCCTAAAAGTGCATAAATGTTCATTTCTGCAAAACTTTTCACATCATAAACTATCTCCCTCATGCATCACAAAGATTTTGACTATGTACAGTTAAGGTTGTAACTGTGGATACGTTTACGATTGTAACTGTGGCTTCATTATATGCCAGCAGCATTCCTACAGGTAGTCATGGATATCTGCTTCAATGTCAACAAGTGGGAATGGTGGAAAATGACAGAAGGAACCCTGCCTTGATGCTCTGAATAATCCCTCTCCTTTCTTTTAGCAGTTCCACAAGGGCTTTAGTAGATTGGTTCCATTCATACTTTAGGGAAAGTGTATTAGGAATGAGCATATGGGTCTAATTGCAAACAGATCATCAAATAAAGCCTCTGAAATGCCACTAAAAAGGATTAATAATGAGCTACTGGTATCTTACCCTACAGAGAAGCATGCCTTGAACCTACAGAATTCCTTAAACCTGGAAGATGCATGATTTTTATTATTCTGCAACATCCCAGAAGAGAAATAAGACACCACAGGGCAGATTACCTTGTGTTCTTTATCAGAAGATTATATTGTAGTCTTAAACAACCATCTGTTCTAAGTATTTGCTATTAAAGATAGTAGTTATGCACTACACTCAAAGTGTGTGCTATTGAATTTATGCTCCATTGTTTAATATTACTGTAAATGCATATCAAGTATAGGTCTGTGTGCGTGCAGCTTTTATAGGAAAAAAGTGAACAATTTTGATTTTACTTTTTATCTTTTAGCACTGTTATTGTCAAAATGTACCATTTCATATTTTACTACTATAAAATGTATGTGCTAGAAGGATTTTCATTTATCGTGGACATTTAATACTGGCAGCCACTTACCATGACCAACCATGAAAACTGTACAAAAATTTCTGTTTACTGCAGGGAAACCAATATAACACCCATCTGATGAGCATCTGGCTCTCCTCTGGCTGAATGTGGGTATCAAGCCACTCGTGGCTTTGGCAGATATATCTGCTTTTGATGTCAAGGGGAATCTTGCTGCATATTTTCATTTAAAAAACACAGTGAAAAAAAGCTTGCAGTTCAAGCTTAGCTTTCATCTTTAGCAGTGACATGATCTAGAGCAGTGAATTAATTGGGTGATTTGATTAATGAACTTTTAGCTTATAAGGCAGAGAGGATTTAAAACTTCATGAGTAGATTATTAGAATATAAAACTACTCTATATATGTATTTATTGGCATTTCTATGTTATTTATCATCCAAGTATGGGATTTCTATGTTATTCATCATCCAAGTGTGGAAGGACTTATATTGCATGTTCCAGGAATATATTAGTAAAATATGAAATGGTGCATTTTGACGGTAATAGTGCTAATAGGTAAAATCAAAATTGTTCACTTTTTGACTTCCGAACAAATCTATAAAAGCTGCATGCTCCAAAAAAAAGGAATTATTTTTTTCCCAGAGGTTATTCATCAGGTGACCGGGTTACACAAGTGTAGATTCTTCTTATCGCATACCAAAAAAAAAAAGTATGTATTCTCTTACAATGAACATTTTTGCAAATGGTTTCATTATTTTCACAATTATTGTTGGATTCCACAATTTCCATCTGAAAAATAATTCTGTATTCAAGATCATGTATAGCTAAAACTACTGACTGTGGGGAGAAAAGAGGACTGGTAGGTGTGAAGAAATACCAGCACAGGATCACGCCAGTGCGGAGAAATCAATCACACCGGGAGAGCAGCGTTTAAAAACTGCTGGTTCCTGCTTATAAACGAGCCATGGGAGACAGCTGCATGGCAGGAAGAAGTGAGGAAAAAGGGGCGGAGTCTCCTCAAAGCAGAAGAACAAGAAAAAGACCACAGGGACAGGGCGAGCTGGGACATCGGTCAAGCAAAATAGAAAGGGCTGGATGAAGAAAAGCGGCAAGTGTATCCCGAGCAAGGGAAGGATCATCCAGGAGGGGAAGCGGAGAAACTGCAAGAAGCGGAAACGGGAGCGGATCCCTTGGAAAAAAAAAAATAACAAGACAGTGAGAGAAGAGAGAGAGAGGAGTATGACGAAAACGTAAGGAAACCTTACCTTTGATTTTTGGATTTTTAATTGTTGACTATCCCCACTGAGGGCTTGTGGACAAAACAAAACAAAAAAAAATTTCTTTTACTTACCTGAAAGTTAAAGGCGGAGATTTCAAGTCAATCCCTGGTTCGGCTTTGAAAGGTAAACGGACCAAACAGGGCATCAATGAAGATAAGAACACTTCGAAAGCGTCTCTAAAAACCTAAAAAAAAAACAACTTTTTTTTGGTAATGGTCAAGAGTGTAACAACACTCAAAGGACAATAAAAGGAGTTGCTTACTTATGACAGAGCGTGGTTTTAGTGTTGCACAAAATCCCTTGCATCATTAAAAGAGGCAACGAAAAGGCGAGACCACAGATAAAATGGGTTAAGGTTTGCCGGCAGCCTACTGTGGTAGATACTACCTCCCAACTAATAACATCTACAATCATCAAGACGTGGCAGGAGAGTCAAAAAAGATGCAGGAGGTGAAAGCCAAGACTATCAGAGCTAACCCCTCCCCCTCCCTGCAAAAAAAAATTGGCTAGAGAACCGGTAGGCTATAAACTTCTCATTAACTCAGATGAATTTGGCTTCATGCAATGAAAATTTCATCTCTCTCTTTTTTTTCTCATCTTAGTCATGCAACAGTAATATAAACCCAGTGTTAGAGCTGAAAGCAACTGTTTTATGGTCCTGCCGTACCATGGGATTGCATAGTGCTGTGTGCGTGACAAAATATAAAGATCTTACCTTCCACTTTCATATACTACTTAGATAAAATTGAGTTATATCTGAGTTCTTCTGCAACAGGTAACATATCCTTGCCCCTACCCACTGTCCTAAGTCCAGTCCTATAGATAGTTGTTAGGTAATGGTGGACAAGAGCACATCATATTAGGGCTGGGAGGAGACAATTAGAGGGTTGATAGGTCTACTCAAAAGTCTGGGTCTTTCTCAGCCTTTTCTTTGGCTTGGTTTGGGCTCTCCTAGTTTCCCCATTAGAAGAGGTCTCCTAGGAGGTATGAAAATATATGTAGATACCATATACTCCTGTCTACTTCACAGCAGCATAACAGGGGAGGTGGGGGGGTCAGAGTGTAAGTGGGAAACTAGCCCCAGGTGCCAACTTAGAGGGACACTGACACCCTCAGGAGTCTTTGCCACAACAGGCACAGCGCTGTGCAACCCAGCCATAGGAACCAGGCTGGCTTGGCCCCATGCCCAGTAGTGAATATGAAATGAAGCCCTGCTTCCCCCTCCCCAGGAGGCTTTGCCATGGGAGGTACAGCTGTGTACCCAGAATGGGGGGCAAATGGGCAATAGGTGTCACAGGGTCATGCAGGTGCCCTGTTCCTAGGAAGGAATAAGGGCAGCTGCCCATCACAAGGGCAGCTCAGGTGATGGTTGCTGGGGCAACCCTGCTGATCAGGTGACCAGAAGGGGGCAGGGCTGGGCCTTTATAAACAGCCCAGGCCGGAGCCTAGTTAGCAGTTCCTGTCTGGCAGCCTGAGGTGCAGGAGCTCTGCAGGAGAGCTGAGCAGAGCAGAGACGAGCGGTGTGGCCTGAGCACACAAGGGGCTGCACCATGGTAAGGGTGGAGAGAACCCTGACTGGGAGGCCATTGCTAGGAGAGCCAAGTGAGCTTAGATCCCATATTATAGCCTGGAGGCTTGTTGTTGTGTTACAGCCGTTTGGCTTATGGTTCTGTTTGGTTACTGTTACACCGGAGGACCAGGTGAGGCTATAAGGGGATGGAGAAGGCCTCATTTAGGAGCACCCCAGTAGAGTGGGGGTGCTCCCAGCACCGGAGTGTGGTGCTACATTGCGGGGTGTACTACCCCAGCCCTGGGGAGGGGCACAGTGCCAGTGAGGGCACCGTAGTTGGGATGCAAGACCCCAGCCTTGAGAAGGGCAAAGAGGATTTTGGGGCCAGGCACGGCTGGGGCCACCTGAGCCCCACTGGCAAGGAGCACCAGTGAGAAGCCTGCAGGAGCTCATGTTAGGCTCCAAGGGGAAAGCCACATGAAGAGAAGCCCAGGGTGGGTGCTACTACAGAGACGAGCCCGGAGAGGGCGAGTCCGTGATTACAGAGAGCCTGGGGAGGGCAGAGAGAAGCCCCAGGAGTGGGTGTGTACTTAAGGGAAGCCCCACGAGAGGGCGGGCACAGAGAGAAGCCCTGGTGAGGGCAAGTATTGAGCGAAGCCCCAGGAGGGGGCGTATACTATTGATAGAAACCCCAGGAGGGGTGTGGACTGAGAAGGATCCCAGAGGGGCTCCACACTGGTGGGGACCCCAAATGGTCAAAGGAGCCAGGTAAGGCTCAGGCCGCCTGAGCCCAACTGGGAATTGATAGAAACTCCAGTCGGGATGCGGACTGGAAAGGATCCCAGAGGGGCTCCACAGTGGTGGGGACTCCGAAGGGTCAAAGAGGCCAGGTGAGGCTCAGGCCGCCTGAGCCCAACTGGGAAGAGTACTGCCAGTAAGCCCGAGTGGGCTAACAGATAGAGGGGCACCAGGTGCGTGACAAGCCCAGGGGCACCGAGCAGGGCGCAGAAAAGAAAAGGACCTGACGACGTCTGGAAGAGCTGTGAGGCTTGGGGCGTGCTAAAGGGGAGGTAGGAGGCACGCATAGCCCATAAGGCTGGGGTGCGCCAGGTCACACTATACGGAACGGGGGACAGCGTAAGCATAGCACGGTGTCCAGGGCGACAAGAGGCAGCCTCCCTTCTAGAACCATATACCAACAAGACGTGGCAGGCAAGAAAAGAGGTTGCTGGATCGCCTACTTGACATGGTAGGGGGTGCTAGAGGGATCACGGCTGCCCCTAGGCCCCAATCCATGACAATAGGAATGACCCCAGGAAACCTGTGCCACTGCCTGTCCCTCAGCAGTAGCAGCCCAAGCAGCAGCTACAGTAGTAACAGACACTGCCCAGGTAAGACTCATATCCTTCTCTTACCACTCTCTAGTGGTCAGCATAATTCCCCACTCCTCCCTACCTCTGCCCCAGACACTGAAAGAGCTTGTGATGCCTCTGTTACTTCATTCCACTCTCCAGACTCTCCAGGAACATACAAGGGAGAAAGGGGAAATGGCTGCTTCTTGTTAATCTATCCTTGCCAGTATCTAGGCCTTGAGTTATGGAAAATTGAGGACTAGACACAGCTATGATGTGAGACCTCCATAGCCACATCCTGTCACTCTTGTCTTCCTGCCCTTTGGGATGTTTGGGGTGGGATATATTTCTCGAATCTATTTTCACTGCATGTAGACTCCGACACATACATCAGCATTAGGGTTATAGTTGAATAATGTTTTCAGCTTTTTTCTTGACAAATCAAGAGGATGATAAACTATTTATTAAAAATGAAAGCAGAAATTCTGTTGTCAGTATTTGCTTCTAAAACCTGGACACCTAGACGCATGTCAGTCAGATCTACCTGTATTTTATTTTCTCTCTACTCTCATATGTTAATCTACGTCCATATAAGAATTTCAAGAGGTGGTATTAGAACAAGCCAGAAACTTACCTTCCCTGGCCCAAGCATTACGCAAGGTAAACTGGCTGTCCCTTCTACTCCTTTAAAACCATCAAGCTGAGATCTACTTTTCTAGCAAACTCACGCAACACCTTGGGGAGATTCTTTTCCTCCCTTCTGACTTCACCACAATAGGTTGGAGGCTTCAAGCAGCCAGTGGAGACCTACCTACCACAAGAACTAAAGCAGTTTCACTCCAGAATTTAGTACCACAAGTGATTATATCTCCATTTAATCCATCTCAGAGCCAAAGGCTATAAGAAAATTATTCTGCCACTGCTACATTTTTGTTATTGCTACAAAAATGACTGTTATGTTGGCAGTGTTCCTATTGTAGCATCCATATGATATTGGGTACAGAAAAACATGGTGTGTCAAGAGAAGTAGAGTTAATGATGGACTTGGGAATAGGATTGCTGTGTTCTATTGCATGCCACACACACCTTTCCCTCAAAAGTCAGTACCTCAAAATTGTGATGTCTTAAGTGGAAAAGCGGATTTGTTTCTCCTGAAATAGAAACACCCTGCTTTGATTCCTGCACCAAAACCTGGCAGCAGCAATGGCATTTCTGTTCAGGCAGATGAGGGAGTCAATTGACTTAGTGATTCACTGTTAGTCACTTCATAGGCATTAATGAGTCTCTCTCCTTTTTGATAGTCTTGCTGTTCCACTAATCAAGCTAGAATTTCTTTTGGTAATTTTTCTGTATGCTAGCTACTCCTGATGCCTCTTCTCCTATTTCAACTTTGCAGACTTTTTAGCTCTTTTCAGGATTGTAGATCCACCCATGGAGAGCCTTCAACAGCATCTAGGGTTTCACCTTTTGCCTGAACAGGAGAGATTGGGCAAGAGAGCTGAAGATTTGTCCCTGTCTCTGCTCTACACAGCCATAACTCTGGAAAAATCTATTTTCCTTCATTCTGCCTTCCCCAAAACAAGGTGCATGTCTTCTTTGGAGGGGGGCATGGTATTCAAGAAAACATAGTATTACTTTGGGACATAGAGGTGACTAAATACTGGTTTCATGGGAATTAAGAGTAGTCCAGAGGAAAGAATATTGGTTTGAATGTAGCTGTTAAAAAAAAAAAAAATTAAGGGAAGGGCCTTTCACTTAACCCTCTACACATTACAGGTATCACACAATTAACTGGTTAATTAGAGAGACCAGCTACACATGCAAAGTAGCTATGATGCCATAAAAACCTCCAACCAGCTATAAAGTTAGACCTCAAAAATGTGTATTAACTTTATAGCTGGTTGTTATCCATCTTTAATTTGGATGTATAACAGGATCTCCACACGGCTTGGAGCCCCATCAGCTGACTGAGCTTCCAGCCACAGCAGTGCACCTTGCCCAGCTGGGGCTGGGAGTCCCACAACTGAGGGGACTCTCAGCCCCAGCAGCTGTGGACTCTGAGTCCTAGAAGCATCCCGCACCTGTTGGGACCCAGAGTCCCACAGCTGTGGATCCCTGAAGCATGCATTCCCAGTTGAATCTCAGCAGCTACAGGCACAGCTGCAATCTCCCAGCCCCAGGAGTTTCACGCACCCCCAATGCTGGGAGACTTCAACAGCTATTATCAGCCAGCCCTGGGGGGTTTCACGTATGGCCTGAGGCTGGGAGTTTGTGACAGCCCATCAGCCCCTCACTTGCTTCTTGCCAGTGCAGGGGGAGCCTGGGATGAGGCTTCTCCAGCAACAGCAATAAGGTACAGTGGAATCTAATGCACGATCTCACCGTTATGCCTCCTACCATGCACATATAGCATGGCAGGAGGCGTGATTGTGTGGATCGCACATTAGATCCCATAGCGCCTTTACCTGCACATGTAGAGGGGCCCTTGGGTAATGTCATAGACAGAGCTGGAACTTTGAGGGAGTTTCTTGACAAAATGTTGTCAAGACATCACTGAAATCTTCCATTGTGAGAGAAAATAAGTGGTTAGTAATTTGTTTTTTGGTTTAGAAAACTTTTCACAGTGTAGAATGAGATAAAGAGAGAGTCACCAGTCCAAAGATGGGACAAGCTCTGCCAAAAATGGTCTCCAAGTCCTACAAGGTGATTCATATTAATCACCTTTACTTTAATCCTTAGACCAGTCTGACTACAAAATCTAAGGATTAAAATAAAGACAGAGAAAAATATTTCAGGGTAGAAAGCAAAGGTAGAGGCTTATGAGAAAATCGCATGCCTTCTAGCAGCCAAGGATGTGGTTTAGGGAAGTGACCTAAGGCTGCAATGTAAAAATAAATGAAAACCATATGCTTTATGTACATTAGGTGATGGTTCCAAATGTCCACTGAAGTAAAGAACTCCTTATACTATAATAAACTGGGTTTATAAAATTAAATTATTCCCAAGAGGAAAATAACATAAAGGAGGATTTTACTTTATAAACAGTATCTGGTTTGTGGGCTTACCTGAGTACCATTATGGAATTATATTTATTTAAAATACGTTATGAAATAATACCTATTTTAAACATTCCACAGCCTGCCCTTGAAGTTTGAAGAGACTCATTTCTTTATTAGCAATGTAGGAATTGCTATCGATTTCCAGTGAAGTTATTTTAATGTTGAATATTTCTAGCCAGAGCTGTAAAATAAAAAAGAACCATGAACCTTTTATGAAACCTCCAGTATAACATACCAAGAAACATTAATTTTAAAGGATACGTTAGCTGATAGTACTCCTAGCATGGAAAAATTCATTTAATGAGACAAGAAGATCAGGAGAAGGCAGTCTATTAATATCCCAAAGTCATATACAGACTGTCTGGCAATTTTTAAAGACAAGTACAACCAAACAGACCATGCAAGTTATTTAAACAAAAATCAGAGTACTTCCTTTCCCCCAAAAACTTTGTTTGGCCCATTTCTATTAAATAAAGTGAATAGAGGGAGCTTCCTTTAAACTAGAACAGTGGGGTTCCTTTAAACTAGAACAGGGAGCTTCCTTTAAACTAGAACAGAAATAAAGCACAGAGATAAACCAGGCACCAATAGGATTTCAGGCTAGCTCTATAAGAATCTTTCACCACTGCAGGTTACAAGCGTCTCTAGGATTCTCTTTCATACCAGCTGCTGCCTTTGTAATAAGGAAATCATCTTTCATGTAGCCCTATGTGAAGTGTCTTGTTTCAGGGCTTGGCTCTATTTTGGTTGAGCATTTTCAGATCAAAGAAATCAACTCTGTCTTTCTATATAAATGTCTTCTTTTCCCCATGCGAGCTGGAATAATTGTGTTGAATTTTTCCAGCCACTTTTTCCTCTGTTATGTATGGAAGTATATGATATAGCTAAGGTGGGGAAAAGTCAGTGGATTATACAAATAGTGTAGATGCATGGTATTTATGACTTCTCAGTCAACATGGACCAGTTAGATTCCTCTGTAAGTTTTACAGGCTAAAAACCTATTATCCAAAATATTTAAAGGATGGCAGTTTGCTAGTGACAAAGCTCTCATTCAAATTGTCCTCTCGCCACATTTTTTTTCCATACACCTGTATCAACAAAGGATGCTTAAGCATTTTTTTGACAGGAAGCAGCATATCTACATTAAATTAGTTCTCTCAGCTCTGGAGTGTACTCTGTTGCCCCTAGTGATCCAACAAGCCCTAAATCCATTCACTCTGTGTTAACTCGTCAGCAATGTTACTAATTTACGGTGGCGTGCAATAGTAAGCGACCAGGTTTGAAAGGGTAATTGTCATATCAAAAAGGAAAAGAACACAAGTAACATCAGAATCAACTGAATCATTTTAGAAACATGTTTTCAACTGCATTACTTCTGAACCAAAGAGAACTAAATATGAGGTGGTACCATGGAGGAGCATCTGATATGGACCTATCAAATGCCAATTGTTTATCTCAAATTTTTCAGCTATACTCCTAAACTGCTCATTCTACTATACTTTTCAACCTTTATCTCCGTAGAAATAAGTGACTATTTTCCCATAAAAATGTGATTCTGTTTCTTGTCAGTGCTTCTAACACATGCACGTTAATGCATGTAATATGCATTGGAGATTTATTGGAACTGATTTGCCCTTGAAATCTACATGTAAAAAGGGAGGCTGGATTATAATGAGCTGTGTCTAATAGAAGTGGTTGATGTCACAAATGAAGTTTTTTTCAAAGCCAGAGATAGAATCCAAAGCCTCAGACTTCTAGGACTAAGGCACCATTACAAAAAATGCAGGTATACCACAACCAAGATCAAATCTAGCAAACTCTAGTGATGATAGTGGTAAAGGTACTGTGGGCTCCAAGAGTGGGCTGCACAAATCCTGCCATGAACCCTAGTTACTTAATCAGCACACCCCTAAGTCCATGCTGTCATGTCTTTCCTGATATTGACATCCACCTAGTTGAATTAAAGACAGGCATACCTGAACGATCTGTTACAATGACACCTGCAGTATGGGTGTATCCTAGGGTTTACCACAATGTCCTCCCTTTTGCGTCTCAATCAGAGAATTAGAACCGGTCTAAATCCCACAACCTAGGCAATGTGAAGTGAAATAGAATATACAGAGTCTACAAGCCAACATATAGAATGAATACTACCCAATATAGAGACTCTTTTGGGAAATGATGGCCCAAAAGCAAAGCTAATCAAACATGCCATGAATCATGAATGCCCAGCTGGACCTTCAACACACCCACCTCAACTTTCTTTGCTTGTTGATATCTTTTGGAGGGTCTCTTCTGAGTCTAATGCACACTGGTTTTCAGAGACTGATTGATTTCTAGAAAGAGAAGTGCTAATGGTCATTTCCCTTGCCTCATTGCTGCAATGAGTAGAACCAGGAAATTCTTGCATGGTCTTGCTGCTATAGGCCTTACTTTAAATTTATTGAAGTAATAATGGGAAACTTGAGCCATTACTGTCGGGCAGGGCAATCTTCCTGACTCCCACTACTAAAGATGCCAGAATGGGTAGATAAGCTAGTCAGCTGCCACCTGAAACCTTATAGTCTCGTCATAAAGGCGACCGGTTCCTTGCTGCCAGAAACACTACCAAAGGTAGGAATTGGTGTGAAGGATGATTTTTAGAAAGAGTTGGTGCTGTTTCATGTTGTTTTAGTCAGTCACTATTGCTTTGAAGTTTTACTACAGTAATACTGTACTACAGTATAGCAGTATTACTTTGATTTTGTACTACAGTGCTGAATTAATGTGGCCCTAAAATGATTTAAATTTAATCTGGCCTTTAAATTCATTTCAGAGGATTGCAGTCAGAGAGGTGATGGTTCAGTAATGGGCTCACCTTTTTGCTGCTAACACAGCAGGACAAAGTGAGTACATCTGAGAAGCCCTTGCTTTATATTGATACTCAAAATTGTTTTCATTTCCTTGCAATTTACACCCTCAGGCTATGGTACAAGAGACTGACCTTCACAGAGCTGCAGCAGTACGATCAAATAGGTTCCCACACTGAACTTTAAGCTACCTGCTTGTGTGTTCATACATCAGTACATCCCTTGACAAGACCTCTATGCATTTTCCATGCACTATAGTCTGGGCTCCAAAGTGTAGAAAGATGAAATTCAAAGCTGAAAGGCTTAAGATATGAACCTGCTGTGTCTGTTCACAGAAACCTAGGCAAACTAATATGATGACATGCCTACTTTCTGGAAACTTTAGCATGGTGACATAACTTAAAGTTTAATATAGTGTATAATTTCCACCTAAGAAGCTGTTCTGTGATTGTGAGAGAGATTTCAATGACATCTCTATGGCCAGTAACTTTTGCTGCAGACCAAGGTTAAGGCTGGCATATCTTTCCTCAGCCAAACATTTAAATCAATTGAAAACAGTATATTATACATCAACATGACTGCTGGTAACTATCTTTCAGTAAGTGCTAAGGCACTAAACTCCCATTTTCTCTCCTTCCTTGCATCATCCATTCATTGCCAGTAAATCTGAAAATACAGCTCATTGGTATGACCAGTTATTAAGGGAGCTTTTTATCCTATTGTAGTCCTATTCAGTGACCTATTTACAGCTTCCACTCTGGATAATTCAAGACTTCTTTGTAACACTTGAACTAACTGGCACATTCAGAAACCTTTGCCCTCTGAAAAACTAGATTGAGATTTTAGCCTTTTTTTACTCCTCAGTTCAACTGACCTATAATCAGCTTCATTCTCCTGGGACTGAGAAAAAGTTAAATGTAAGAAAAAATTGCAAAGGAAAGTCATAATGTCACTTTTTTAAATTTATAATCTCATTTTGGTAAAGCCTTTATATCTCCTGTTACATTTAGAAAATGTTGAACATTATTCTCTTCTTTCAGATTTGTAAATCTCTTGATCTCCAAAGACTTGCCATTTGCGTATAAATGTATGCAGCTTCTTTGATCTGCTGCTTTGCTGGTCTCATTTAAAAATGAATGGTTTCTTTTATCTGTCATTTTACTAGGTTTCATCTTCACAAAGATGGTTTCAATCCAAATTATTTGGATTGTTTTTTATTATGAAGTGTATTATTTAAGCATACAAGTCTGAGTTCTGTCCTCACAACTGTAGAAAGCAGGCTTCCATGCAAACCATGAGAAAATGTTTAAAAACTAATGAAAGAAAAACAAATGGAGAGTAGTAAAATACATTCATCTAAGGAGCTCTACATGGGTACGAAAGGTAGAAATTCTCATAGCCACTTCAAATATTTTGTATACTAATGTCTATCTGAAGCCAAGAAAAGGAATGATCAAGATATATTGTCTAATAAAAATTAAATAGTATAGAAGAAAGTGCTTTCCTTTACAAAACCCAAGAATGGCATTTTTAAATAAGAGAGCAAAATAGTTCTCTCTGAATCTAATTGTTAATTTTAACAATGAAAAAGCTAAACTTTCTAAAACATCTTAAGTGTTTGTTTTAGGTAAAGATACCTTCTTTTTTTCCTTCCATATAGAACCATCATATGTTTTGCTACACACAGAACCGCTAATAATCACATTCAGGAGTACTTACATCTTCTGATAGCCCATCTATGCCACCATATTATAAGGACCTCATCCATGGCCAATTACATTTATTGGAAGAATTCCAATTAAGTTCAGTGCACTTCAGTAAAGGTGACCACTGTTAAAAAGAATATGGTTACTCTTCAGGTCACTGTAATTGAAGATTAGATGGTCCACTGTGTCATGTATAATTGATCTGTCAGCTGAACAGTGAAGTTGAAGTTGATAAATTCAATCCTAAAATATGTCATCATTTCCTAACTCTGAGGACAGGTAAACAGAAAGCAGTTTACCAAGGTAGTTAGTGCTTGAAGTCTAAATTGAAGTCAGAAAATGTTAAAAGATGCCCTTTAATATAGCTTTAGCTATAAGTTTAGACTATACTTGTATTGGTAGTTTGAGCTGGAGAGTCATGGTGGGGTTCTCTGACTTTGAAATCTAAGAAGCAACTTCTTCATTCCCTACCTACATAGGCCATGGAGAGCATGCAGTGGCATGTATTGATCTCAAGGTACTTGCAACTCTGCTTTAAAACTGTTATTATCCAATAATATACTTCAGGTACTCACCGGCAGGTGCCAGAAATAACTTGGGCAATGTGTCATTAGCTAGATGAATTCCAGGTTGTGCTTTTGGTGAGTTTTAATGGGATAGGGGCAAGAGGAGAGGGAAGCATTTCCTTTCTCTGAAGCAGCTGGAAATGAAGAACTAATTCTCTGAGTTGGCACAGAGATGCCATGCTGTTGGGTTTTTTTTTTTTAATCTCATGTGCTCAGATTTGTATCTATCATGAGACTTGGGGGTGAAAAGGGATTTTCCCTAGGAGTGCTAAAGGCAGGGATTTAAGGATGATTTAACTTTCCTCATGGCATGAGACACAGTTGACCTGCCAGGATCATCTGAAATTAATTCAACGGATACATTCCCTTCAACTGGAAGGGCCTCAGGCATTGGTTGTGCTTTCATCTTTCCTGTTCTCTGCCTGTTCTCTTCCTGCCTAAACACAATGTGGATTCCTAAGACTCTATACGCTTTAGTCTTATTAAGTTCTAATTGATCTGAGCTTGACGTAGGGTATTTGGGTGAGGCTTGGTGTCCTTGGATATGCAAGAGGTCAGACGAGAAGATCTGGTTATCTCTTCTGGCCTTAAATTCAGGAAAACTGATTTCTGTCCAGTTCTGCATATGAGATGGCTTTTAGCAGAACTCTCAGGACTTGGTAAATTAATAAAATGGAGAAGATCCCACTCTATTTTTTTGACAATGTTGTTTTTTTCTGGTGGAATACAAAGCTTTATGTAAAGGATATTATGAATTTCTCACACTACAAGTAGACTGGCAAAAATTACCGAGAGCTGGGAATTTTAAAGGAAATTAACTGATTCTGGGACATTTTCATGCTTCACTCCCTTAGACTCCTTTGAAAATCCTCTATGTTGCATATTTTTAGAATACAGATGGTCAAAAAAGTGAGAATAATTTTACTTAGAAATTCATGGGGTGCCAACCATTTCTCAAATTTCAGATTCTGACCATTTTAAAGGAAGGAATATTTTTCTATAAGATTCCCTTTCTGACATTTTTATCCAAAAAAAATATGAAGAAAACCATTTTCAGCAAGAAATTGTGGTTGGGGGTAAGTGAAGAATTTTGGTACAGATTTAAAAAGAAAATTTCAATAACAAAACTCAGCAAATATCACAAATTTTAGGAATACATCAAATATTAATGATGACATTTTTATTGTGGAAAGTTTTTTGTTTTTTAAATGAGACTATTTTCCAAGAAAGATATTTTGGTATGAAAAGCCTGACAGCTTTGCTGCTGAAATGCATTTAACAATGTTGGCATAAAAATAGTTTTATCTTGGGTCTGATAAGTTTCCCTTGTTGCACTGAGACATAAAAATAGACCCAAAATTAACTGAAAGAGTCTTTCTGAATTCCCCACTCCTTTTGTCTTTCTGTGCTATTTCAGAGCTGCTTAAGCAGAGCAGAAGCAAGACGAGATGCTGCAAAAGTAGCTCTGATCAATTCTCTTTTCAATGAACTGCCCTGTCGCAGGATCACAAAGGAATTCATTATGGAAAGTGTTCGGGAAGCTGTATCCTCAACCAGTGTAAGTGCCAAATGGACTATATTTGGTTTTTATTATGTTCACTGATAGAAAATGTTAGATAACTGAAGAACCAATTGGGATTAATATGCAGACCTAGAGAACAGTATCTTTATTACTAACTAGGTAATTGTTTAGTAAATACCTAAAACTCAGATGCGTACTTTCAAACTGAGAAATTAATTCCCACGTGTAACAAGTAGAACACCTGGTTCAGAGAGAACTCTAAAAAAAAAAAAAAAAAGTCAACTAGACTCTTAGAAATGACAACTACCCTCTTTCCCTGATTTCACTATTTGCTAATGATAGTATATAATTATCTATTCAAAAGGACACTCACTGTCACAGTTACATATTAACTATATTGCAAATAATAGACCTTTCAGTGGACTTTTTCCCCATATGTTCTTGTTACTACCAGAAAAGAGCCACTTTATTTTCTGCCATCATCCCTGCTACTGAACCAGTAAAGCATCTTTTCAGCCAAAACCTTGTTAAACAGTATTTTCATCCATTGCATCATAAGCACTTGAATAGACTCTGAATGACAATGACAAGGTGAGGCAGCTATGTAAACTAATGCCACAAGTCATTTTGTTCAAGTTGTTAATCTATCTTAATTATTTTGTCCTTGAAATACAAATCCCATCTTTCAGCTTTTGTGTAAAAACTGAGGAGAAATTCCTAGAAATAAAGATGTTCATTTGTCCAAAATTCATAAATTGCAAATGAACTTTCTTTTTTTGTTGACATCATTATGCCATTTTATGAATCCATGGTGCGTCCACATCTTGAAAACTGTGTGGTGCTCTGGTCCCCACATCTCAGAAAGGCTGTAGTGGAATTAGAAAAGATACAAAGAAAGACAACTACAATGATCAAGGGCCTGTAGCAATTGACATACCATGAAATGCTGAGAAGGCTAGGACTCTTCAGTTCGGAAAGAAGGCTGAGGGGAGATAAGATAGAGGTCTATAAAATCACCAAGTGAATGGGGAACTGTTGCTCACCAAGTCCCAGAGTACTAGAACTAGGGGGTACTCACTCTAACTAGTACATGGCAGGTTTAAAACTAACAAGAGAAAGCACTTTTTACCCAACACAATTAACTTGTGGAATTCACTACCACAGGAGATGTTGGAGGAAGATAACACAGTCAGGTTCAAAAAGGGACTGGATAAATTCATGGATGGTAGCTCTATTAATGGCTATTGGACAGAATGGTTGACGATGTTTCCTCTGGCATCTCTAACCCAATAAACGGTGGATGGCAGGGAGGGTATTGAATAGGGGATAGATCACTCTAGAGCTGGTTGGTTCAATCCTCTCCCTGTCTCACCCCCACTTCTGCCGCTGTTGGAGACAGGATACTGGGCTAGATGGACCTTTGGGCTGACCCAGGAAGGCACTTCTTATGCATGGCAGCTGATAATAAGGCACAAATAAAATATTTTACTTTGCTGTGTGTGAACCCTATACTGTGTAGAAGTGTCTTGCATCATGGGAACTCCTGAGACATGATGTAGAACAAAACATAAAAGTTATAAACAGTGGAGAAATGAAAACTTAAAGATGTGTCCTTTTTGTCCCACTTGGCTTTCAGTTACAGTGATTTAAAGCTAGGGTATTTTAATGATTTTACTTGAGATGGCTCTTTGTTTGTTTGTTTATAACTGAGGAATAACTCCATAGACATTAGTGAATTGTTCTGGATTTACAGCAGTGTAGCCAGAAGCTGAATCTGATACTGTAAGATTATACAAAAAGCTTCAGGAGTCAAATTTCTGCCATCATTGCAGACATTCATGTAGTTAATTATAGAATATTAGTAAAAATAGTTAAAGCCCTTAGGGTAACAGTGCAAAATGCTATTCAATATCCTTTATTTATTTCCAACCATCTCTCTTTCAGGCTTTCATCCTAAATAAGATACTGACGGGGGCAGGGAAATGAGTATCAGAAAGAAGTCTTTGTCACAATACCAAAACTGAAGCATTCACAGTAGAACAGACTCCTAGCATCTGCACTTGCTGTCAGTTATTGGGTACTTTTAATGAAGATCAATTCTGGGTCGTTATGCTAAGGCTGAAAAACAAAAACTTAAAATCTGAGAATCAAACATTTGTAATTTTTTTTAATGTCGATAACGACAACAAATATTTATAAAAATATAGGGGCCAGGGGCCACAATCAGGATTAGAGCCTCGTCATGTCATCTCTGGATAAAACATAGAGGAAGATGTTTTCTGTGTCCTGAAGAACATACATACACACTTGTTACTTGGTTTCGGAAGAAGTTAGAAGACCAGAACATATTTGGATGAAGATAAAAGGCGAAAGATACACCACTGATATAGTGGTGGGGATTTATTATAGACCACCACATCAGAGAGAAGAAGTGGATGAGGCACTCTTCAAGGAGGTGACAAAATTATCCAAATGTTATGAGATAGTGAGGAGAAATGTTTCTAGACATCTTCTAAAAAAACAATAAGGTTAAACATAAAATGCCAAACCAATTCCTAACTTGGCTTTAAAGGATCATTTATCTTGGAATTTGTCTTGACCATAGGGAAGAACAAGTGGAGGATGTGAAGGCAATTGGAAATTTAGGAAGAAGTAATCATACTATGATACAATTCACAATCCTGAGACAGGGAAAGCATGAGGTCACCAAAACTAAGACACTGGACTTCAAAAAGGTGCATTTCAGCCAATAATATGAAATATGGTGACATGGGAAGATAGACTGAAGAATACAGGTGCCCAGGACCTTCTAAAGGGCACTATATTAGAAGCCCACCAAGAAACTATTCCACCATGTCCCAGGGCTCTAAGGTGCCCGCTCCTCTAAGGGCAGACTCTGCCTAGAGAGAGGGCCCGAGGAGCCAGGCAGAAACCCCACACAGGTGCAGGTTGCTATGCCAGCAGGCTAATGAGGAAATTAGCCTGAACCTGCATCCAGTCAGCTGACCAGAAGAAGGCAGGACCATGGGCACATATAAACCCCAGGCCTGAGGCCGGCAGGGGTTAGTTGTCTGGCAGTAGCCAGGGGAAGGAGCCTGCAGAAAAGAACTGCCCAGAGACTCTGTAGCCACCTGGTATGCTGCTTACAGGACTAATGGGGTTCCCAGAGTTCACCAGGTACCCTGGGCTACAAGGTGCATAAGGCTTGGGGTCTCCCATGGGGCGCTTCCTTAGGAAGGGACCCAGCAAGGGGTCTAAGAACCCACATGGTCCACCAGGACCATGACCACATAGCACCTTGAGGGCAGCCTTCCTATCGAATATCTATCATCTTAACCACCAAGACATGGCAGAAGAGAATAGAAAGTGGGGCGAAGCTAGCAAGGTCACAGGGCCCTAGGGGCATCACGGCCATCCCTGGGAACCCCACCCCATGACACACCACAATAGAAGTACAAGAGAAATGGCAAAAGACCAATGTGGCAACACAAGCAGCTTCTAGGATGCCTTAAATGCAAAAGGAAAGCATACAGGCAATGAAAAGATGGGAAGGTCTCCGAGGAAGGACAGAAGCAGGAAAGCAAAGGTAAAAAGAAATGAGCTTCCCTTGCCAAGGAAAGTTAACGGCAAGGAGATGTTCTAGAAATGTGTTGGCCAGAAAAAAAGAAACGGAGGAAGCTGTGGATCCACTGTTAAATAGTCAGGGCAAACTCTTAACAGCAGATGCAAAGGCAGCGAAGCTGCTCAACATGGCTTAGTCTGTACAAAAACATTAAGCTGCAGCCAGACAGCTACTAAGACTATTTGGATGAGAAAGGGGACAAGCTGAGAGTTGAGATAACAGAAAAAACAGCAGAGAACTTTTGATGGGTCTGAATAATTTAAGTCAGCAGGGCCTGATAAACTTCCTCCCAAGGTACTGAAAGAACTGGCAAAGACGACCTTGGAGTCCTCAGCAATAATATTTACCAAGTCATCGGAAACAAGTGAGGTATCAGAGAACTGAAAAATGGCCAACATAGTGCTCCTTATTACAAAAAGGAGGAGCTGGGGAACTATAGTCTGTTTATTCTCACCTCGATACCTGGGAAGTTACTGGAGCATATCATAAGAAAGTCCCTTTTTAAGCATTTGGAGAAGGAAAAGCTGATCCCAAGCAACCAGCATGGATTTACTACAAACAAACCATGCCATATAAGTGATCTCCTTTTGCCAAGTAGCCATTTGGTTGGAAGAAGGGAATGCAACAAATATAGTATATCTGGATTTCAGCAAGGCGTTTGACAAAGTGTCACATGACCTCACAAACAAATTGGAGAAACTTGGGCTAGACATAACTATTATAAAGTGGACAGACAAGCTCAATAGCCAAAAGCAAAGAATAGTTAAAACTGGACAATGTCAGAAGGACAGGAGGTTTAGAATGGAGTCCTGTAAGAGTCTGTCCCAGGCCCAGTGTTGTTAAATGGGTTTATTAACAGTTTGAATGCTGAAACAGTTTCTTGAGCAAATGGCTATGTGAGGTGAAACTGGGAAGGACTGTAGACACAATGGATGACGTTAGCACAATTCAGAAGGTTTCTGACATTTGAAAAGCAGGTCTGGAGCTAACAAAATGAAATTCAATGCTGACGAGTGCAAGACGTTGCACCTTTGGAAGAATAATCAAAAACATAAATACAAAACCAGCTGGATGGCAGCACTAGGAAGAAGGATCTAGGAGTCTTAGTGGATTACAGGCTCACTATGACTTTACAGTGTTGACACAGCTGTATCAAAAGCGAATATGATTTTGGGCTGCATCAATAGGAACAGTAGGTACAAGACAGAGAAGTTGTGGAATTTCCATTATTGGCAGTATCCAAGAAGTTGAAGAAGTATTGGGCAGGCATGATCTAGTCACTATGCCTATGCTCTGTTATGGGTATTTCCTATTCTTTTGGGCTTTGCTGGTTGTCACATGGTGCTGAGAGAATTTTTTCCCCTCCTGTTGCTACACATGTTTAGTGGAGGGCTCGCCTTCCTTAGAAGCACAAGGTGTTGGCTGCTCATTTTCACCGTACCTTGACACATTTGGGATCAGAAATTTTACTCTGTGGTCAGATTGGTACTGTAGGGAGGGGTTTTCCTCTGCAGCAGGGGGGTGCGACTCTCCTTCTTGGAGCTCTCAAGCTTATTTTAACAATGCTTGCAGCAAAAGGACATGGACTGCTGTTGTCTCCCTGATTTACCTATGGCAGGTTAGGGTGCCATGCTTTGTATCTGTGTGGCAGAATTGACGATATAGTTTTAGTAATAGGTTATACAAGGACTTGCATGGGATGGTTTGGATAGGGTTGATCCAGTCTCATGCAGAGGATTGAACTAGATGTCTTCCAGAGGTCCCTTCCAGCCCTTCTCTTCCATGATTCTATGAGCAAGGAGTCAATGTTCATCAGCGTAACACCAGTGACTTCAGTGGAACCCTGCTATTAGATGCCAGCTGGAGACCTGAACTAAGGATTTTTTTTTACAGAGTTTGTTCTTAATTAGCTAAAGAAAATAAGTACTGGGACGTTTTATGATGCTATAACAGTGCTCTTCAGGATCAGCTAAATTATCAGCTATAGTTTTCCATCTCAGACATGGCTATCGTTCAAAAGTGGGTGAAGTTTATACTATCTATAGCTTATGTGACGGGTACGTACCCTTTATGTGGACATGAAATAGCAAGGCCTGATGTAAATACAACCTATCAATAGTTACATACCATATATATTCCTATATAAATGGAAACTATGACTTATAACTGGATAATGCAACTGCATAATAAGCTTCAATATTTTCTTGCGTGCCTTTGAATTAATGGGAGTAGAGTGCATTCAGAACTTTTAAAGACTGTGTTTATAGTTCCTTATTAATATTTTAAATATTCATAACATTACATTATAACTCCTGGAACTGTCTTTCTTCTCAGTCAGTAGATAAAGTGTGGCTACCACAGCACACTGTGTTGTAATTCTGTTAACTAATTTGGTTTTCTTATCATACATAAGAAAAAAATATATGTGTGTGTATATATATGTATGTGTGTATGTACACACACACACACACACACACACACACACACACACCCCTCTATAGATATAGATATTTGGGAAACAATTTAATTTCAAACTTTCCTAAATGATTTTTAAAAAATTACGAATTTCTTCTCTATTAGCTTCCACTAACACAGTTATGTCACATACTATGTATCAAAGGCAAATAGTGTTTTCTTTCTTGAATGACAAAAGATTTGGTTGTTTGTTGTTATTTTCCATCATTGCCCATCATGGTAAAAGATAGGCCAAATGGATTTGTACTTGGTATGATGGTAATTATTCAAGCCCGTGTTAGCTTTCAAAAAGTCCAATAGATTCAGAGCTTTGGAGTTATAATTAGGTGACAAAAATAATAATTTCTGATTCAGAATAGTATCACATGGCAAAAGTCACACAAGTTTGTAACACGTATTTGTAAATGAAAATGGTGAAAGGTGGGTGTCCTGGATTTGAAAAGATCATTGAATTCCTTGCATCTTGCAGAAGGAGCTTCTGCTAACACATGTGGAAGAGGTTGGCAATAGTTCGGAAACACTTTTAACAGCTGAAAGTTCTGTTCTCTTTTATGGGATATACTAAGGAGAAAGGCAGAGGAGATATAATGTAGATATTACCACTACAGCACTGTTAGGAGGTCTGGCCTGTATCAGGTCTGCAGATGAAAGAAGGGCCTCATATCCAACACTGTGGATTGAATACATTTTGGAAGGACAAAAAAATCCATATAAGTTAGGAAAAATGGGGCATGATTTATTTGTATATGAAATTTAAAGGGTGGTTTGATTTAAGTAATTCATCATTTTTTATGGAAATATTTAAGGTAAAAGGGTATACACTTTGCAGACTTCTGGGTGGATTTCCTCAGGGATATTTGAAAGCCAGCATAAATATTTCAGCAGCAGTGTGTTAATATTACAGCATTCAAAAGCTATAATTTTGCTGGCAGTTCAGTTAAAAAATGTCTTGTGTAGGGATCTCTTCAACTCTGAGCAACTGCCAATGACACCAAGGGTTATGAAAAGGAATTGATCCAAAGTAGGTTGGATGCTTCCTTTGTCGACATATATATAGTAAAAAGAATTCAGCCACTTCCTAGACCTGGTTTGCTTCATTCTACTCTAGGGTTCTACTGGAAAAGTACTTGCAGAATTACAGACCTTGTCACTATGGCTCATCAAAGTAGCTTCATTAGCACATAAGAACTTGAAATCCAAAAAGTAGGCATTTTGGTATTATTGTGATAAGCCTTTTAAAAATGCCTTTGGGTGGACAGGACTGATTTAATAGAGATTTTTGGAGGAACATCTTGAACAACAATACATAACAGATTCTAGATGGGTGGACAGCAGTATTGCAGAAATTAGAAGAACCTGGAGGCAGGAGGTAGACTCTTACCAATAAATCAGTGTAGCAGTCTGAATATCAAGTAGAAAACAGTAGATATTTTGCATTATGCTGAACCACCACTGACTCAATTGCATCCAGAAGTGGTTTGGAGGGTTAGTTCTTCACTTCAGTCAAAAAGAAGTTACGCGCGATGTCAAAATCCCAGTAAATCACTGCATTCATATTGAAGTCAAATTAAAGTTACACTTGTAAACCAGTGATAAAATCAGGTATTTGATTGTTTGTTTGTTTGAGCGTGCATAAATGCACAGATAAATTAAAAATGATTTCTTCAGCTTACTTCTTACCCAATTTGAAATGTAAGAAATGTCTTTATGAAGCTCTAAAATAGCCAGATACATGGCTTACATAACCTATGTTTTAAGGACTTAATGGAAAGTCTATATAGCTCTCCCCTTCCACAGTACAAACACTTCCCCTTTACATGTTGGCATCTGTTTTAGGCTAGGGCCAGACATTCAGAAAGCCTGAGCCTGAATTGATTCAGTCTTTGCAGGTTAGTTTAGCCTACAGAGAGTGAACTGGTTTGCAAGTAGATAGCCACTCCACACCACACCTGGAGCTGCCCCCCTCCCTCAACTGTTAAGGGTGGCTCTTTGAACTGCTCCTTTTTCCTGCTTCTTAATCATGCTAAGAATGAATTAAGGCTAATTAAGATTAATTAAGAACCAAGACTAATCTGTCTTGTTTCCTTCCCAAGGGTAATTTAAAGGATGCTGATGATCCAAGCACTAGCATTGGAGCCTACCACTATATGCTGGAGTCAAATATTGGGAAAACGATGCTGGAATTCCAGGTACAAGGGCTTCCAGATTTGTTCATATTTGACTAAGTAGATCTATAGACAATGAGATGTATAGTCTGAACAAGATCAAGAGGGAACAGTGAGGCCCTTTGTCCCTCTGTTCAATTGCTTTACTTTTCGTTTGCCTGATTTTGAAGCTGCAATCCTTCAAGGCTTGGCTGTCTTGTTGACAGGCATGCAAATGCCATAGTAGTTTCATAGTTTCAAGGGTCGGAAGGGACCTGAGTAGATCATCTAGTCTGACCCCCCGCCATAGCAGGAAATAATACAGGGGTCAAACGACCCCAGTAAAATGTTCATCCAACCTCCTCTTAAAAACCCCAGGGTAGGAGCCAGCACCACTTCTCTTGGAAGTTGGTTCCAGATCCTAGCCGCCCTGACTGTGAAATAGTGCTTCCTGATATCTAGCCTAAACCTTCCCTCTGCCAGCTTGTGACCGTTATTCCTGGTCACTCTTGGCAGTGCACGGGGGAATAGTGATTCCCCCAGTGCCTTCTGATCCCCCCTGACTAATTTATAACAGGCCACTAGATCCCCCCTCAGCCTTCTCTTTTGGAGGCTGAACAGGTTCAGGTCCCATAGCCTGTCCTCATAGGGCCTGCCCTGTTGTCCCCTGATCATGCGAGTGGCCCTCCTCTAGACCCTCTCGATGCTGTCCACATCCCTCTTGAAGTGTGGCGCCCAGAACTGGACGCAGTACTCCAGCTGTGGCCTGACCAGTGCTGCATAGAGGGGGAGGATCACCTCTTTGGACCTGCTTGAGATGCATCTGTGGATGCATGACAAGGTACGGTTGGCCTTCCTAACTGCCCCCCTACTACCCCGAGCGACTGCAGAATAGTCATCCCTGGTGATGACCCCTTCTTTCCATTGGGTATATACCTCCTTTTTAGCAAGGAGACATTCCCGGATGCTTTTGGTGAGCCATGGAGGCTTGTGTGCTATAGATATAGCTAAAAAAGTGCCGTGTCCTGTGGAGAAACATAAAACATAGGCAGCTGGACCAGAAAAAAAGAACTTCTAACAGGAAGAATTGTGGTGTCTAGAAGATGAAGCAAGAGAGTAAGAGAGCATAGTGGGAATCTGTTTGAGCAGGAAACAGTAATACAGAGCAATTAAATTAGCTTTCTAAACAGGATACAGCCTGCTACTTGTAATCTTTAAATCTATCCAGCAAAGTACATTATAACTTAACTACTATAGTCATGATTGCAGGTTGGCCAAATACTGAAAGCCCATCTATACTGGTTCTTAAAAATGGAACAGGGGCTCTTTTTCCTCTTAACTTTACTATTTGGTGGTAGAATTACATGAATGGACCCGCTTAAAATTAAACATTGCAAAATTATACAGCATGCAGAACACCACCACTGAACAAGCCTTTCCAAATTCACATGGTAAATGTCAGGGAATTTGATTGCTATTTGAGTAGAAGTTTGAAAAAACTCAGTTGATTTGTATGAGGTTTTGTATCAAGCAATAGTTGCATTTCAGATATGTGCTGTGGGCCATGTGGCAGAGCAAAATGTGGAAAATTTAATTAAGATCAAGCTTCAAATCTGAAGGAGTCTATTTACCCAAGGTGCTCAGAGCTGGGGTGGAGGAGGGGTGTTTTAATTAAAACAGCTCCCAGACAGTCACTCTAATTAAAATGTCACAGCATCACATGTAGTCAACAGCCCACATTTCAAAATGGCTGTGAAGGCACTTTAACTGAAACTAGTTCAACAAGTTTTAGTCAAATTACTCCCGCCACCACTGATACCAATCCAGATACTGGTGCTAATTAGTGTTTCAGCTGCCAGCTCTAGGGTCTCAAACTGTCCTGGTGGGTTCCTGGAGCCAGTGAAGAGGGAACCTGGGGTCATGAACCCAGGCTCCTCCTGTACTGACAAGTAGGGCATGATTTCAGTCTGATCCCGGTCCCAAAATGGAATGGCAGGGAGCTTGATTATTGGGATCACAGGTCAGATTTCATCACACCTTTAATTGAACATGTATCAGTGGCCTAATTTCCCACATTCCAAGCAAGTATCCTAACCATTCATCTTCTGGGGTCAATGTCTCTCTTTATGGTTCCAAACATACTGGCTCCAGTCTTTTCTTTCAATTAAAGCAGAAAGGCTGAGAGGAGGGCACTGGTTTGTGGGCAGCTCAGTGTCTCCATTTATACTGCCCAGGCTTTTGCACCCTGGAGAGATGACTCCAATTTCACTTCTTTTCAAGCAAAGATTATGTTCAGCCAGCTGATAGATGGCCCTTACATCCAGATGGTCATATACCTTTCGTTAATCCATTACACCCTTTAATGTAACAACTTTAGATAGCAAATAGTCACCATTTCACTCATCTTAAAAGAGCAAAGTTGCTGCTTTTGAATCAGTAATCTCAATAATCTTCTCATTCTACAGGAGCTGATGATAGTCTTTCAGCTGCTGCATTGGAATGGAAATCTTAAAGCCCTACGTGAAACAAAGTGCTCACGCCAGGTAAAATGTCACAGTAACCAACAAACTTCATGTGTATAAATTGTTTATATGACTGAGAACTGAGATTCAGGGATTCAAATAACCAGGAACAAATTTGCGCAGAGCACAGGATGTAGGAAAAATTAAATTATTTAGATTTCTGGCCCCTGCATTTATCTGTTGTTATTTGCTTCACAAAAGCTGAATTCTTAGTTGAACAAAAAAGGAAAATAAATTAGTAGAACTGTCAAAATACTATATAGTATAGCAGAACAATATACTATAGTTCAAAGTATTTATTCTGAAATCTTTCATTTTTATGGAAATATTTGGAAGCATATTGAGTTAAAACACTTTCAGCATTGCTTACATTTATTAAATTTAAAAAGTCAATCCCATATTACATATTTAAAGATCATTTGTGCACCCTATGCATTACATTGTGCCATGGGAAATGATGATTTAAAATTCCTTTTCATAAAGTGGACTCTCAGTTATTAATTATTCTATTAAAAAAATATGCATTCTGCTTACCATTCAGCTGCATAGGGCATTCGTTTCCTTCTCTTAAAAACATAGTCCTGATTCAATATTAAGCTTTATTAAGCGGTTGCAATATATTTTCAGATACGTGACTGGATTTTAGGCATGGCTGATCTGATCTCTTTGCGGAGTTTGCACGTACATTTGAGACCTTAACCATAGGAGGTGATTCACAAGTACAGATTTTAACTTGTATGCAGGTCTTTACAAACACAGGTCTCAATCCTAAAAAGACTAATGTGCTTAGCTTCGAATCGGGATAGCTGTACATGGGTTAACAAATCTCCATATTATTGAGCATAGGCATACATGTTTTCAGAAGCAAGACTTGTGTTAGTAAAATAAATTTGAAATTTCTTCCTGGTGAACAACGAATAATATGGAAACATCTTTTTGTTGTAGCATTAACAGTACATTTAATTAAATGATTGCTTTAAAAGTTCAGATGACTCTTTTAAGATGTCATATTTTAAAATTCCATGTTTCAGTGGTGTAGGTTGTAGCCGTGTTGGTCTATGGACATAGGAAGAAAAGGTTTGTTAGGTAAGTCCAATATCTTTTATTAGACCAATTCAAATAGCTGGAAAAATTCTTCTTAGCAAGCTTTTGGGCACAAACACCCTTTGTAAGGCTTCCTCAATAGGCTCTCAGCCTGACAAATGGTGGTTGTGTCTAAAAGTTTGCTAAGAAGAATTTTTCCAACTATTTCAGTTGGTCTAATAAAAGACATTGGATTTATCCAAAGAATCTTGTCTACCTATATTTTAAAATTAACATTTTAAATTTCTCATTGTTAGTTTTTTTTAAAGCTTCATTTAGCTATCTGTGTTTGAAAGGTATCAGTTTGCTGGTATCCCTTAGAATTTCAGTGAGACTTGCTAAAGTACCAGAATGAAGGCTAAGTAATACTATTAGACTGTTTGATTAAAAAGAAGAGCATATCCATCAGCGACTGACTTACTATCTCTATTGTAAATTTCTTGGATAACAGGAAGTAATTTCCTACTATTCCCAGTATTCCTTAGATGAAAAGATGAGAAGTCATATGGCTCTGGACTGGATTATGAAGGAGCAAGAATCTCCAGGAATTATTTCCCAGGAGCTACAACTGTCGCTTCGAGAGCTTGAGGAAGCCAGGAAAGCTGGACAAGAACTGAGGTTTTACAAAGAAAAGAAAGAAATACTGAGTTTAGCACTGACCCATCTCTACAGTGATCAAGTTACCTCATATTCAAACAATGATGATCAAATGAGCCTGACCCTAAGCGGGTCTCACAGCCTTGCTGCCTTGAAGTAGGATTATAACAGTGAACTCTAACATACTAATCCTTGGTGATTAGGCCATTTTTGGAAGTAGAAGTTGCTTTCCTTTGCTGTTTTAAATTATGAAACCACTAGAATTGAGAAAATCTTATTTTTGAAGACAGGTATTATTTTCCTGCTTCAGGCCAACACAAAAGAACTTTGGTCATTTAGTATATTGATGTTATTACACTGTAGATAGCTTGAGAACACCCTGAAGAAAACTTAGTGATGGCAATTACACACACACACACACACACACACACACACACACACACACACACACACA
>NW_017728909.1:64461808-64544663 GCF_001723895.1 Crocodylus porosus | reverse complement strand
CACACACACACACACACACACACACACACACACACACACACACACACACAAACAAACAAACCCACTTTCTGGCCTAACTATATATATTTGTTGATCAATGCAAAACTTTCCTCAGGTTGCAGAGATGTAAGGGATATTTAGTCTTAATGTCCAGACAGTCCTTTTGATTAAAAAACATAGAACAAACAGTATCACTACATTTGCAACAACACACCATTACAGTATCTGTTATCTTACCTAGCTCTGTTAACACTAGATCAGCAGTCAACAGCATTGTCCGGTAGCACGCTAAAGTGGCCCAGCTTGTATCCAGCATGGGCCAACATTAGGACACAGCTGTCTAGCTTCAGTGCAGTGTATGCAAAGCCCCGCCACCACCAAATGCCACCAAGGCACACCACCTAAACACTACCAATGCACCAGCCCCAATGGTTCACATCCCATAGGCCACTGGTTGTTGACCTGTGCATTATTATTTGGATTATTGAAGTCCAAAAATGTAAGCAAAGGATGGCCAACAATATTGAAATGCACTGTCTCCTACTATGTAACATAGAGTATGAATTAAAAAAATACCAATAGCCTATTTGCAGGGATCATTTAAGGGCATTTTCCTGAAGCTTCAGTCTAGCAAATCCCTGTCTTGGCAATGTAGAAGTGATCTTGTAGCTGTGACGGTCAGAAAATATGTGAGGGGCAAGGATTCTTATGAGTGATATATTTTATTAAACTGTGCAGTTGGTCCAATATTATCCACAAGACTCTTTGCCTCTCACAAAATTCTGCCTTAACACTTTTGTTGTGTACTTTTAAGTAGTAGAGATGGGTATTTTGAAACTATATGACTTTTTTAAAGAAATGTAAGTAAGGGTACAGGTAGGTACTGAGTAAACTAAGAGTTGTTCAGCAGGCATGATAGAGTTTCTGCTGTTAGAAGGAGATAGAAGCCCATGGCAAGAGAACTAATCTTACCTTCAGAAAGAATAATTTTACAAAGTGTCAGTTTTCTTGTATATCAATTCTTTGGGAGAATGCTGTCTTTATTCTGTGTTTGTACAATGCCTACCACAATAGGACCACATTCGCAGTTGACTGCTGACATCACCAAAGTAGATAGAATAAATAAAATGTGATTAATGCCAGCCTTCCCAGACTTTGGGTGGAAAGTCACTAAGTATCTTGGGAGAGAAAGAAAAATTATCATTTCTATTATGTGTCCCAGCAGCATCTATGGAAGGCTAGAAAAGAAACCAGCTGCTGCTTCAGAATCAGTTGGGACCAAGATTATGTATTTTTAATTCTGACTTTGTTCTTTCTTTATTTCTGTTCATTTAAGAAACTTATGTTTTAATGAGGAACCATCAAGTATGAGAGTTTACCACAAACAGAAATCTACCTTACAGAAACACTTCACCATATTAAACTGGAGAACGTCTACAAGCACAATTCAAATTCTTAAATGGGAATCTTGCCAATTATGTCACTGACATAGAAACTAAAAATCTGCATTATTAATTATTCTGGTTTATCAACGGATAGACTATGCAACTGTCTGGCTCTAAGAGCAAAAGTAATACATCCCCTTTTCATTAAGAAAACATTAACCTCTAATAACACGAACCCCTTTATTCAGGGTGGGCTTCAAGTTTGCAATAATTCAGCAAGCATAATGAGTCTTACACAGCATCAGTACCAGCAAATTACACAAGCTCCATTTTGTATTTATGATGATTATTTTAATTGCCTATCTAACTCCCATCAATATGGTGGTTAAGCACCACAAAGTATTTAAAATAGCAGAACACGAATGTCAATGTATTGGAAAAACTGTATGTACACTTTTGTCTCTTCTTTGTGGAAATAAGCACTTATACTGGACACCTAAAATGGACTGATCACTTCTGACAAGCTTTGCAAAGCTAAAAGTTTAATTTTTCCTAACAGCTACTTCATTCTAAGAAAGGGAATGATCCATCCATAGAGAAATCAATACAGTTATGCAAAGCCAAATTAATACTGAAATGATGAAATTCTGCATAACAGCACATTGTGCTACTGCAAAGTAACTGAATAACGTAATCTGCTTTCTGGTGGACACAGAATTCAACTCAGAGGAAATAAATGATAACTACTTCCCCATTTCTGTTTTCCCGTAGTTTCAATTATGTTTCTTCTTCACCTTTTGCCTGCCCCTGCTGCTCAAGCACTTTGGAGCATCAGATCCCTTGCATGTTTGTCATATATCCTTCATCCTGTTTTTCTTTTGTTACTAATCAATATTAGTATTCTAGCAAAACATGCACTCCCTCCAGCTCATCTTCCCAGGGGACTCTTGTGTTGTAGGCCCAATAATTTATGTTGTACCAATACAGCAACAGTCTATCATTACAAACTAAAACTGTTATTGCCTACATAGAATATACAATAGGTAGAGTCTGCATACTAATTTATCTATTCTTTATATTTCATACCTTATTTTGATATTGAACTCAAGGGGTACTGGTATGTAGTTAGCAAAGATTCTCTGGAAATAAATGAGGTATTGAGAGAAAGACTATTGTACATAGTCCCTGTATTTATATATTGCAATACAGTGAGTTGCCAGATGTTATGGAGATATAAAATCACCTTAGTGTGCAACCACAGAACTTTTTCAGTGGGACACTTAAGTAAAGGATGCTCAAACATTTTATGGAATTCCATTGCTGCCCCAGGGACCTGGGAAGCAAAGGACCATAGTAGCTTATAATAACTAAAAGCCAGAGGGCTATAAAATGTTTCCCTCTTTGCTCCAGAGCTTGAACTCTTTACCTCTGCAAGGAAGAAATAGGAGACACAACTTTCAGCTCCTTCTTCACAAAGGCATGAAACCACAATAGTAGATTTAATTCCCTGAATAGAATAATGTATTGCATTCAGTTAATTCCACAGTAATGACAAAAAATATTAGTTACTTTAATTAGTGGACAGACAAAAAAAGATCCTGCCCTCATTTTTTCTGATTTATTCATGTTCCCATGTATTGGAATATTCCTATTAAAAGACTTGAATTATATGCCCTATTAGACAGGACTTGGGCTGACACTATCAGTAAGTCTGTTTTTTACCAGCTGTTTGTAAAAAGCCAGGGCTCCTTTGCTGATACACCATTAAAAAGAGGCTTAAGAAGGCTCCGTCTCGCTGCATGAGCCACTTCATCCCAGGCATTGCTGTTCTCACACACATTAAAAGTTGGGTTTGCAGGATCCAAAACAAATGGCCTGAGAGAGAGAAAAAGAAAAGATAAGAATCAATATAGATGTCACTACCAAATCTGAGATCTATCCATTTAGTAAGACTCAAATATCGCAGTGATTTAAATTTGCAGCCAATGCAGAGTTAGTCCAGTATCATGAGTAAGTAACTGTTTTTATCTTAAGATTAAAACAAAGAAAACTGGTGTTTCAAATATGTTGTAAAAATCAAGGTAATTGAAGATACATTCGGTGCCAAAAATAAGACATCACTGGATTTTTGCCTCATCTATTCTATTTCTACTTCACTAGTGTCCTTAACAGTGATGTAGGTTCCTTCTACACTTTACAATTATTGCATAATTAACTGGTTAATTGTGGAGACTAGCTACATGTGCAAAGTAGCCATAAAAAGCTCCAATTAGACCTCAAAAGGGTGTGCTAACTCTGCAGCTGGTTGCTATGCAGCTTTAATTTGCACACGTAGTAGGGTCTGCCCCTGTGGCTGGGAGCCCCATTGACTGACCAGGTTCCCAGCCACAGGGGTGCACCATGTCCAGCCAGGGCTAGAAGTCCCACATCTGAGGATCCCAACAGCACCCCATGCTGCTGGGACACAGTCCCTCAACTGCGGACACTGGGTCCCAGCACTACCCTGTGATCTCCTAGCCACAGGGGCACCCCATGCAGTCCCAGGGCTAGAAGATGGTAGCTGCTGCAATCCTCCAGCTGTAGGGGCACACCACACACCCTCAGACTGGGAGAACCCATACAGCAACCCCACAGTGGGGCTCCCAGCCATGCGTGCCTGTTTCTTGCCAGTGCAGAGGGAGCCTGGGATGAGGCTTCCTCAGCACCAGCAATAAGGTACAATGGAATCTAATACATGATCTCACCATTATGCCTCCTGCCATGTGCACATGCAGGGCAGAGCCCAGGCCCAGGCTCTCCTCCATGCTAGTAGTAAGTCATGATGGGATCTAATAAGTGATACCACATTCACACTTCTTGCCATGCATGTGTGGTGATTCATGGATTGCGCATTCAATCCCATCTTGCCTTTACCTGCATGTGTAGAGGGGCCCTTATATCCCCATCCTTCTGCTCCTTCCTTTATGAAGTTGTACATTAAGCAAGCCTCCCAAGAGACCCGCTTACCCTCTCAGTGAGCAAAAAAAGCACAGTTTGGAGTGAATTTGGGGCCATGAAGTTAAAGCAGGAGGAGTTTTGAGCTTTCCATTCTCAACTAGTTTTCATTATTGGCATTACATAGCATCATCTGTTTTCTCTGGTTATGAAACTTACCTTTTCCAATTTCTCTCTCTCTTCAAGCTATCATTTAAATAACAAGTATTTTTAATAAGTACATGAAAGAAAAAATGGTAGTCACATATGCATATACAACTTGAATTGTGTCCCTTGGACATCTTTCATGATGATATCACATTCACAACATTTTCTATAAAACTTTCAACATGTGCAACTTCCTGTTGTACTGAATATACAGAACACAACTCACTTGTATGAAAATTACATACTATTTTGTACCTACAAACAGATAAAATATATTAAGGAAATAATAATGAAAAAATGCTAGGGGACATAGAGTAGCTTGGTTTGCAGATTATAATTAACTACATTCTCTGAATTGCTGCTATCCAAAGCTGGAATACTGATTGAAGACAAAATATGTAGCACAAGTGCTGAAAAAAATTATTAAAATGCATACCGTAGACCAGAAAAGGAAGCTCAATACTTAAGAATTCTGTAAGGATGCATGAGATTATTAGGACAATATTCATACCATTACAAACATTAAAACTATTATAAAATATTTGGCATCATGGATATGCAGGGGCAGATCCAGGATTTTGTAAAAGGGAGTGTGGGAGCAGTGACCAACACTTCAGGGGAGGCTACACTCCTCCTTCCAGCCTCCCCTGGGCAGACCACACTGTGGAGACAACAGCCAGAGACATTTTTTAAATTCTGAATCAGGTAAGAATCCTACCCCCCTTTCTCGGTGCCCCCTCCTCCCCCTTCCCTTCCTTTCTTTTCATCCCCTGCCTGCCAAGCCACTGTCCCCAGCTGACACAGGGGTGGGAGAAGCTCCAAAGCTGCTTCTGCTCTGCTCCAGTAGGACGGTACAGGAAGCCAAGCTCAGCTGCAGACAATGACAGTGGTGAGTGGGTTTCTCTTCTCTGACTGTGTGCCTAGGCTAGTGAGGAATGCCCAGGGGGATCAGACAGGGAGAAGGACCATGCAGCTTGACTGAAGGGACTCTGGGGCACTCTCCTTTTGGGTCAGCAGGGGACAGCAGCAGTGATGAGTGGGGAAAAGTGGATGTGCCTCTGAAAATGATGAGGAAGGAAGTAAAGGGGTGGGGGGCGAGTGGATTCGGTAAAAGTCCCCAGGTGCTGCTTCCACAGCATGGTCCAAAACAGAGGTGCAACCACACAAAAGCACTCCCTGTTGATCTGCCCCTCTATTTATGAAAGGTTTTCTACAAGGAATATTATCAATAGACTCAACATGTAATTATATAATTGAAAATTAACATGCGCACAAGACCCAAACAATAATGATCTGTATTACTGTAGAACCCTTGTCGTGGACCAGGACCCCATAGTCCTAGGCATGATCAAAACAGCATATGAAAAAGAAAAACACCACAAACAAACAGCAAGCTTCATTCTAAAGGATTCTTAATCCCTGCTGACATTCCTGACATTGGCCATAGTATTTGTAAAATCCATAACTTGAAACAAAGACATTAGCTACCACTGGAAGTGATAGTTTAGCAAACATTTAGCTATTTTATAGCTCCTAGGAGGTCTTCTGAAGGAAGTCATTCTCCTGTAAGGAGAATTCACAGTTCATCATGCCCAAACCATTGAATCTCTCTAATGAATGTTCACAAAATGCAGAGCATCCTTCTCTCACTCTTTCAGATATCCTTCCTATAATTAAGTTACTGAAGTCTATTGAGCAGGTGGGAAGGATGTTTCTTTGCCCATGTATCTGCTTATCAGCCAGTCTGATTACATGTGTTTTCTCCTCCAATGTGCAGCAATATGTGAGTGGTCCATGCTTTGAGATGTATGTCACATTGTATACCGAAACCGTAAGTATAATTCTAAGGGCAGTGCCCCCGAAACAGTTTTGACACAAGCTATGAAGGCACCATGTGCCTGTTAAAAAAGACACTTTCACGTTTTAATGGAGACTTGCTTTGCCTTCCATGAACCTGAGAGGAAGAAAACCAAATTCAGCTATACAGAAATATAAGCATAATGACTATATTAAAATGATGGCAGAATTTCTCATATTGTTACCTGGTTTGTTTCTTCAACACCTTTTTGAAAGTTGTGCAATGGGGGCTGTAGTGTTTGTACCAAATGATGCAGATTTCAGAATACCGGATCAGGAGTATCAGAATAGCTCTCATGCCCTGAACAAGGCTGAAAAGTATTGGTTTCCTAGCCAGCTGCCAGATGTACACTGTGATGAGCTCTATAGCATAGGAAGAAGGAAGTCTGCGAAACCTAAATATACAGAACCGAGACTTAGCATGTTACAAAGTGAACACAGGAAACTCTTACAAACAAAATGCAAGTAAAACAAACATGAACTAGGAGCAAAAAATCACTTCATACTTTATGTTGCTATTATCTGTTACAAGCATTATATAGCACTCCCTTTCAATGGCAAACAGGAAGGTCTGTTTTATTCTTTCTTATAAAAGAAAACTGATCAGTAAGGGCATGCGTGAAGAAACGGGGGGCCCTAAATTGAAGCAGTGGGTTCTTACAAACACCACTTCAATTTAGGGCCCTTCAAACCCTCATGTCATGCACATACCTGAACTTACCTGCCTCTGGTGGCGGGGAGGGGAGGGAGAGCTGCTGGCAGGTGGAGCAGTCCCTGGGCTGTGGGGGCAGGGAGGGGGGAGGAGGCTGGTGCTTCCCTCCATGGCAGTGGCACCCCCCCCCACCAGGTGGCCCCCAGTTCAGACAGTCCCAGGGGGCACTGCAGCCTCAGGGGAAAGCACCAGCCCCCTCCACCACCACCCACCACAGTTCAGGTAGGCAGGCAGGCTCTGGGGGAAAAAAAAGAAAAGATCAGGCTTGCCACTTTTCTTGGGCAAAGCTGCCTTCCGGGGCTGCTACCAGGCTGCCTGCACAGGCTTCCTACAGGGTCCCTGAGCTGCATGGAGCCCGGTGCTTCACTCCACAGCTGTAGGGAAGCAAACTAAATCTCCTCAGAGGAGTTTTAGTTTGCTGTGCCCCAAGTCATTTAAGGCGCTTTACACCACCAAATTTGCAACAGTGACTGGAATTACTGCACAGTGCGCTGCTGACATGTGTAAACACCAACATCACTGAAGCAGTGCAAAAACATTTAACCCGCTTTAAAGTGTTGGGCACACATGCCCCTCATTTCCTCTATACATGGCCTAAGAGGGAGAATCAGACATCTTGGAAAAATTAGGAATCCAGGACTCAAAGGGACATCTGAGGTCATGGAGTCCAGTCCTTTCCTATTATAGGCAACCATTTCACATAATCTTCCCATAAAATCATTTAGGCTCAGATTAAAACTAGCTTGTTTTAAGATTGTTCCAGAACCTCACTCTTTTGATGCTTAAACATCTTTGGGTGTCTACAAGTGCTCCTGCAGAGCTGCTTTAATTAAAATGCTGCAGCATCACGTGTATTTCAGTGTTCCGCATTTCAAAATGGCCATGGGGGCACTTTACCTAAAGCTCATTTAACAAGTTTTAATTAGTGTCCTTGCTACCATTTTGAAACACGGGACACTGAATACACATGATGCTGCAGCACACAGGAGAGTCTAACTGAAATGCTCCAGCAGACTCAGTTAATTGAGTCTTCTCTAAAACATACTAATTAGAACACATCAGAGCATGTGTACAGGCACCCTTTGATAGTGTGCAAATATGACAAAATCAGGTTCCTTAAAACATTTCCAAAAGATAAAAAATATATCAAAGAAAAGGAAATGTCATACACTGTCCAGTATAAATTCCCTGGGGGCTAAAAAGCCACAATTAGAGCTGGTTGAGAATGTTTCAATTATTTATATTGTTTTGTTAGAAAATTCCAATCCAAGCAAGTGAATTGTTGGAGCATATACACCAGTTTGAACAACAAAATATCTTCAATCCAGGATGAATTATTGAGTGAGAGAAAGACACCCCAGAATAGCCCAGCAATTAGCCCATGTGATGTGACAGACCAAAATCCAAACAGAATTTAAATCTTGGCTTCCCACATCACTAGTAAAGGCCCTAATAACTAAGCTTTTGACTATTCTTGTGTGGATTAGAGGGTCTCCTTGGCCCAGTGGATTCTTACCTGTTCCAAAAGGAAAACCTGAAAACACCCATCATAGAATATCCTCATGGGTAGTGAAGCTGTTTCCACTTATTTGGTCCCGTGGAGCAAGTCCAGTCCCCACACATGGTCCTACAGTCAATCTCTCCCACCTTCACATACCACCTTAAACCCCTGCTGTCACCTTAATACACATAAACATAATGATGCTAAGCACTACCTATGATACATCTTGGCACTACCTATGCATAGAGACCACACACCACACTAGTAACACGGATTTGAGAAAACATGCAAGACATTCCACAAACACTTCAAAATACTGTCAGTTCACAACAAGGGGCATCATCTGAAACCTAATGAAAGTGAGGGAAAGAGTCTTACTGATGTAAATAGAACTTTTTTTGATATCCCAGTGGATCTAGGCATTGTGTATACTTTTTAACGAGAGGGTTAATTTCCCAACACAGTGGGTGGTAGACTTAGTGAGTGCTGGCCTTTCATATAGGATGTTGTGCACTCTGTTCTGCATAGTGAATCATATGAAACATCTGAATCATAATGCATACAGCAAGCACAATACTGTTCTGTATACACTTTTCTTAAATTGATTCATCTTCAACATAAATGGGACATTTATTACAGCATAAATAAATTATTAGGTGGAAATTATTTCCTAAGCATCTATGATAAACAATAATTTTAAATAATTTAATGAAAATGGCTTTTACCTCCTGCAAACATGAAGGGAATTTGAATCCGCCAAAGCAAGAGCAGTGATTTGACAGGGCAAGGAATTTGACACTATCAAAACAACCGCTTCCTCTCAATGTCAAGGAAAGGTCATTCTCTTGTGAAACGCAACATACAGAGATAGTAGAAACCTGCCAGCTCATCTATTGTATACCCTTCCTAATGTAATACATCAAAACAAACAGCACTGTGGTATTCACCATTTTTTTCACTTCATCACTTTTTGGTCACTTTCTCCACCACACACAAGATGCACAGAATCCTTCACTTATGTATCATCACTTGATTCAGCATATGGAGCTTATTCTCAGATCCACACAAGACTTGGGGACCAGATTTCCTAACAGTACCCTCAGGACTGCAAGAAAATGTCATATGCACCTCTCTGCACCAGCACGGGCTCCGGCAACTAGCAGAAAGAGGAAGAGTATTTAGCTTTCTTGGAGAAAACAGCCTTAGTTTCCATTGAGGTCTTCATAAAAGATGTGTCTCAGTAGGCTGCAGAGGAAATGTCTCGAACCACTAAAAAGGTCATGGTCATAGTTCCTGTATCACCAGGAGCACCCTCCTCCCCACTTTTTCATTTGAGGAAGCTGGTGATATGGCTGTTAGTGTGCCTTCCTTCACGGTATTTTTCCTGCAAGTGAAAACCCAGAAGCGAATCCAGTCCATATGCCCACGTAACTAAGAGTTGCTAACTATGAGTCAGAGTTCTGCTATTACCTGCTAAATTTGTGAGAGTTTCTGGGAACATAAACTTGTCCTGAAATTGATGAAATTATTTAATGCAGTGACTAGATCTCTGCACATGAGATGTCTCTGACTGTTGTTCTTCTTACTCCTCACAGTATACTGTGTGTTACAGTATGATAAAATCCTTAGATGTTGTATTGGAAAACAGTACAATTGTGGGATTTTTCTGAATGAATTACAAGCTTGGAAATGGATCATTTGTGTGGATCACGTCTCAGAACAGGAGATCAGCAGCAATTAGAACACCAAATTGCTTCTACTTTAATGATATTATATAGTGTTATATACTTCTTCATTTAACTGCTCTACTAAAGTGGACTGAAAGTGGAAAAATACAGGGTTTTAGAAAATATAAAACTATTACAAAGTAGGGCTGTGTAAAGCTTCGGTCACTGATTCAAGTCAGAGGAGATTAGGCCCAATTTGGCAGCTGAATCTCTGAATCCGAATTGAATCAGAAGACCCATTAAACTCTCTGAATGGAATTGGAAGCCTCTGATTCAATTCAGAGATTTGGAGAGATTCGATAATTTGGATGTAGACACAGCTTTATATGTTTTTTTCTACATACCTCGAGGTACCAGACAGTTTGTGAACACTGAGATGGTGGGGCAGATGGAGCGTCCCACCGGAGCACAGGGAGGTCCCCAACGCACTCGGTGGTGAACCCGGAAGTGGATCAGAAGCACTTCCAGTCCACTCCCAGGTCTACTGCAGAGCATGCAGGGGACCCCCTGCCCTCCCGGCTTGGCAACTGGTGCCTCCTGGGTCTGGGGGGGGGGGCACCCAGGATCCCCCCATGGCTGATTGCTGAGCCAGAGGGGCATGGGGGGAGGGGGAGAAGTCCTCTGCATGCTCAGCGGCAGACCTGGAAGTGGACCGGAAGTACTTCCAGTCCATTTCTGGATCTGCAGCAAGCATGAGGCACCCTCCCCCTCTCCACCCCGGCCGCGCTCCTGTAGGATGCTGCATCCACCCCACCATCTCAGCATTCACGAGTCATGCCTGGTACCTTGAGGTGTGTAGAAAAAACATTTAAAGCTGCGTCTATGGTGAAATTGCTGATTCTCTCTGAATCAGAATTGAATCTTCAGATTTGGATTCGGCCGAATCAAATTGGGAGAGTAATCTGAATCTGCAAATCGAATCACTGTCCCCCAAATCGGGCTGAATCCAAAACTAAATCAAATACAGCCTTCTTTGCACACCCCTCCTATAAAAATGGGCTTTGTAGAGTAAGAAAAAAATTAAGCTCTTTTAAAAGAATCTAAATCCATGTCAGAGACTTATTTCTGAAAAAAACAGGAGAAAAAGAAAAGGCAAAGAATCGCCTGAAAGTCAGTGGAGACAGAAGTGGGAGCTATCTAAAGAGTCTAACCTGGAGTGAATATATTAATTTATCCTCAAAAGGTCCTTATAGAGCAGCATATTATCATTGCTCATTTTATAAACAAGATTATATTATATTCTCATTTTATAAATAAAATTAAAGTAGCTTGCCCCAGGTCATAAAGGAACACTAGGGAATATTTGGCAACTGAACCCAAGATCCAGTGGGTCTGATCCAGAAGTCACCCTTCCCTTGCTTTGCTTTCTAAAGTACCTTCTACATACTAAACTAATTGTTCTGTTTACTGGTTTAAAAGAAGTCAGTACAAGTCCCATATTTTAGAAAGCTTAGCCTAGTCAACCATATTTGCTTTACACATTGCTATTCTGTTTGGCTGAAAGGACTTCAGAAATAGTGTTAAAAAATCCCAGTCATGCATTTGTTAAATCTGTCACATAGGCCTCAGAGATAGGGGGTCTTCTATCCCAGTGAATAACCTTAACCATAACAGAACCGCAAGACTGTATATTAATGGTGCTAACATAGCTGTGGAGTATTTTATTTTCCCCTCCTCCCTCATCTTGGTGTGAGATGCTGCATAATCATATCACAGTCTGGGCTGGACATAAAACAGTCATTAATATGTCATGGTGAAACATGATATAGGTATCTTGTGCATCATATAAGATGTTTTACAGTACTTTGCTGTTCATTAAAAAAGGGTAGTTAACAGAAGGGAAAGGCCTACCTATTATTCAGCTGTTAGTACATACCTATTTTGTTCTGTTGGCATAGCAAATGAAGTCCTGAACCAATACTTAACCAAGCGCATCAGATCCTTCACCTGCACAGTGGATTCCTTGATAAACTCAACCTGGTATGGCAGCAGAGACATCGTGTACAGCTGGATTTTGTCAGCATCGTGACAGAGATACAGCTTGTGGTAAAAGCTCCATTTTAAACCTGTAAACCCCAAAAGATACAGAATGCCACAATTATTCTTTCTTCCCTACTATTTTTTCATCAGATTTAACAGTGAAGCTGAAAAACCTACTATGAAGTCCTTTCATATATCATACAAGCCAATAAAATTAACAGACCTCTTCTATATCCAAATTAAATTAAATTTACTTCAAGTCAGATAAAAACACATTAACCCCAGAAACATTATTTAAAAACACATTATGTTTAACCAATCTAATCTCTTATGTATGAGGATTATGCTAAATCTGCTTTGTTCACCTTAACATATTGCAAAACCGCCCAATATATGGCCTTTGTTTGACAGCAATTATGTACCTGCACATATGGAGTTAAAATAATACTTTCTACTGAGTTATAATCTGATTTTTCTGTCATTTTAAATCATTGCATAATCTGTCTACAAAACAGAAAATCATAAATGTACCTTTTTTTTTTTCCTACCAACTTGAGCCAAAATCTTTCAATACACGCATGAGTGGCAAAATGAATGCCTAGTATATGCATCATTTGTCTGACTTTGTACGGCTAATGTTTATGCAGTCAGCTGTAGAACTGTCTACTTGTCTGCATAAGAACCTGATTTATATATGTGAGAGCCATCACTGTGAGGAATTACTCCCTGCATCATAATCAAACCTTTTGCACTAAGGCAAGATTAATGGTTTTCACACATGGAAGTTGTCAAAAAAAGATGTCACATATAGAATGGTATGAAATTAGTATAGTATGGTATAGTATATTATGTCACATATAGTATGGTATGACACCAGTTGAAAGAAATCTCATAAACTTGCAGCTAAATACACCATATACAAGAGGATGTTTAAGCGTGGCAATACCTCTGCCCCATGTGAGTGTTTTCTGGGGCTGGACAGGTGCATCATAGCATTTCATATGGAATCAAAAAGCTTCACTATAATTAGTATGTGACAAGGCAAAAGGATTATGTCCCTCAAAACCAAATACTGTAGCTGTCAAGACTGAAGTAGTCCTACAACATGACTTTGCTGGGTAAAGGTTGAATGTATTCAAACGTATGAGGGCCATAACTGGTTGTAGGTAATCACACCAAAAAAGAAAGTTCCTTACTAAAGGAAAATATTGAACACTTACCTGTCGATGGCGCAGGCCCCAGCATTTCATAACAGGGCATGATATCAAATGAGTGACTGTGGAGATTCTTATAGCACTTGAAATTAAATCGTAAGGAGAACTGGGTCCTTTTCTTCATCGTTATCCTAACATAAGCATTTTTAATAAAATATTACTTAACCATAATATGGAGGGGAGGTAGCATGTAAGGGTTCAGCTATACAGAATTGTGGGTGCAGACAAATGACTGGAAAGTCTCTCTTAATGCACATGGAGGAAAAAAACAACAACACATACATCCAAAAGAAAGGAGAAAGTTGAAAAGGAGAAAAGGCAAAATATTGAGTGAATGAGTAAAGAGACAGCGACTGAAACAAGGGAAAAATGTTGGGTGGAGAAAGAAGAAACGAAGTATAAAAAAACCCAAGTAAATGAATGTGCATTTATATAAACAGAATAAATGAAAGAAGATAATGGAAAACAATATATGCCCAATAGGAAGAATCAAAGCAATATGATGAAGATACGAAAGTAGAAAAATAGTAACAAAAATGAAACCACACTATTTAGAAAATGTCTTGGAAAATGTGAGAAAAAAAGAGAGACAGACAAACAAACAGTTAACCTGAGCCAAGTGTTATTATTTCCAAAACAAAGACTACAGAATTTCTATTTCTGTTCCTCATGATTTTTTTTTCCTAATTGGAATGAAACCATCTTTCTGAACACAGAAAAGTCCCAAGAAGCAGTAATTCCAAGTTTGGAGGAGATCTATCTGCAATTTCACAATCTGTTACTCAAAAGGAATATTTTAGTAGTTTCCAGAATGGAACAGCATTAAATAAAGATTAGGTGTGAACCAAGCTGGCCAAGAAAGACAGGCCCCTTAACATGTTTTATTTCGAATTAGGCTGGATTGCCATTGAGGAAAAATTCATGAGGAGGCACCCTTTGGTATTCATGCTTTGCTTCCAGAAACCCAGAGTCTAGCGATCTTATTTCCACAACACAGTCTTTCCTGGCTAGGAGACACAAGATTCCCCTTAAGCCTAGGTCTGCTACCTTCAGGAGTTGTCCTTTTGGATCACCGGGGATCACAATAAGGCAAAAGCTAAAAAAAAAAAGATACTTCAGTATTTGTTTCTACCTTGAATAGAGCTTACTTAGCCCATTAGTAGTCAATAAAGTCGGGGGAAGGGCAATACTTCCCAGTATTGAAAAGCAATCTGTGTTGAGTCCAGTTCACCTGTCTACCATCACACTACAAAAGTGAGAGAGTGGGGGATGCAGGTGGGAGAAAAGGGCATCATTGTGGTTCTGACAAGATACCATTTAAGTCTTTAATGGGGATTTTAGCTATGGCTTTATTGGAAAGCACAGCATCATCCTGTGCCAGTTTTCTATTTTGGCTGTTATGTTGTGATTTTACTGCGGTGGAGTAGGCAGACTTGTAAAGCTCATCCTGAGATGGCAGTGTGACATCCAGCATAAGAAAAATTCCTGATACAGAGACTATATCCAACCATTTGGATTCAAACCTGCTGGTCCATGAAGACTTCTTCAGTCTTTTTCCTAAATCATCTATAACTTCTGGCAATTTCTTTTTGCAGTCGTCCAGATTTTCAAAGGCTTCACTAAATAGCACTATATCAACATCTGACCAGACTTGAGTATCCGTTCCTTTTATATACGAGCCTCCCTGTAACATAAGAGATTGCCAGAAGGATGACTAATACTTTCCCCTCTTGACAAAACATTTTCCTTTTGCTGGCTAACCAGGCTTTGGATGACCTTTCTCTTGCCCAACTACATGAAAGCAGTTTATTGCCTCATGTTACAAAAATGCAATAGAATTTGGGCCCCATACAGAGGTCTTTCTAAATGGTTTTGGGTTATTAACAGAGTTTAAAGCATCATTGTCTGTTTCTACCGTAGGGATAGAGGGATTGGGTTCAATCCCTACATCGCAAGACCACATCATGGTTTGCTGGGTGGGGTTTTGAATATGGTGTGGCCTTATTTATAGTCTCCACTTATGCTGAGCTGCCTTTAAGAGTAGGAAGAGACAGCCAGAGCCTTGATGAAATTGGGTATCAGATATATTTAATTTTCTAACAGAGATGCTTCTTAGTCACTCTATTCAACTTACTATCCAATAAAATTGCATCCTGTATTATATGACAAATAACTTCTCCTGTTTTTATCAAACATATTTTAAAGGAGACATGTCTATCCATGAAGACAGATTTATGCTTGAGATTTATTCCCTACTACAAACCCTGCAGTGAAGCATAAGAAGCCCAATTAAGCAAACCTTAACTCATGGCAATGACCTTGCCCTTGTGCATTTGGTACCGAATGAGCATTTTTATAACAGTAGATTGGCCCTTCTCCCACTAAAAGCTGTCTGTAATTCATAGACAAACTAAGTCCATTTCTTCATAGGCAGATGCCGGTGTCAAAAATCACCACTAATGCTAGAAGAGAAGCTTTGGGTGGAACAGGCATGGAAGCTGTATGTCCTCTTCCCTGCCCTGCCAGAAATGGCCTCTGCATACCAGAACAGGGGCGGGTTGGGCTGAGGAAGTTGGTACAGGTTCTGTCTGTGCTATACCAGTCCTGCAGGGATATAATGGGCTTCAGTCTCGATCGAAATCATTTCAGCAGTTTTCAGAATATTAAATGGGCCAGTAAGGTGCTTTATATAAAAAGGTATGAAAACAAATTTGTCCAATTAAACAGATGTTCTAAAAGAGCCACTGCAATTATCAAGGCGGCATAACATGCTAGATGCACTTTAGAGACAAGAAACTTTTGGATTCTGTCTTTCAGTACTAGCCTTCTAAAAAAAGATCAAACCCTAGCAAAATACAGAACATTCAAATAATGCCCAGGGTTAGTCCTTAAATCAAAACCATAAGGAAGTTCAGCATTTATAAACTCTCTCTCACTGGACTCTGCCAATGCAAGATGAGCTTATGAGACATATTTATATAGGTTGCAATGGAACAAGAGAAGAAACTATTATTTCTTCTCTTACGACTCTTATAGATGTGCAGCGAGGCTGCTCCAACGTGCTGTAAATCGATTAATTGCGTCTGCTGGAGAGCAGAAATTAACATGCTCCAGCAGACTCCAGCGTCACCTGTATTAGCATCCCCGCACTGAAAAATAGTGGTAAGGTGCTTTAAACTGAAGATCATTCAATGAGTTTTAGTTCAAAGCACCTGTCACCATTTTTCAATGTGGAGACACTGATACATGTGAAGCTTGGGCATGTTAACTAGCACAGATGACTAGTTAAAGCGCCCCCCGCCCCCCAAAGCGCCCCCTGCCCTCCCCGATCACATCTATAAACACTCTTAGAGCCCAAAAATGGTTACCTTGATTAGACGAGCTATTGGTAACGGGAAGTATTCCTTGATCACATTAATAATTGCCTCTATTTCTACAGCACAGGCAATGCTCACAGGGCCTGAGATAGGTCGAAGCTTTTCTTGCACAAATGCTTGTAGTTCTTGTGGGGTTCTATACTCCAAGATGTTCCCAGGTGAAAACCCAGTGGTCATTTGAGCTGAAAGGAAAAAAAATTAAAGTTTGATCATTAATATTTATTAGAAAGAATCTCTCATTTCTTGGTCTCTCATATCACTTTTCCAAATTAAGTTGAATTTATCTCCTGTGGGGAGATGCTAAGAAAGTCTCCTGTACAATCTTGCATATTCTTTAGCTGGCCTATTCATGGCAACACATGATCAATTACACATTGATCAGATTTATAAAGTTTCCGTTTTTAATCACATGTTTGTGCAGTAAATCAGGTTTTTATTTATTACTGATTCATCTTACTGCTTCTGATTTAAGGGGGTTAAGCATTTTGATTTGGACAGACCTAGGGGGCATCTACTTTCCAATGCAGCCTTTGAATTGTTTAGTTACTTCTTAAAGTAGGCTGGGAGACAAGAAGATGGCCTGCTGAACACAGCACACTTCTTGAATGTTTTGCTTATTTGCAGAAGTGTGTTCAGACACTGGAAGTCCTTGCACTAGATGTTTTCTCCCTCAAAGATGCTTAGGAACCCATTTGCACAGGATAAAATGGAAGAACCTGATACATATATTACAGTGGTTCCCAACCTTTTTTTGCTGTGACCCATTGCTGGAAGAGGAGTGCAGTAGCGGCAGGGGCGGCGGCCTGGGGGCAGGGGCGAGGGAGCTCCCAGCACGACTTGTCTTTTGTGTGTGGTGCCACTGGCACTGCCCCCACAACCTTCATTTGGGTCGCAACCTAAGGTTGGGAACCACTGATATATTATGAGCCCACATACACATATAGCTATTCTATAACCTTGAGGTTAAAAAAAAAAAAAAAAAGAGCGATCAAAGACCAGTTTGTGGTCATAGTAACTGGCTAGAGACACCCTTTAAAAATACTAAGTTATGTTTCATTACTGTATGGTGGTTATTTATTTAATATGGCTACAGCCTTTATGCCCAAAATGTTCTAAACTGTAGGGTGTCTTTTCTGATGGTATCTTAGGCAAACTCATCTATTCAATTTTTTTTAAAGGCTTTAAATTAAAACCTCACATATGAACTCTCTGCAAGTATGTAAAGAATGTCAACAACTTGACCAAACATGAAATAAAGAACTCCAAATGAACTTTCATAAACCAGAGAAGTACAAACCATGGATCATGAACTTAATACACAAGTTATTTCTTGCCTATACCCCAGTCAGTGCTTAAAACAACAAGCAAGTTAGAAGAGGGAAGACGGGTACAAACACAAACACAATCTCATCAATGAACATAAACTAACAAAGATGTAGATTTGCAATATACGTTTTTCATAGTTTTGCATAAATGTATTTACTTGTGGAACATTGGTCTTAATATCCCTTTGTTCATACAAAAATACCTGTGCTTATCCCTTTAGACATTCTCAAAACAAATAGTATTATATTTCATAACTTATCCAGACACCACCAGAAACAATACTGCAATTATGATACTCACCAGGAAGATTATTCCTAATCGCTTTCTTATGAAATCACTAATGACAGACTATCTGATCAGAAGAGATGCTGAAAACTTTAATTCCTACTGACTCTACCTCACATGGAAAACAGGCAACTCCCCCATCAAACTGAGTCTGTCAAAAAAGATGTTGATTTAAGTTGATGAGTAGTCAAGAAAAAAGAATTATTATGGGAATGGTCTCTTTCAAGGAAGAGTTTGAGGCTTATTCATCAGTTTCCTACTGAGATGGCTATAACAACAGAACAGCCTGCTTGTTCAAAGCAACAGTGGTACCTTTCTTGCTGGCTGTGAAGCGATGATCTTGTTCCTCATGGTGCTCTCTACTGTGGATTGTTCCAAACTGCCTTCGGCACATCCTGCAGGAGGTTGACACCTCTCTGGCCACAAATTTTGCTTCCCTTTTCTGAGGCATGTCCCAGCAACACACTGATTTCTCACTGGTCGTCCTTTCATGGTTCACCTGTTAAAGCAAAGATGTAGCACACCCATCATAGGATACTCAAATAGGGGGCTAGACAGTACGTTGAGTTGGAAGTACCATCAGGAGCACAATTCAAGGCGAAATTTTCATTTTAAAGCACAGCATCAAGAGGAAGGGTAAATAGGAGACTATATAAAGCACACAGAGTGCATCTACATGAGACATTAATTGAAGAGGTGCCTAATTAGCACCGCAGTAAAATCTCTGCCTCGACTCATGTGATCCTATTAGGCCACAGTAAACAAATACGCTCCACCATAAGATAGTACTTGTATTTAGTACAAGTACTAATAGTAGTACCTGTACTGAATACAAGTACTTGTACTTTAATACAAGTACTATCGTATGGCAGAGTTATTACTGTGCAGCACCCCATGTGTAGACACCGACAGTTCTGGCTGGGGCACGAGGGTACTTCAGTGCAGTGGCTGCCTGCTGGCTAGCCCTATACTCTAGCATCCTTGTGGCCCAGCAGCCTCTTCATACCATATTGAGCTAGGTCAGAGCAGCCCCAGGATTGGGGGTTGACCACCCCTGCTCCCCTGCCAGCCAGGGCTGCTTTGACCTGGCTCAACATGCTGCAGTCCAGTGTGCATGTTCAAACACAGTGCCTGGGAGAAATAATCTCAGACGCAATATGCCAGAGTTTATTGCTGCAGGTTAATTGCCCATGTAGACATGCCAGCAGAGGATTACTAATAGTAGTAATAATAAAATAGAAATAGCTTCAATAGTATTGGAGTGATGATGCAACTGTGATGATCCAGGAAATATACAAGAGGCAAGGATTTTTGTGGGTGATATTTTTATTGGGGTAACTCTATGTTTGGAATGGACTTAGATGATCTTTTGGGTAACACGCACCTGAATCCTTGCCTCCAGCAATAGTTCCAATAACTTCATTTTAAAGACCATCTTGGAGCTTGCTACAATTTTCAATAAAATTAGGAATTAGTTCCATCCTTTAATAGAATTCTCCAAATACCTCCTATATCAGTAAATAAATTATGGACATTTGTTAGACAAAAATTCCCTGGAACTCAAAATACATCATCATGAGCATGATCTCAACATTTAATTAGACTACTTTAATAAATGAACTTCTTCAGAGAAAAGACACTGAATCCACATGTGTTTTTAAGATCATGAAAGTACTGTTCTTATCTTCATTGTGTTGGTTTACTTTCAAAGCTATTTTAATGTAATTATGTTCTCTAGCAAGTATATTTTAAAGCTATTAAATGCATAGAATGAGAGACCAAGTGACAGACAAACATAAATAAAAGCTTGTACTGAATGTAGTAGTCTATAAGAACATGAGTGTGTACAAACAAAAAGAGATTTTTTTCTCGGTTTCTCAGGATTATTAAATATAGTTTTATGGGTCACATTCATCTTGAGGAATCCCTGAGATGCCTTACAAAGTATTTATATTGGGTCTATGTGCCAGGCTGCTATACTGAGATATTTGTGATACTACAGTTTTCACCTGTGGTATTTGCATTTTCGAATATGATACCTGGGAAAAATAAACTTGGACACAATATGCCAGAGTTTATTGCTGTACATCAATTGCACAAGTAGATGTGCCTGCAAAGGATTACAGATAGTAGTAATAACAAAACAGCAATAGCTTCAATAGTATTGGAGTGATGATGCAACTGTGATGATCCAGGAAATATACAAGAAGCAGGGATTAAGAGGCAAGCTGAATGTTGACTTTTTAAATAGTGACTACAGTAAATAAAAGCAACACTTTCTTGGTGGAGAGCTGCAGTCAGTTGGTCTAGAACATAGTGCTGCATTCCATTTTTGGAAACTTGACAAATCAGATGAATAAAGATTCAAAGGAGCTAATGGCAGGTAAGGGATGAACAATAAAATAATTATTTTCTAAGTGTCTTCTAACAAAAACCATACTGTACATTTTTTCCTTTAGGAGTTCCCATAAATGCCAGAGTAAGGACTCTTCTATGCCAGGTCTGATTCTGACAGAACTTCCATTAGGCCAAAAAGGTTTCTTTGACTTTCTTTATAGTTTTTATATGAAGTGTGATAGAGTTTCCTAGTCATATGTGCTACAGTTCATCTATGCTAATGCTTCAAACTAAATCACCATAATGTTTGATTTGCGAGTGACACAAGTGCAACATCCAGAAGAGGACTTACAAAAACTAGAGTATCCTTTGCACATCCTGAGCCCACAATACTAGAGATAATAAAAGAAAACTCTTCAGTTATTTTCTCGAACAGTCTACTAACACAAATTTTTATTCATATAGTACAGTCAAACTTTCAGGTTTCATATGTATTTAAACCAATTTTCTTTTGTAAGATGTACTCTCAGTTCCAATATAAACTTTTGCATTAAAGTTAATATATGAGAAAGGAAAGAGATAGGAAATGAATGAAATGTGTGCTAGGAGAAAGAGGAATCAGAGCCAAACAACCTCACCTCTTCATGAGTCTGAAGCATCTCTTTTAAAATTTCTTTACCACATTTTTCACAATTAACTTTTCCAAGGTGCTTAGCTCGGAAATGATACCTCAAGGCTGTACAGCTGATGAAATCATTCCCACATTGCTCACAGTTGTAAGACTTGAGCGACCACATCCTTTACAAAAAGGAATAAAGGAAGTAGACTTCACTGCAGAGAAACAAGAAAGAGAGATGTAGCCATCTGAAAGACAGAACCAAACTACTATACTGAGCTGTGGTAAGGAAGTTAGTACAAAACATATAGCACAAATCAATACGATAATCTCCAAGATTGTTTTAAAACATGGTTAGTCTTACAGCCTGTAAGCAGATGCTGTTAAACAATTAGCAACACATTACTACTAGCTTCTGGTGTACAAAAGACAGACCACCTCCCCTGCCAATTACCGGTTTAATTATTTTCTGAAACATAAGTTGCACTGAAGCACCAGTTTCTGTCCATTATTTCTCCATACATACTTTATTCAAAGAAGTTATTCCCATAGAAAGAGGAAAAAAAATGGAAAAGCCCCTTTAATTTTTGCCAACTACATAATTATTTATATATACTTATACATTTAAAAAAGGGAGCTAAATCACTTTTACCTCTGCAAAGAAACATTCAGTGTCCACTTCATGGCAAGTGTTTCTCTTTCTTCGTTTCCCAGTTACAGTCACTTGAAAGGACTGAAAGCATTTCTGGCTCCATTCCTCAGAACCTAAGAATTATGGGACGGGTAGTTTTTCCATGCTGCCATAATGAGTCAATTTCATCATTCTGCTGGGGTCAGAGTTTTCAAAAGCAGGAAGATGCGTGTTCTGCAGCTAATGCTACCACTTTGACCCACGCAGCTCTTACAGGTTGTCTACATTGGGAAAGATTGATAGGCAAATCTACAAGTTTCTACTTGATGCAATCCATAGCAAGAATAAAACACAAACGCCAGGAGACATTTTGTGTGCACGCACGTGCTCGTAATTGCAAGCTACTTTCCATCCAATATTCTATCCAAAACCTCGCTTCTCAGATTCTTCTCAGAGTTATGCTAAAAGTGTCCCTTCAGGTATTTCTGGGATTTCCTTGCTGTCTTCCTTGCCTTTGCTACTAGACCTATGCAACTATATGGCTCAGCCATGTATGCGGTTTTATCCTTAAGCAGTGATTTTCCATTATTTCAATTACCACTAACCAGAAGAGCATTAAATTGCTCCCTAATCTGGTTTAATTGGAAGGTGACTACTATTTCCAGCAGCTTCGATAAAGGACATGTCAAGCTTGGAAGGCACAATTAAGTGGAAAAGAGAAACACTTCTGACAAAGGTATAGCCTTTAAAAGCTCATGCCTCTCTGAATGAGTTAGATGCTACCCTGCCCCGTCTTCTGCCTAGATAGTCAGAAAGTTATAGAGAACAAAGGCATAGAAAGGGGCAAGAAATAAGGTATCAAGGTCTGGAGTCAATACAATAGGAGAAATTAGTGTCCCAAACAGTAATGGAGTCATTAGCAGGCAAAGTAACAAACAACATGCAACAGTTAGCCAGAAGGAATTAATGGTGCTAAGACAGGCAGATCTGCTGAACAACAGATGCTTGAACAGGACAGAGTGGAAGGGGCAAGATAAAGTACTGCAGGGAAAAAACAAGAGAGTAAGATAGTAGAGGGGTGCAAAATGGTCCCTATCTGATTTGGATTCAGCCCTAACTGGGTACAGTGATTCGATTAGTTGATTCAGATCACTATCCCCAATTCCATTCAGCCAAATCCGAATATGAAGATTTGATGCCGATTCGGAGAATCAGTGATTGGGACACAGGCACAGCTTTATATGTTTTTTCTACATATGTCAAGGTACCAGGTACAACTCACGAACACTGAAAAAGTGGGGTGGATGGAGCATCCCACAGGAGTGCAGGCAGGGCCCCTGAGTTCTTAGCGGTGAACCTGGAAGTGGACCAGAAGTACTTCCGGTCAACTTCTGAGTCCACCAGAGTGTGCCGGGGGCCCCCCAAACACACACACACCCCTAGCTCGGTGATCGGCTATGGGGGGGGGCCAGGTGTCCCCCCAGACCCAGGAGGGACCCCTGCGTGCTGTCTGGCGGACCTGGAAGTGGACCGGAAGTGCTTCTGGTCCACTTCCGGGTCTGCTGCCGAGTGTGCTGGGGAGCCCCCCACACTCCTGTGGGACACTCCATGTGCCCCAGTATCACAGCACTCATGAGCTGCCTGGTACCTAGAGGTATGTAGAAAAAACATTTAAAAGCTGTGTCTGTGTCCGAATCACTGAATCTTTCTGAATCAATTCAGAGGGTTCCAGTTCGATTCAGAGAAATTAAAGTGTCCTCTGATTCAATTCCGATTTGGAGATTCAGTCACCAAACTGGGCCGAATCTCTACCGAATCAAATCGGGGACTGAAGCTTCACACAACCTTATAAGATAGTCCAGTTTTGGTCTGGAGAAAAGCCTTCTATTCTTGCAGTTCTTCCATTTACTGATATGTTGCACATTTTGATGGCTTTGGCATATTGGTTACATACAATGCAAATCTTTGTAAAATTACATCTTCTTCTAAGTTTAAAACTGTGTAAAGAGCTGAGCACAAGAGAGATCCCATTTCAAAAAAAGGAGGAACACAAATCAGTGAGTCAAGTTCATCTCAATTTCCCACCTCTGTGGAGTGAAAGCAGAAATGTGAAGACATGGCCTGTGAAGACATGATATGATACACAGGAGGGGGCAGTATTGAGTTTACTGGCATCAGTGAAGGAAGAAAACAAAGGGTAAAAAATAATTTTCTGTTAAGACACTTAGAAACTTGGCAGCAATCTTTGTTGTTCTGTTGGCAACCCTGGCAACAAAGAAGCTGTGTGAAGTCTTCATTAATACAAGCTGAAAAATGAACATAGGGAAAGTCCTTTTTTTGCTGGCTACTGTGCGTCAGTCATGGGTCATAGGCTATAGAAGGACACAGCTCATCAAAAGTCAGAGCAAGATACAAAGGAAAGTAAAAACAAAACAAGCCTCCTAACATCCCCACTCTGTAGAACTGTATATAATCAGAAACAGCTGCTAGGAAGCTGGGCATAATTTCTAACATCAGACAAACTAACTGCTGCCATCATGTGTTTATTTGGCTGGCCTGCCCACCCAAGTAATCAATGGAAGCCTGGTTCTCACTCTTGAAAAAGAATAGGATTTGTGACTCTTTTGAACAGTTTCTTCCTACCCCTCTGCCATGCATCATACCATAAAATTGGCACACTTTTGATCGATGAATGAATTTCAGTATGGGTCTACACGTCTCGAGTACTTTGGGGCTCACTATATTCTGTGTGCTCATGGCCGAAAAGTAACCAGTCGAGGGTCTGATCGATACATCTAAGCTGCCATGACTAAATTCATCAAGACGTTCTTAGTCCCCATCTCTTTCTCCTTAACAGGTGACAAAGGACATGAGCCATAATTAATTTCATGTCCCTTAGTTCTTCATCTCTGACTGCCTTTCTACAGTGATCCCACCGTAGTCCTCTTCACAACCAGCAAACCAAAGGTATTGCAAGGATTGGCCCCAAATCTTTCAGTCTGCACAGTTCATATTGTTAAGGCAACATCCGTAGGTAGAAAATAAAATGGTTTTCAAGGACATTTCCTTTCTTGTTAGCCAAGTCTTTGAGATTTTTATAGGCCTTGCTGAAAAAGGTAAAAGGTCACAACAATACATGTATTCACTGCAGGGAATAGGCTGCCAAGGTCCATCAACACTGCATAGATAGGAACAGCTACTTATTACCACTGGACGCTAGATAAATAGGTTGTGGTTACAAGAATTATTCTCTGTTTTTTTCTATTCACTAGAAACATGTAATTGATGAACTATAAATAAGCAAGATGCTACTAACATTTTAACAAAGTGTTCCTATGTTAAATGCCCTGTGGCTAGAAGACACACACACAAAAAGAAAAGAATTCTACTTACAACAGCTGTGGCCGAAGCCTCATTGGATGTCATACCCATTACACCAGCGTTGCCCACATAAGCGGTAGTTGGCCTTCTCCTAGGCCCAGGGGGGGCTAAACATTTTAACATGCAAATCAAGCTTTGGCACATTTGACTTGGCCTGAAAAGGTTTTTGCTTCATGTCCCTTCTCCCTAGTCAGCTCCTGCCCACCATTATCCTACTGCTGTGTACATTACCAAAGCGAGGATTTTGTGAAGGTAATACACCCAAAATAAGAGTGACTCATTTCATTAACTGTGTTGGGAGCAGGACCTTTACATTTCACTCTCCTAACCTTCTCACAACCCACGCACACTTCCCACCCTCACATTGAACCTTATTATTTCTGTGCCTCAGCCCCACTAACTAAATGAAATTGGTCTACTATATTTTCAAGGAGAATGGGCTAATGCAATCAACCACCCAGGATTTTTTGGGACAGGTCAAATGTCAAATCTGTGTCCAGATGTTCCCAAGGATTCCCCAGGATGGGATTTTTATCACAACTTGGAGAAATTGGTCCCTGATCAGTACCAGGCAGTGTGTCCTGTTGAATCTGCTGAGAGGACACAATATGTAGCTTGGTCATGTTACAAGGAGAAAGGAGCTTGCTTTTCCTTTTTTCTTTCTTTCTCTCTCATCCAGTTAATTGTTTGAACAGGGACCTAATCTCCACTATGGTTGTGTTATTTAAGATTCTGCATTGTACAACACTACTGCGCAGAGATAGATTTTATGTCTCTGGACAGACAAAACAGTTGCACTCCTTTAAAAAGAGGAAAAGGGTGCATGTAGTATTGGTGTTGGTCTGAGACAAAAAGAAATGCAAAAATCTAGAACTCTTGGTTCCAAAATGATACCTTTTATTAGACCAACTGAGAAACTTTAGATTTTTGCATTTCTTTAAAAGGAGGAAAGGAACTTACCATGGTGCAGCTAAAGTTGGTGCAAAGGTTTTTTCTACCTGCTCCTAATCCACAGTACAAACTGTTGAACGTTCAGGAGGAAACTATTGCAGTTTCATTTCACTTACTGAGGGTTAGTAGTGGACAGAGAAGACAGTTATACCAGATCTTCCAATAAGTATACCTGAGCAGTAAGCCACCCTTCTTTCAAAGCAGTGTAATAGTATGGCTCTCTATCCCTTAACAGTTCCAGACATATTTTGAAAGCAACATCTGCATAAAACAAAGTTTTTCTTGAAATTCATAGGAATGCAATCAATACTTCATAGTACAATCAGTACTTTATTCCTTGTGCTTGATTGAATGGATGTTAAATGCAACCTTATGCGGTCATTTCATTTTAAAGTGCCACAGATCTTTGCATTTCAACACACATAATTGCACTATAGAACCAGGTGAGGTATGGAAAAGCCGGAGGTCTTTGAGCTTTGCCTTGTCATCATTAGGTTTCAAAGTTGACATATTGTGACATTCTGAAATACCTCAAATTTTTCCAAAGCACCTTTCCAGGCCATCCATTAACCCAGGCAAGTAATAATACCTCTTCATTTCAGCCACATTTCACATTTGGAAGGTTTTCCCTACATTCAAAAATGCTAGGTTTTCCTCTCCAACCCTTGTTTTAAAAAGACAGCCTTTATTGTAAATTCTGATTCCAATTTAGAGGCTTTGTCCTGCAGCAGATACTGCAGTTGTTTAATCCCTCAGTTACATTTCTGCCTGGTCTGTGGCCCTGCTTGAAAAATTGTACAGCCCTGTTCTCTCAGGATATCAGTATCCAAGGGAAGGTTTATTTATTTATTTATCAATTTATTTATCGTAAGGTTTAATGTTTTTCCACCAGTATCTCATTTTGTTCTTTGCTCTCTGACCAAGCTGAAACTTTAAATCCATTTTAGATGGAATTATTCAAGTGAATTTGCTGCTCTGAATGGCGTCATCTGAAATTGTCCAGTTGCCCCTTAAAAAGTGACACTGACAATGCTTGCTTACCCACATAAATTTTCCAAGGCACTTCAGACTTACCCTGCAAAGGCTGATAGGAAATCTGGACTGCCCTGACTATTCAAGCTTGAGTTGCCTGCCAATATTGCAAACAATGATGCCAACTGTGATGACAGAGATGCTGTGATGTGAAAATCTGACAGTTAGGTAGATTGGACTGGGACCAGCCGCTCATGTCTCAGTGAGAAACCAGCTGCTGAATAATAATTTTTTGCTCACAGCTAGGGCTAATTTTGAACAAGTGACTTTGAATAGAAAGGATCTCTATAGAAATTCTTTGCTGCATTTGGTCCTTCAGAAAAAACATCCTTTGGTGGGATAAGCAAAACAGCCAATAGATACTAATGATCAATAGTGATAAAACTTTCATTGTCAAGCAAATGACACTTACTTGTAAGTTTATTTCGAGATACTAACATATTTGATCATCTTCCCCACGTGCTATAAGATGCTCCTCTTACCCTGGGACTTGTCAACAAGTATGTGCTTAAATGCTTTGTTGAACAGTGGTAGTGTTGGATGTTACAAAAGTTAAATACTTAAACATTTTACAAAATTAAACCTCTGATTAAACCTTCTCCAACTCCAGAAATATGCATAAATTACAGACAGCTCTCAATTCAAAGCTAGAAACTTTTAATTTACAAACCTCCCCCTCCCCCTTGGAAAAGCGGGGAAGAAAGTTTTGGAAATAAACAGCAATTAACTATTTAAATTAGGTTTTGTAAAATAACTTGCCAAATTATTTATTATCATGATCTTCTATAAAAGTTAAGTTGTTGCATAAAAGGGTCTGGATTTCTACAGCAGCATTAAGTAATTGTGAAAGAAATATACATTCTTCAATAATGAGACCTTAACAGTGAATCATATTTTAGAATTGAGACTATTGTGAATTGTGTTCTTTTCATGTTCTGATTTTGAGAAGCATCTTAATACAACTCAGTATATACAAACAACGCCATAATGTAAGAGTAACTATACACCTACATTTTTTCTATATAGAGCAGTGTCAGATGTGCAACAGTAACATTTGCCATGTGGTAGTGAAACATGATACGGGAACTCTGAAAGCTAACATACAAGTCCGGATGCATGAAATGCATGCAGAAATGTATGGTTAATGAGACAGCATTGTTTTAAATTTCAGAGTGCAACGAAAGATAACATCTTCCAGCAGAGCAAAAAAAAAATAAAAAATCCAATCTGTCAGAAAAAGAAATGTTCCATTTAATAGAGAACAGGTGAGAGATATGGAGTCATAAAACAAGATATATTTCAAGGACCATACTTCCTGCAGCACACAAGTATTCAGTGAAAAAAATTAAGGCCCCCACTATATTTCATGTCACCTTGTTTTTATAACGTATACCCAATTTCATCTGCCTCAAAATGTTGCAGAATTTTCTAAGTAGACAAAATGCTTGACTTTCTCTGAGAAAAAAAAAATATTGGTGCTGGAATAAGAGTGAGGTCTGCAGACAGACACAAGCCATACAACTGATGGAAGACACAGGTGTTTTGTAAAAGTGGGTTTTCAAGGGCAACCCCCACCCTGCTGCACCACATGGGTGCACAAGCACAATTTCCATCCCCCACCACCCCTTGACTGCAATGAGCAGGTGCACAAGGGATTTCCCCTCCTGCTCCAATGTGTGCCCTTGATGGCACCCCCCACACTATACAGGGGGCCCCCACACCATTGTACCATGCCTACTCAATCTTGCATGTGTGGCCCTGTTCCCCCACTCCTTTGCCATAAAAAACCCACACTCACCCTCAGCTCCCTACTTCACTTGCCATATTGCCCCACTCCTTGGGGTGGAGGCAGGAAGTGGCAGCTGGAAGAGGGAGCCCAAAGATATGGGGAGCCAAAGCCAAGCAGGATCCTGGGGGCCTCAACTTAACTCTTCATGGGCAATATGCAACCCTCAGGCTGCCAGTTAGATAGCCCTATTCTAAGCCATCATTGTGCTGATTTGCTGAAATCAGTATTACTGCTTTAATGTGAAACAAGATCCTTTATTAGCTCTCCCTGCAATGGATTTGATTGAAGTAAAGTAAAGAAGAGTAAGAATAATGGACTTCTATAAATCCCAGTGAAAGTTTGGTCTGTCATGCCATCTTCACTTTACAGTATCTTTTATTGTCCTCTGAAACATACTCTATCAAAGACCAGAGACATCAAGTGCAATGAATAATGAATACTCCCCAAGTACAAATTAGAGATATGCATGAAAATAACCAGGGGGGGTGGGGAGGGGGAATGTCACTTTCTAATGCCCATTTCATGCTAATAACCAGAATGCTTTGAACTTCAAGCCAAATGCAGCAAGTTATTAATGAGGAGGGGAAGGTTTTTACTCAAGAGCAATAACGAAAACTTCTTTGACATTAGTGGGCTTCCTCACTTTCTCCTCAGGTCTAGGGATAAATTTGCAATGTACTAAAACAGGGGTTTTCAACCTTTTTAAAGAAATGTTAGTGTACCCTTTCTGGTGGAGGTGGCTAGATGTGGGGTGGGAGTGGCCATGCACACAGTCACTGCCACCAGACACTGCCCCATGCCCTGCTTTCCCACGGGCAGTTGCATATGCAGCTCTGTGAGCTGCTGACAGGCCTCGCACCTGGCCAATTGTCACCACCCATCAGCAGCTCACAGACCCTCACATGTGACCAGCCATGGGAAAGCAGTACGCAGCAGCAGTGGCATGGGGTAGTGGATGGGGGTGGTGGCCGCCAGGTGGGAGCTCCCCTCTTCCCCCACATCTGTCCGGCCAGGTGGCACATGTGTGGCCCACAGAGGGGCACTGCTACCCTTGCTCTTCCGGCCCTGCTACTGGGAGATGGTGGCACGGGGTGCTGGGTAGTGGTGTTCCATACCTGCCTGCCCGTGCATACCCCCTAGGACCTTTTCAAGTACCTCTAGGGGTACACATAGCCCCCAGTTAACAACCACTGCATTAAAATATCCAGCCTGCCAAATTTGGAGCCCATTAGGAAATCCAAATTTACTTTTTCAAGCTAGACAGTCAATGCCAAGTCTTTAGCTTCCACATACATGGACAGCATTTGAGCAGAATTCTCTCTCCTAGTTTCCACCAAAGGCAAGTATCTCTGATGAGTGGCACTATCAATTTTCAAATGAACATTACATGAATATTTCAAGACTGAGGCTATTCTGGCAGGAGCTATTGCTTCTTAAGAGCTAATATAAAAGAGCTGCCAAGTGAAGCCTTTTGAAGCACACAGCAAACTTTACTGGTTCTACATACCAGGCTGAACATGTCTCAACAGTATTCACTGGCGCCTTATCCATTAACCAGATATATAGATATAAAGCTGTCCCATAACAGTGCTAAGTGAAAGGATAACAGCGCAAGTCCATTTAGGGCTTGAAATAGATGAAAAAAAGGAATTTTCAAAACAATTTTAAGCATAATATTTTACTCAGAGATAGAAATATATGGGTTTAGATCAAAGTGCCACAATATTTGGAATACAACATATACCTGTGTGTACAACATGTCCCTTTAGATCAAGGAATTAGCCAAAAGTAAGGACCTTGCAGGCACGGTTGCCAGCCTAAGACTTTTTTTTCACTGAATCTGAAAAGTTTTTCCTGACCGTCATACTTTTTACTGACATATGTTTTTACTGATTTATATTCTACATCATGTACATTTAACCCTTTTGCCAGGTCCAGATCTGGGTTCGAATTTAGGCGGAGAAGCTCCTAAACCAGAGCAAAAATGTTGGTCTCCACAGAAAGTTTGTAGTTAAAAAAAAAAAAAAAAAAAAAAGGGGGGGGAGGGGTTTGCAGCCTCCAAGCATCCCCTCCTCACCCTCTGATACTCCCTTCACCCCACAGGGTGCTGCCTCCACCCCATCTACCCCCCCATCTCCAGTATTACCCCCACATTTTGGCGCAGACAACCATCTGCCACCTCTCACTACTCCCAGCCCCACAGTTTCCTCCCGCCTGTCCTGTCCTGCTCCTTTTACGCTTCAGGGCCGTAACCAGATGAGCATAGATGTTTGGTTCCCCAGGGTTCCACATACCACGCAGCCATGCCCATCTGGACGTGACCCAGGAAAGCAGAAGCAGGGTATGGGAACAGCAATAGGCAATGGGAAGTGATTTGGAAGTGGGGAGGGAAGCTACAGAGCAAAAAGACTTTCCTGTAGTGTGCTCCCACTCAGACACCAGGTGGCACTGTTGTGCTCCATTTGTGCTTAAAATGTTGAACTCCAGCTTCATTACAAGATTAATTTCAATCAGCTCCAGGTTGCTTTGTTTTCTTACTGGCTGGCTGAATTTTTTTAGAGACTTTATGGCAGGCATTTTTAGCCTGTGTTTTTACAGACAGTCCATAGGCTTATGCACAGTTAGTAACTGTAAGCAGGGACCAACCATAATCTTCATACGTGTACACCAAAAATGCACACAAAGTTCTGTGCTCAGGAGAACAGCTTCAAGCAGTTTCCTGACTCGGAACCCCCAGGCCTGCCATTCTGGTGAGTTTTCTTTCTGAGAAGTTCTGCCTCTTCTTTCTGACAGTCATAACCTCTTCATCTGGCTTTCTGCTTTCACCATACGCAGCCTACAGTATATATCCAAGCCCCTGTACTCTACACTTAAGCCAACTCCTCACATAGCTTAGCTCTGCCTTGCAATTCTATTGCATGGGTCAATCCCCATCAGTACCCTTAGCTACTTTACCACATAAAAAAGCACTTGATTGCTTTTTCTATTTAGTTTGAAAACGTTCTTGTCATAATTATTGGCGCTAATGATATCTGTAACAGAGCACGGACAGTTTACCACATACTAGTACAGAGGTAGTTAGCTGTTAGTCAGGCATAAGGTAGGGCAAGGTGACACTGTAGGGCATGTGTAGAATGAAACGGGCCCCTAAACTGAAGCGGGGGGCGGGTTAAAAACACTGCTTCAATTTAGGGCTGATTAAACCTCCATGTTGTGCTCGCACCTGACTTACCTGCCTCTCTGGGGGCAGGAAGGGCAAGCTGCTGGTGTGTGGAGTGATCCCTTAGGCTGCACTTGGGTTGGGTGGGGCGGGCCAGGCGGGGGTTGGTGCCTCCCTCCAAAGCAGCCCCTCCCCCCCTCGGCAGCACCTGCCCACAGGCACCTGGCTCAGGCAGTGCAGCCATGAGGGGAAGCACTGGGCCCCTGCACAGCTCAGGCAGGCAGGCAGGCCCCGGGGGGAAATCAGGCTTGCCACTTTTCTTGGGTGGAGCCTGCCTTCCCGGGCTGCTGCCAGGCTGCCTGCAGGGCTTCCTGCAGAGCCACACGGAACCATGCCCGTAGGGGCAGCAAACTAAAACTCCTTCGAGTTTTAGTTTGTTGTGCCCTAAGTACTTTAAGGTGCATTATGCTGCCAAATTTCCTACAGTGGCTGGAATTAATGTGCAATACGCTGCCAAGGCATGCAAACACTGACACCATTAAAGCAGTGCAAAAGCATTTAGCCTGCTTTAAAATGTCACGCACACATGCCCCTCTTTTGTCTACACACAGCTTTAGAGACTAACTGGTTCAGAGGGGTGTGAGCTTTCGTAGGCAACAACTTACATTGTCAGAAGCTTTGTATACAAATTCATATCATACTGGAATCAGGAATGGACAGATACACAAGCTATCCTGGAGCAGCTCACCCAGTAGGTAGTCATTGCAACATCTCACCACTGGGTGGTGGGAAATCCTGTCTGCATCCTCATTGGAGGAGCCATTTGTTAAAAGCAGACAGGCAAAACCTAAACCCATTTCAATTGCACTGATTGTACCATTTCAATTACAGTGTTGTACCCCTGATTCTTTAAGGTGTAATTTTCCACTAGACTGAGCAAAATTACCCCAATTTAGGATTCTGCAATTTTCACTTTCACAAGGGAAAGAGTTAAAAACAGAGAATGAAAAAAGAGTTACAGAAATGGAGAAGAAAATGGAACAGAAATGTGTCCAAACTCCCCCACATGTTTATAACCAAAGAGCAGAGCTGGAAAAAGAGAGAGAGAAAAAAACCCCCCCAAAACTTAACGTTCATAAAATCTATCCACAGAAATGAGACTAAGAGTTAAGTTAGAAATTTCATTATGGATGCATATTCTAAAGAAAGTGAAATTAGTACATATAATCAAAGACCACAACTGAACTAACTCAGAAACTGAAGAAGCAGTCTGGTTACACAGCCAAGTCAATTTGCCGTGTGTGCACATTTTCATTCCTACTGACTGCCAGTGTCACCGTTTTATATGCATTCATTTCTTTTTCTAAAGTGATTTCAAAAGTAACACTGAAAACAAACTTATTTTAAAAGGATGCTATGGGAGAGTTTTGAAAAAAAAAAAAATTTCCCTCCACATAATTTCAGACTCACAAAATAAGGAAATTAAACTGCATAATTTATCTCACCTCTTCCCCCCCACCACACACAAAACTCACTATGAAATGACAAGAATACGCAGCCATTCATTTCCAGTAACAGACTAAAAACACATTGAGTCTTCTCTGCTGGCACCAGACAGGATTTGATATTCCTTTTCCTTTTTTTAAACTTGTACGTCTTCATTGACTTCTGATAAATTATTTGACTTCTGTCAACCTAATTCTGTACTTTGCGCAGATATTTTGCGCTTGAAAATATGGAACCCCAGAGATACTTTGCTGGCTGCCTTTTGCTTTCAGCTTATTATACTCCTGCATCAGCTACAAACATCATTAGTAAGCAAGCCACAATTAATTCAACAGTTTTGAAAATGAAGAAGGCAAAAATCCATGTCTGCAAAGAAGATTCTTATGTTTTTCATTTATACATTGCCTAATCTTTTTGGCAGCCTCAAACCAGATTGGTTGCTTTTGACTTCTTCAGAGCTGGCTAGAGCTTCAAACATATTCATCTTAGCTTTAGAAATTGAAGCTGTGTACATGCCTAAAAGAGAACAAGTCCTCGCTATCTTTTTCATTTTATTTTGCATAAGCCATAATCATAACATCAGTGAGTAGAATATACAAAGAGACTTGTGTGACACAGCATGAAAGAAGTTCAAACTAAAATAGTAATGCTTTTCATTAGAGCTAATAATCATGTAGGATAGATGAATTCATTGTAGATGCTGGGAAGGCTAAGTAACAGCAGAACACACAGGCTTACAGTAAATTATGCAAAAGGACCTGGCATGACACAAACATCTCCACCGAAGCATGACAGAGAAGAGTCTTTTTTTTTCTGGAAGATGAAACAGTTGCCTTTGATGACATTATTGAATCTTTTTCTTTAAGCTTATTGTTTTGAACATTCAAATGTTTGCAATTTTGCAGTCACAGACAACTAGAGACAGAAACTATTAACCTTCAGCAAAGAATCTCTCTCGACTTTGCCACTTGCCAATTTTCTCTCAAGGATCTGTGGGAATCAACATAAGAACCATTTATGCACAGTATAAAAAAAGAAGTGAAGTTTCTCCAAGCATCAGCTGCTTCACAAGAACTACTTGCGGGTACTCTTAGCCCAAGGTAAGAGGAGGCCGAAACCATGAAAGAGGCCTTCTGCATCAAAGTGAAAATTAAGGGATGATTTCATTGAAGCCTGTAATTAGTTCTATGGAGCACAAAAAACTCTGATAACGGACTCTTCAGTGAATCATGCAAAATGACAGAGAAGAGTCAATGACTGGAAATTGAAACTAGATAAATTCAGACGAAGGCACACATTTTACGTGAAGGAAATTAAGTATTGGGACAAGTTGCCAAGGACCACGAGAGCTTCCCATGCCTGGTAATTTTAAGTCATTTTTCTAAATGCTGTATTACAGACAGCAATTAAATTCAGGGAAGTCCATTGTGCCATTTTATGAAGGAAGTTTATAAGTACAGAACTGCACACCTTCTGAACGGGTGGGGACTGCATGTCATGTGGGCTGTGGGCATGCCTGCCACTCAGGCCAAGGGTTACACTGTTGTACCCCACCTCCGGGGGCAGGGGAGTGCGTGAGAAGTAGACGCTAAAGGAGGAAGCTGGGAGATCCCAGCTGCAGCAGGAGTGACAGTGGGGAGTAGCACCCAGGCAGGAGGCCCATGAGCTACATGTAGCTTGTGGGCTGCCATTTGGACAGCCAATGCATCACAGGGAAATATGATGACCTAAAAGGCATTTTGGAGGGAAAGGGAGATAATTTGCAGTACATACTGATCAGACAACATAAAAGGAGCAGTATTTCTTAAAAGCCCCACATACACACAGAGAAGAAAAAAATGCAGTTTCCTTATCCTAGCCAGCCAAAGAAAGGCTTGTCATTTCATTATCTGCAGAGCAGATCTATTTGCTTCCTACTTTTACCAGACTGACTGCAAAGCTTGCACATTCTTGTGTCACGTTTATTCCTTTGCCAATTAGTCAATAAACTATAAACCCAACATCTGTTCCTAATGTGCAGAAACAAACTGGTTTTGCAAGTCTGATACACCAAATGGAAGGGACCCTGGCTGAGAAATCTCTCTTGCTACACAGGTTTCTTTTCTGAAACTCTTCTGTTTTTTGGCTTGGTGAAGAAGCAAAAAATTCAGTATCTTCTAATACTATGGGCCAGCTTGACTGGTCCTTTCAAGGGCGTGCCTGGGTAAGAGAACAGAACTCCGTCCTTTTCCCCTTATGGTGACCTACACAAAGGATAAGCAGCATTACAAGCTTCACACATTGAGCAGCATGGGGCTTGCTCAATCCCTAATTCAGACAGTGCCCTGGACTGTTCTCATTGACTTCAGTAGGACTAGAATTTCACCTGGAGCCTTACACTTTTATACCCTTGTGACTTCATTAAGCTAAAATAATTCCCCCTTTCCAATAATTCTTGCCCAATTTCCAAATCTTTAAGGAATATAAACTAAAGAACTCAGAAACCTCTAACCAGCATCCCAAAATGACTACATTGATGAACTCATACTGCCTCTCATTCAAAAGTTGCCAAATGCCTCACACACTGTAATTAAGTCTTACAACACCTTGTAAAGTGTGTAGACAGGACAGCTTAATTCTTACTTTACAGAAAGACACACTGAGGTACAAAGGGGGTTAAAGCAATGTGCCCATTGCCAGAGTTCATCAGGGTCAGTGCCACAAAATAATTTTCATGACTTGCAGTCAAACATGGGCCACCTCAAGGCTTCCATATAATTCTAACCAGGATCTAATACTATCAAGCAGCCATAAAGAAACATCCACCAGTTGTCTTATTACAAGATTAATATAAAAAATTAAAATTAATATAGCATCTGTTTACCCAAACACCTACTCCAGCCATGAATCTAGCAAAGGTGGAGGTGGGTTTTTCTTTGAAGAATGGTGATAAGGGGTTGCATGTTATTTTGTGTGATGTACCTGCCATGCTTAAGATTGCATTTCAACTTCTCCTTCTCAGATGTTATATGTTGAAGTATGTAGGTAATCAATCCAGTGTTTAACAACCCTTAATTAGAAAAAACTGTTCCTAAAAGCAAACCTAAAATCTCATTTGCTGCAATTTAAGACCACTACTTCTTGTTCTATCCCCTAGAAGTAGAGAACCACTGATCACCATCCTTGTTATAAGAACCCATTTAATATTTTGTGTTTTTAAATCCTTAGTTTTTTCTCCAGAATAAAGTAAGTTCAATACTGTCAATTTTTCTTCATGTGTCACATTTTCTAGACCTGCAATCATTTTTGTTGCTTTTTCTGATTTGTCCACATTTTTCTCCAAGCGTGGTAATCAAGGATGGTGACAGTACTCTGAGAGAAGGTGCCACAAGTGCTTAACAGAATGAGAGAATCACAGCTGTGCTTCGTCTCAGGACTCTCTAGCACTGGAAGGACAATCCCTGGCAAACAACCTCTTAATTTACACCTAAATGAGATCTATTTTTCTAATTTTTCTTCTGGGGGTACAGAAGACAAATTTGGGAACCTCTGATCTAGGCTAGGCAGGCATCTTCATTTAGAACAAACGGCATGTCTACACATCACCCCACGCTGCAGTAGCAACACGCTATATTGCCATACTGCACACTATGATAATGTACCGATCACATGAGTCTACAGGTGATTGGCAGCTACTTCACTGTAGCGATGCGCTCCCATTTTAGTGTTGCTATAGTGAAGTAGCAGCGAAATCTAGCTGTGCACCATGCGCACGGTACAGTACAAGCAGTTATTGTGGCATGCTTTAGTACTTCCAATAAAAAGGCATGTGAGCTGACGTAGACATGCCCAGATTGTAACAAGGGCATGCGAGACAACAGAAATGCTGAGTATAAAAGTCTGGTATTTGGGTTCAATGCCTGACTCTTTCATTAAGTCGCTGCATGACCTTGACCAAGTCATTTTGTGTCTGTGTTTTGTTTCCCAATTCATGAAACAGATGGAAAAGAGTTTAATACAGCAAGAATTTATTCAGACAGGTGTTGGACCCCTCTTTTCCTTTGGGACATGCATGTGTACTAGGGTCTCATTAAAAGGAGTTAATAGCACTCTAGATCCCATATGTACCAAAAGCAGAGTCTCCATCACCTGCTAAACCTATACCAGACTCCCAAACTTCCTAAGGATGCAGTGTGCCTGGTCAAACTCCATGAGAATTATACATAAGCAAATGCAGGAACCCAAGATATGAAATTGGCTTTATTAGTATTCAAAATGAGTATTTCTTTCTGTTCCATATTTGAAAAGCAGCAAGATAGCGTACTCTTATTTCACCAGGATGAAGAACTTTTTGTTCCATTCAGTAATTAGAGATAATGTTAACCATCTGGAGGTAGACATTTTGAAAAACAGTAGACCTGGATAACGTTTACCCTAGAGCTGCACCAATACAACAGTCCCGTATTGGATCGGCGCCAATATGAGGAACATTGAGAGTACTGGCAATCGGCTTTTTTTGGCTCATAAGGTAAATGCCCTGTGCATGTGTGCAGCTGCAGCACAGCATGCAAACAGGAATGCAGCCGGGCAGCATGGAGAGCAGTTGGGTCTGGCTGGTAAGTCTGTTGTGGCAGAAGAAGGGGAAAGGGAAAGGGTGTGAGGGGCACAGATCAAGGTCCCCACAGTGAGGGAGGGAGTGGGGCTGGCACTGGCACTGGGACAGGACACGGGATGGAGCCATGGCTCATCTGGGAGGTACAGGGAGGAAGGGGGTGCTGCTACTGCCTGCTCTGAGCACAGCACAGTCCAGCCCCCCGCACTACCCCGGGCCCAGCCTACAGCAGCAGGCCACCCTCCCCTGCACACAGATCCAGGGAGACATGCCTGCCTGTGTCCCCCCAGGGTGTGCACACTGGCAGGAGCCACCCCCTCTTCTCCCCCCTCTGGACGAGCTGCAGCCCCATCCGGTACCCTGCTCCACCCTGGCTGTGCAGCACCTACCCCTGCCCCAGCCTCAGCCCCACTGTGAGGGCCTCGATCCACTGCCCCACAACAGACTTACCAGCTGGTTGCTGCTCTCCATGCTGCCAGGCTGTATATTGGAATCAGATCAGTATCAACCGATTTGGTTAGTTAAAAATCAGTCCTCAGCATCAGCCCAAAAAATTTCTACTGGTGCACCCCTAGTATACCCAGAGGCCTTAAAAAAAAAAAGTTGTTAAAGAAGATTTCTGGCTCTTCAAGGTTTATCCTTAATAGACCTTGGTTTACCAAGGAAAATTCTTGAAGGCTGGAAGAATACCATTGTGCCAATACTCAAATGGGAAACAAGTATGACTCAGGTAAAACATACATCTTACCTGGTAAGCCAGACATCTCTCTCTGGCAAAAAAATGGAAAAAAGTGATACAGCATTCAACTAATAGAGGAGTAAACATAGGTATCTAATTAATGCTAGTCAATAGGGTTTTACTGAAAAAAGCCTTGCTAAATATGTTATTCCTTGGATTTTCTTTGCCATGAAAGATCAAATGGGCAACTTCCTTCCAATGCTCTGCTGCCCTTGAACTTTTCCTGGCTCTCCAGATCCAGCTACTCCTTCTGGCCTCCTGTCTTAATTTGGAGAGGTCAGCAGACAAACCTTCTCTATTGCTTTCCTGCCCCTGAGCTTATTCTAGCTCTGTATGACGTAGACCAATGGTTGGCTGTCATAGATCAGATGCAGCGCAAAGAGCCATTAGATCTGGCCTGCATAGCTGTGGGGCTTTGGCCAAGGGTGGGAGTGGGAAGAGGAGGATGGGAGGGCAGGCTTTACGGGCACCACACTGCAGATGGGTAGTGAGCCTTTGGTAACAGCCAGATCCTAGCACCAGCCTGCCAGGTCATTTCAGCCTGCCATAGCAAAAAGGTTCCTAATGGATGATCTAGGACCCTCTTTACTTGCTGTCTGACCCCTTTACAGTATGTCCTGCTCTGTCTGTTTAGGATGACAATTAACCAAGCACATGTAGATGGAGTCTACACCATCTCTTTGTAGGAACCTGTCCCCTTTATTTACCTCTGACATAAATGGGACAGGCCAGTCATACAGACTGATGTCAATTGAATTGGGTCAGCTTACCAAGCAAACAAAATGAGGTTTGCTATAACCCAGAGGTTCCCAAACTTTTTCTTATTGTGTACCCCCTTCCAGATTTACCAGCTGCCTGCATACTCCTGCTAGCTGATGTTCTGTATTTTAACCCCTTAAATGCCAATTGTTATTATAATGAAAACTGAATCTGTCATTACACAATTTCTTCTGCATACCCCCCCAGAGATGTCTTGAGTATCCCTAGGAGTATACATGCTACCATTTGGGAACCCCTGCTATAGACAAATGCAAAGTTGTGCATCCAGGAACAAGTCATAAAAGTCATACTCTAGAATGGACAACTGTATCCTGGAGAAGTAGTTACACTGAAGATAATTTAGGGATTCCAAAAAATCAAATCAAATCATAGAATGCAATTTGATGCTGAAGAACAGAGGGCAAATGCAATTCCTGGTCATGCATAAACAGGAAAACAGAAGTGCATACTGTACACTGCATTGCTGAGGTCAATACTGGTACAGCTCTGACAATGAAAAATGAGAGGGCGCAAGAAGATTGGGAGGTGATGGTTATGGGATACAAGTGCCTTCACAGGAACAAAATAGTGGGCTTTTAGAAGATAAATACATATTTACACTACAGCTGGTATGAATCTGAAGCCAAGTACAAAAATAAAAAATAAACCCAAAGTTTACCACTGGGGCTGACGCATGATGGGGAGATACTACCAAGGGAGGAGCTGAACTCTCCTTCTCAGTTTCTTTAAACAAAGAATGGATAACCATCTGGTACTCTAACAGTACTTTCTCATCTTATTCTCTGTGAAAACAATTCATACACATTTATGAGATCAAACAACAGTTACAGGAAAAAAAAATTAAAACAGCACTTTGTATTTAAATACTTTATTCCCATCTCACAAAAGCAAGAGTGTTTGCAGTACACATGCCTTTACGTCAGTGCTGGTTATATGCAAACCAATTTGTCTGAATATAAAGAAAATAAGCTTTTTCTCCCTTTACAAATGAAACAAGACGCAGATTTGTATATAGTATATATTTACACACACTATTTTCAGAAACCCCTTTGCCTAAAGGCAAGCATTGTACAACTCAGAATTCCACCATACAAAGCCCAGACACAGATGATTGTACATTAAACTGTGTGTTTTTAACATACATAAAATGTAATATGTAATCCCTTTATAATGTTTCCAAAGTAACTTGAAGGGTTTCATTCTTCAACGGCAAATTACCTTTATATCAAGACTGTAATACTGGGCTCATTTTGGCTGTACAAAAAAATCAGTGTTTTAAACTCTCGGAACAGAAAACATACTTGATTTTTAATAATAATTCAATCCAAGTTTGCATATATTTTAATCCATTCAAGCTATATGTTTTTATACAAGGAGATATATTAGATTATACGGTTATTTGCTAAATGCCACTATGATGAACACCAAAAAGATGCCTGACTCTTGCTCTTGATAAAAGCTAAATTGTCACATATAAAAGTCTGTATTTCTCCTACAGCAGCACGCTTAAGTAACACAGCAAAACTAGAGAGTTTTAACCTTTTTAGCAATATGACCTGAGAGTTTAAATGTGGTAAATAACATCCTTTATTTTTTTTTCCTAAGGATCATGTGAACCCATGCCTCATTAAAAAAAACCTCAAAATCTTTCAACACTTAGTAGCATCTTAATAAAATCAATAAGAATAAATAGCATTATGATGTAAAAGTAAGTTTACCCATGCATTTTCTATATACAGCATAGCCAAATGTGAAACAACAATATTTACTACGTGATGAAGTGAAGTAACTGTATGAAACAGGATTCAGAAATATACAAGTTAAAAACATACCATCTAACTGCATACAAAAAACTGTGGTTACTGAGGCAGCATTGTTTTAAATTTCAGAGTGCAATGAAAGATAATGTCTTCCTGCAGAGCAAAAACAATTACAATCTGTCAGAAAAAGGAATGTTTTACCTAATGGAGAACAGGTGAAGGATATGGAGTCATAAACAGGACTCACTTTAAGGGTCAAACTTCCTTGCAGCACATGGCCACCAACAGAAAATAATTAAGGCCACTACTGTTACTTATGGCATTACTTACAAAATGCATGCACAATGTCAAATCCTTCAAAATGTTGCAAGACAGAAGGAACAGACAAAAAGTTCTAATTTCTATGGACAAACAGCATTCCTTTGGCCTTTCAATTTACAACAATAACCAATTAATACTACAATTAAAGTTGAAATGAATTTAAATTAATTATCACATTGTCAATCTAGCAAAGACGTGGGTATTTTGGGTAACAGGTTTTGTAAATAAAATGTAAAGAGGATTTCAGTAATGTTGAGTAACGAGGTACCTGTTTAGATAGTATCATTTGCTTTGTCAAAGCAAACATAATTTTGCTTCAATAGCAAGTTACTGGAAGATAACTAAAAATAAACATACTGAAATACAACTGTATCAGCCACACTTTCAAAATCAAAATGATAAACAAATCTGCCTATTCAACTTGCCTTTATAAACTGCACCAGAGGAAGGCAACTTCGGTAAATAGTCCTTTCAGACTTTTCGCCAGTTATGTGAATATCTAGAAATCATGTGCAGAAATTCAGGAAAGGAGACCTTTTTGGGAATGCAAATTGAATATTACATATGTATTGACATACCAAAGTGAAAGTCTGTGGATTAATTCAAATTATCCCTCTGCAAATCCTGAAGTCTTTAATACTGGATTCATAGGTAGCTGAAATTAGTTAGTTCCCACTCAGTGCAAGAGATGGCAAAACAGCCTTGGTGTCTTTCAATAGAAGATAGAGAGGCACTTCCAGCCAAAAAATAAAAACATGACAGTTGGGGTGAAAAGGACTTGAATGTACTGCCCCCCCCGCAAAAAAATACAGCCATTTTTTATTTTGGCATGTTATCTGTAATGTCACAGTAACATAATCCATAAGGCACACATACCGTTGCTGCAATCAGATTTAAACAGCCAAGTCTGACCCACTTCAGGCTCTTTTTCTCCACATATTCTGACATCATTACAGGTAATTTAAGAAGCCAAAAACTCGTGCAAATGATTGAAGGTAAATAAAAACTTTAGCTTAAAAAATAAGCTTGCAATTATTTCTCAATTAAATCTAAGATGCATTAGCAGCTAGCCTGTTTTCCATGGAAAAAACAAAAAGCAAAAATGAATCTAGTAGTACAGTTTTTCCTGGTAGGCTAATTTTAGAAGCGATATATTATAAAAGTGATTTACAGATATATGTAATCCATGTTTTCCATCACATTAGATTCTTAGGCTTCTCAACTTAATACTATTTCCAATGGAGGCACTGCCAAATACCAAAACTAAAGAGGTTCTAACTGTTTGAAGAAGGTTTATGAAATTTGACTGGATATAATAATTACTATCTGTATGTTTAACAAAAATAATTGCACAAAATGGAGGAGGCCCTGAGCTGCTGGTAAATGGCCAGTAGCTGTTAAGTGGGAATCTCCCTCATTGACAAAAACAAAGATATAAACACACTGTCCGAAGATGTATACAGCCTCTTGTTCTATAACGTTTGACAGGAAAATATGATGGACTCTTAGCACACTTTGCTACATATGTGCTTTTCTTTTGACTGGAAGACAAAAGAACTGTCACGATTCTGTTCATTTAAACTAAGACATGACAAATGAGGCTCATGTGTGAGTCATGGCTTGATCCTTAGCAGTGCCAATTCTCCTCAGTTCCTGCTGAACTAAGAGATGAGCTTGCTTAGAACTTTTCAAAAAAACATCCCATCTAACCCCTGTCAAAGAGTATGAATCTTTCTTTACTTTATCAGAAGCTGGCTCCCAGCTCCAGACTACAGTCCAGAAAAAAGGACAACTGATATTGAAGAATCCATATTATTATATCTATGTATGTAGCAAAAAATTACATATAGAACCTCTAAAATTTATCGGTTGATACTGTTAAAATGAAAAACCTTGGAATTTTAAAGAAAACCTCCATTTTTGCACTCTAAAATTCAGCTGCATGGTATTTTCTTGTACAAACAACATCACCAGTAACTTGTCTGAACACGATAGTAAAATATTCCTGAAGTCTCCAGGTAGAAACAGGGGGGGTGGTAAGTGAAGTTTTCCACAGTGCTCACCAAGCTCCTTCTGAAATAATGGCATTGGTGGTGGTGCGCAAAAAGGGGAAAGAGAGAAGTGGAGACAGCACTATCTAGAACGAACAGGCAAATGTAAAGAGTCATAAAATGCCACAAAGTACACTCAAAAATATAGCTCAAAGACAGTTACTGATTAAATAGAACTAAACAGTGTAGTAAATACTAGTAATTCAAGAACACAATGATTTTAAATCAGAATTAAATAGCTGATAAGGAAGTTGAAATCCACTGTCAGTGCATACGCAGCCAAATCCAGTTTCAGTGCCTGCCAAATATGTTCATTTCTATTAAAAGAGAAATTTAAAGTGTTGCATGCATCCTCGAGGGGTAACATTCCTTTCTCATGATTTCAAGGTTAGGACAGCAAAAGCAATTTTTTAAATAAATTACTGGAGAATGTTGAAAAAAGTGTTTTAAACTGGCAGAAATATATAAAATATGGGAATGAACACCACAACTCACAGGTGAAAGTAGTTCTGTTTCTTAAAAAAACCCAAAACTCTGTATTAACACGGTGACATTCAGAGTCAATCAATCAAGCTGACTGTAATTCAAAATATTCTTTGCCTGCTTTGAAGAAGTAATTTCTCTCACCTTTTGCCTGCACAACCAATTTCGAACCGGCTTAACTAAACATCCATTTAGTTAAATCACTGCAGCTTTTGTTTGTGGACTCTCTCATACTGGTTTACTACCAGATATGTCTGTTTGTCTGTGCAATTTGACTCAAAGAACCAAACAACAGGATCCTGGTTTAAAAGCATCCACACACAAAAGCTCTACTGCTTTCATTCAAAACAAAATAAAAATCCTGTCTTCACCTACACAAATACAGTTTTGTGCCTATAGCAAGCCCCTGAATGAGTTTTGCTAAATTTTGGTTCAGTGACATAGATTATTTTGCCTTTTGATAGGGTAAATTTGCTTGAATTGGTTTTAGGATTTTTCCCCAGTAGTTTAATCACAATAGAAGGACACATAAATAAAGCCCCAGTGAGAAAACGATGCAAAACCACAGGGTAAGCACCTCACAAATTATACTAGTGACACTGAAAAAAGAATAAATAGACTGACCAACCCAAACAATATCTGACACAAGCGTACCAATTGCAAGCCCCTGCAAGGAGTGCTGAAAGAAAAATCAGTAGTTAAAGAAGCTAATTAGTAGTCAGTCTCATGTTTAAATAAGCCTGGAGCAACTTTCTATGGCAATTTTTGTGCTGCTGCTCAGACATAGTTAGTACAATCTGACAATTCAGGGAGAGTTCTCTGAAAGGGTCTAACAGAGTTAAAAGTACAGAACCCAGACTTTTAATGGGATCTGTGCTCCCAAGTCACATAGATAGTTTAGAAATCCCCACTTTCTAAATTGTTAATTCTAGCTATTTGGCTTTTTCTTTTCTTTTCATACACTGTATCAGTGGCACCTGGCCACTTCTCAGACAAAAATACATATTATATAATAATAGCTATATATAGTCTTATAATTTCTAGAAAACACCTTGATAATCAAAAGCTAAAGTTGTAACTTGACTTTTTTGTCTTCCATCCCCTAACTCGTGTACCTCATCAGGACTATTAACACCTACATGTGTAAAACTTTCATTTGATTCTCAGTAGATATACCAACCTACAGAGCAAGAGGCCACCAGCAGTTTTGCATAAAGAACGCCGATTAGCCAGCAGTCTGCAAAGAAAAGCAGCCCTTATGGTAGCTCTTTGTGGCTGCCTTTTCAATATTCAGCCCAACGATGAAAAAACAGGACAGGATTCCAAATGATAGGGCATTTGTTTTAAACATAAAATTAAGTATATATTTGTTATTTATGGAAAGAATTGGTCTGTAGATGAACACAGCTTCAGAATAAATACATACCCATGTCCTGCCTGGTAAAACCCCCAGAAAAACAAAATCAAACCCTTAGATGAGAGGTGCCCTGAGCTAACTAGAACCCCCTAATAGTGCAAACAATGTTGCAGCGATGCCTGGTTTTACCCTGGCATCTGCAAAAACAACAGAGCAACAGTTCACAAGCTTTCTCAGTGGCTAACATACACACACGCACACACACAGGTGGCACTGTGCTCCCTACAGCCATTGTTGTAACTTCGCCAAGTTTTTCTCCATCCACTGGATATTTAACTGAATTGTCTCAATAGCTTCTTCGACATAGTGAAGTTGAGAAGTGTCCTCCAATTTTGACTCAAAGAACGTCTTCACCTGCAGAGCAAGGAAAATGTGCATGTCATACTGAGAAACTGTCATACTGACCAACATACACCAATCTGAAGTTAAGACCATGCAAGGAAAATTACAGGCTAACTGCTCAGAACTGAAAATGGGTAGAGATTAGGTTTCATGGAAATCATAGCAACTACCTGCTTAGCTTCAGTAAACTAACTCAATACCCCTTCATTCAAAGCAGAGTTTTTCAGCTGGGGACACGCAGGCCACATGCAGCCCATGGACCCGTGAATCTGCCTCTCCCAGAGCCACATAAGCAGGGGAGGCCTGTTGGAAGGAAGTGTGCCATCTGGGTGGCAGGGAGGTGGGGGAAAGGAAGGACCAGAGGGTGCCATATGCGCTAATGCTCCCTTTATGCAAGTTGGGGGAGAAGGAGAAAATCCCAGGAGCCCAACCCTAGTGTACGGCTGGCACCATATGTGGACCTAGCAAGGGGGAACAGCCCCAGCTTAGAGCACAATTAAGTAGCAATCATAACATATTTTAAAGAAAAAAATGGCTTTTCAGTGAAGGATTCTGGTAAAGAATGTGATAAATGTGATTGCTTAAAAAGATTCTATCTAAGATGCCTTGAAAAACTACCTATCACTGATGTATGCAAACACCAAAAACTTATAAAAGTAATTTCTAGATGACAATGCAAATGTTAAGTACATGTAATTTATGTGCACCAGCCCATCAACTGCATGCACATGTTTTCTTGGACAATTTTAAAAGATGTTGACCATTAACCATTTCACCAAAAGAAGTTCACTAGTTACACGAAAAACTATGGTGACATCTATACCATTTCTTCATACTCCTGGAATAGAAAATGTGGGAGAAAAAAGAGAAAAGTTGTGTCTGTAGCTGTTCTTCAGCTGCTACAATGGTCCTTTGGGTTCCTGCCAGCGAAGTGGCTTTTAGGCTGCTTCACATTATGCATGTGATATTCATGGTACCCACATGCTCCAGAATATGGAATAAAAAGCCACCTTTGTTCCCTTCTCCCCAGCGATAAAATCACAGAAAGTTAGGGTTGGAAGGGATCTCAGAAGGTCATCTAGTTCAACCCCCTGCTTAAAGCAGGACCATCCCCAACTAGATCATCCCAGCCAAGGTTTTTGTCTACCTGGGTCTTAAAAACCTCCAAGGATACAGATTCCACAACCTCTCTGGGTAACCTGTTTCAGGGTTCTACCACCCTCCTACCCTACTTCAGGACTTTGATCTCTATTTCCTTAATATACACCAAGTGCCAGATCTAAATAATGTGGACCAAAATAATTTCCTCTAATGACAGAGGCTGTTTCAGTATACATACTATCAGACTGACAATCAAGATGGCTAGCTCCTATCCCTAGTTCCGCAACATGCTTGCTCTGTAACCCTGAATCACGCATTTCCCTGTGGCTCTGTATATAGTACTAGAGATAGGACTTGTGACACACCACTGTATAAGGAGTATGTAGTCCATGGTGAAATGCACTTTGTATTAACAGTAGGGATGTCATTTTTTGAGGAGAAACAAAGATTAGGCACCATGAATTTTATCCCACCAACCTCAAGTAGATGTGCCTCTGTTGAAAACTGGCAGGTTGACATTATAACAATGTTCTGGACAAAAAATGATCCTAGATGGAATCTGAAATATGGAAGAAAAAAATTAACTCTTGGTAGCGACGTTATGATGCAAGTTCAAATCATACACTCTATTAAAACTTCTCAGCTAGTAACAAACTTAAAATCGCAAAAAGCAGCTAAGTCATTTAAGGTTTCCGTGTCCCATTTTCAAAAATAACTTTGATAGTTAGAGGCCAAAGTTTTAAGAACATATGAAAATGGGTTTGGGCGTACCTTTTGGAAAAAAACTGTATTGTTTCGTGATAAGCACTGGTATTTCAAATAAAAGACATCTTGTTGTGCTCCCCCACACCAAAATCCCAAAACCAAAAACAGAATAAACCCTTCACAGACCCAATGAATGCATCCCAAGATTTTATTTTTCAATGCATGTGAAAGCACATTAAGATCATTGTGGATATAAGATATAATGTTGTTCAACGAAGGAGAAATCCAGTATGCCCTAATGATTTATCATATTTATTTGCATACCTCACACCTCTAAATATAACACACACCTTGTTTTGGGAAGGCAGAATAAAGTGGGGGAGGAGGGAGCCAAACTGTTCAGAATCTGTTTTCTCATTTAAGACATATATAGCCCCAACTTTAGATTGACAATTTTGAGGGGAAAATGTCAGCACGATATGTGAACAAATAAGGCAGATCATTAATGGAACTGAATAAGCTCTGATGTAACCTGGGAGATTAAGTTTAAATGAAAAGTCATTTTATACCAAGTTCCTCTTTCAAATGGCACTTAAGCAGTTTTGAAAATTTTACCCTAAGTCTTCTTAATATGTAGCTGGATATTCATCCTTCTGCCCAGGGAAAAACTTTATGTCTTATAAATTCTGTCCCTAACCCTTCATGCTCATGCCACCACCGTGACTTACTTCTGTGTAAGTTTTTCCCAGTTCTCTTTAACAAAGTCCCAGGCCAACAAATGTCCAGGAAAACTCTGGCTGATAGTTGCTATGATATGAAAAAGTTCTTGTGCCCTTATGTGGTCTCCCTCGAGGCTTGCTTGCATTAACCTAGGAAATAAAACATGAAGTTTCACAGCTATTGAAACACTTCACAGAAAATTCCAGTGGTACTCACAGGTCACACTGATCAATTTGAAAAGATGTTACAACAGGCCAGTTGTTAGTTAACTATCAGCTTAACCAAGATACTAAATCGACATCAAGACAAGGTACAGGAGTGCTGTTATCAGCTGTAAGCATCAGATGTATGGCCCTATTTATTGCAAGGTGCTCAGTAATCTCAACATTCACTTAAGTTACTCAATTGCCATCACAATGCCCACCACTAAACCCACTGATGAAATGAGATGCAACAATACTGGTTCCACAGCAGAGCGATTAGGAAAATCCTTTAAAGCCTATGCTACTTCTCCCTGACAGTCCTGTAGGTTGATTAGCTAAGTTGTTGGGGACAATGCATCTTTCAGAAGGCAAGGTGGAAATTTTATCCATAAAAAGGAACTGTTATCTATTGTCTTAGTGCTTCATTATCAAGCAAACCCATACCTGGAAGCCTTCGTGCAATTTCTGATTTAAAGCAATTATGTGTTGATCGTCCCAGACTGCAAAAAAATTTAGGCTGATTTTTCTTTTCCTATACCATAGTTTAGAACGTTGACTTCATATATGTACAATAATATAGGGATATTACCACAGATGTACACTTTTGTAAGTGAGAGAAATATAAGGACCTTTGTGTTCAAATTTATGGAAATCTGGGCATAATTTGTTGTCCATCTTTTGCTTTAATAGCCAGATGCCTACTAAGATGTTCAAACATAGTGCTAGCATGAAAACCACCACCAATAATGTTAAATGTTTTGAGAGCAAGGCAGGGACAATCCATGCTTGCAAAGATTCTTACTTCCTTAGTTTGCGCATAATATAATCTTTTGGCTCGTTCATACCAGATCAGTTTTCGGACATCATCTGTCCTGGCTAGGGCTTCAAGCATTTTGCTCTTCTCAGCTTCAGAAACTGAAAGTGTGTACATGGTTAAGAGGAATTCCCAGCCTTCTCTAGTTTTTGCTCCAGCCGTGAATATGGTTTTCATAATGTCAGCAGGCACACTAGATAGGAAAAAAAGCAGAAGAGCAGGTCTGCGTGAGACAGCAAAAAAAAATTCACTATATAAAAACATTATCTAAAATTGCAACAGTGATGCCTTTCATCAGAATGTTTAATTTGGTAGTGACTGTACATTTCTAAGACAAATTAATTCATGCTAAGGAAGGCACTATTCAGATTTTGGTTCACTGGGAAAGGACAGGTTACAGAATATATGGAATCAAAATTAAGGTTTAGATATTCTGTGACAAGAATCGTAGTTATTCTGCAGCAAAAATTCACATTGGTTCTAGACGGAGCAAGTTCTGAAAGATAAAGGTTAACTGTGATGCTGCAACTAGATAATTCTATCTTGAGCTTGCAGCTTAGGAAACTGGGATGGAAACAATTTGTTGCTGGTCTTACAGTGGAAATAACATGTTTTAGCTTTAATTTAGTTTCTCTCTTGGCCTGTGCCATGATAAGAAAATTGGAGGAAATTCAGCAAAAACTGTCAAACGAAGTATAGCCTCCCTAGTTAGGAACCTTCTTCAGAATAACAGGTAAGCATGTAACTAAAGGAATCTCAGTCTAACTTTTTTATACCTCATTGTACCATTAGAATCCTTCCATTTTTTAAACCAGTCAGTGGCAGTGGTGCTACAGGTTCCCAAATTATGGTCGCAGGCAAAGGATAACAATGTTGACCGCAGTTCTTGTTCAGATAGGGTTCCATTGTCAGTCCAAGTTTGGTGATCAATTTTGTTTCCAAGCAGCTTTACTACTCTGTTCTAAGAGTTGAAAGAAAGATGGAGAGAGAGTACAATATTAAAAGTAAAGATAAACTTTTCAGAGAGGAATTCATATATGAGATTAACCTGTAATGAGAGGGTACAGCTACTGCTCATGAATATACATGAGAAACTTTATACAGTCAGCTTAGATTTATTCAAAGGTGCTGTAAGTCAGCTTCTGAGCATCTAATTATTAAGATTGGTCTATGCGCTGAGTGCCACAGATTAACTCAAGGTTATTTTAAAATGATTTAATTAAAACAATATAAATGCTTGTGTAGACAATCTTCATTTGATTTAAAACTAGATTGTATCATTTTAGTTTTGGACTAGTAAGTTTCCAGGTGGATGCTGATCTAATACCATTTTACATATCTATTTATCTACGCAGTTAGTATAATAAAGGTATTGTTTGTAAATCCTTTGACTAAATACTAAATAGCAAAACAGTTAGGGTCCCTCTAAATGTTACAGGTATTGCAATTAACTAGTTAACAGAGCAATTACCTTGAGACCAGCTACATATGAAAAGTACTCATGCCATAAAAAGCTCCAACTAGCTACAATGTTAGACTTGAAAATGTGTACTAACTTTATAGCCGTTTGCTTCAATTTGCAGGTATAGGAGAGAGTCTTCCCCCATGGCTGGGAGGTGCACCATGCCCAGCTGGGGCTGGGAATTCCATGACTAAGAGGACTCTCAGTCCCAGCAGCTGAGGACACAACTTGATCTGGGTTTCAGCAGCAGCAGAGCACAGCTATGATCTCCCAACCCCAGGGGTGTGTGGAGCCTCTGGGACTGGGATATCATAGCTGCTGTGGTCTTCTAGTTCTGGGGGTACATGAAAACCTCTGGGCTGGAGGTTCACAGCTTCCATGATCTCTCAGCCTTGGGGTCTGTGAAACCCTTGGGAATGCGCAATTTCACAATCATACCTCTTGCCACACATCTGGCATGGCAGGAGGCACAACTATGTGGATCACACATTATATCCCACTATACCTTTACCAGCAAGTAAGGCACTTAGTAACAGTGGGTTATTACTTCTTTCTTAATATTTCTTTAATTCAACATTTACCAAAAGCAGTTGAAAATGGAAGTAAAACAGCCATGTGCCAAGGAACTAATTTTTACCATCTGGCTGGGGTTTTCATGCTCCTCTGTTGCTTTGCAGTATAAGACAATAAATGCTAGTCTCAGACCTCTGACTGGAATGAAAAGGTTTGAGAGTGAACACCTTTCAATGGTCTGTTGTTTGGTTTACAGGTCCATACCTGCTTAAAGTACCCTATTGCTCAATGGAAAGTAAACATGTGAAAAATGAACGTTGCTGTAAATAATGAACGAGGGCTAACACATTAAAATTTAAATTGAGAGCTGGGTGTTCGGCTACAAATAAATGAAACTGTCAGGATTTAGAATCTCTCAGCCAGCTTCGGGGACTTCTGAAATAGTAAAAACAGACATTTTCTCCCGTTTCTGCAGTAAAATGTCAAAATTATAACCAAGGGTATTCATAATATTTAGAAAATATTTTGGCTTGTCATTTGTATTATGGTGGTGCCTGGCAGCCATTATCATTGACTCAGATCTCATCATGCAAGGAACAGTGCAAACACAGAATAAGTCCCATAGTTAAGAAGTAATACCAAAGAGCAGTGGGATTAAGGCAAACAAATCAGCCTTAAAACCACATCAATTAGAATTGAATATTCCTTCTTTAGTATCCCAGAAAATAATCTAATAGCCACTTGCATATACCCTACTATTGCAAACACTGTTTTAAAAAACAGAGAGACTTACCACTACTCTTCCTGCAAGTTCCTGCATTCCCCTTTTTTCTAGGAGGCTGTAGATGAGATTCAGTTGGAACAAAGCTTGAGAGATTGGTGCTGTGCTGTCTTCTTTTGTTAGGTAATCAATCAGGTCAAAGGCTTTTGTCAGAGGCACCTTTCCTAGGCTAAAAGATTAATAAACACAAAAGGAATAAAAATGGACTTAGAAACAAAGACTCGCTGGTGAAATGAAATTTGATAGTTGGCATATACCTTCCGAAAATATCCTACAATATCCCTGATTAAATTACAAGAGAGTTGCATTGTAAGCTGAAGAAGTGAAAGATAAAATATAAATAGTTTTTACATTTTATAGACAAGTTTTAGTGCTCTTGTCATTTTAAATATGATAACAGTGGTAAAAAACACATCTTCAATTTGTGGACAGAACAAAATAAAAGATGCAGCATGGCAACAACTGAAAACATTTTTACCAAACAGAATTACTCTGATCGAGGAAGCAGCTGACAGAAAGACCACCCAGAACAATACAACTTAATCTAGCTTTGATGCCAACAGAGAGAAAGCAAGAGCCATTAAAACGTTAACATGTGAGGTAACTATCTTATTTCTCATAGTTTCATAGTAGGTAGGGTTGGAAAGGACCTGAGCAGATCATCAAGTCTGACCCTCTGCTCTGGGCAGGAAAAAATGCTGGGGTCAAACAACCCCAGCTAGGTGATTATCTAGCCACTTTTTAAAGACCCCCAGGGTAGGAGCGAGCACCACTTCCCTTGGAAGTTGGTTCCAGATCCTAGCCACCCTGACTCTGAAGTAGCAACTCCTGATATCTAACCTGAATCTATTCTTGGTCAACTTATGGCCATTGTTCCCTTTGCCAGTTTGTAGATGGCCACCAGAGCCCCCCTCAGCCTCCTCTTGTGGAGGCTGAACAGGTTCAGGACCCTTAACCTCTCCTCATAGGTCCTGCCCTGCTGACTCCTGATCATGCAGGTGGCCCTCCTCTGGACCCTCTCCATGTTGTCCACATCCCTCCTGAAGTGCAGCACCCAGAACTGGATGCAGTACTCCAACTGCGGCCTGACCAATGTCATATACAGGGGGAGGATCACCTCCTTGGACCTACTCATGACACATCTGTGGATGCATGACACGGTGCGGTTAGCCTTCCTGACTGCATCCCCACATTGGCAGCCCATGTTCATTTTGGAATCAATAATGACTCCAAGATCCTTTTCTGCCTCTGTGCTGATGAGAAGGGAGTTCCCCAGCCTACAGGTATGCTGCTGGTTCTTCCTCCCCAGGTGCATCACCTTGTACTTGTCAGTATTGAATCCCATCCTGTTCTCATCTGCCCACCCCTGTAACCTGTCTAGATCTAGCTGCAGCCTGTCCCTCTCCTCCAGCATGCCCACTTCTCCCCATATCTTAGTGTCATCCGTGAATTTGAACAAGGTGCTTTTCACCCCCCATTCAAGTCGCTGATGAAGATGTTGGACAGTGCGGGCTGGAAGACCAAGCCCTAAGGGACCCCACTGCCCACATCCTTCCAGGTCAAAAAAGACCCATCCACCACCACTCTTTGGGTGCAGTCCTCCAGCCAATTTACAACCCATCTGACTGGGTAGGCATCAATGCCATAGTCACCTAATTTCTTGATGAGAATGGGGTGAGAGACAGTGTCGAAGGCCTTCCTAAAGTCCAGAAAGACTACATCCACTGCGACACCTGCACCCAAGGCTTTTGTGACCTGGTCATAGAAGGCCACCAGGTTGGTCTGACAGGACCTGCCTCAAATGAACCCATGTTTGTTGCCCCTAAGCATGATCTCCCCTGCTGGCCCCTTGCAGATGTGCTCCTGCATAATTTTCTCAGAGCTTCCCCGTGACTGAGGTAAGACTAACGGGTCTGTAGTTTCTTGGGTCCTCCTTCCTTTCTTGAAAATGAGGTCCACATTGGCCCTTTTCCAGTCCTACGGCACCTCGCCAGAGCACCATGAGTGTTCATAAAGCCATGCCAGGGGTCCTACAATGACCTCTGCTACTTCTCTCAGCACTCTGGGGTGGAGATTGTCAGAACCTGCTGATTTGAACACATCTAGACACACCAGAAGTTTCCTGACTAGGTCCTCACTGACCCCTGGGTCCATCAGGGATTCCAGTGGGGGGGATGCCTCAGTCCCTGCTCAAAAAAACGGAGGCAAAGAACTCTCCCGTGCGGCAAGTACTTCACATTATATAATAGGAATATGAAGTAAAGCTAGGTTGGGAGGTTGTGGATTCCTATTATGGAATGTGAAAACATGGTACACAAATTCATAGAATCATAGAAAAGTAGGCTTGGAAGGGACCTCCACAGGTCATGTAATCCAACCCCCTGCTTAAAGCAGGGTCATCCCTATACAAACTACCCTAGACAGTGGATTTGTATACCCTCTTTGCAAAACTACAGTTAAGCCTGACAAAACACAAGACTAACACCATAACCTACTACAGGTACAGTAGGGGGACCACAGCAGCTGCTGTAAAGGTTGTTAATATATGCTCAAGACCGTGAGCCCGAGTTGTACTGCTACTCAGCACGTCCACAAGTCCACAAGTGGGAAGGTTAGCTGTGAAATAAGCAAAGGTAGCTCTGACGAATAAGCAATTGTGGACCAAGCAGTGGTAGCATCACCAGAATGTGTCTAGGACAGCAAATGGCAGTGCTTTCCTTCCTGAAAAGCCACGCATATCCTTTGATGGTGCTGTGACATTGTGAGTACAGGCTGTCATTATAATAAGCCTATCCAGCCCCCTCCCATGGGTCTACAAGTTCTCAACAATGGATCATCAGAAGATGTCAGAATCTCAACAGTTGCGAAGGCAGATGAAGGCTGCAGTGGAACAAGATCCCCAGTTGTCTTGGTCTCCTTGCCACTGAATCATGGTCCCATTCCATCAAAAGCCATGTGGAAGCAGATGCGCAGCACTTTCTTCATGATAAAAGAAGTTACGCACAGGCATGAAAACAGGTTTTCCAGCACATTCCTCAAGTCCTTTGACAACCAGCTAATGGTGATGGAAGCAGGATTGTGAGGTCTGGAAGATCCTAGTCACAAACTGGCATGAAAGTGGCAGTTACAAGAAGTCATCTGGCACTTGGACAAAGACAGGAATGTGATTTGGCAGCTGTAACTGACTGAGCAGCCCGCTTCAGGATCCACTCTGGTCACCCCACATGGGGAGGGGACTATGGAAGATGCACCAGCCCATCTCAAACAGTATTCTGTATTTCTTCCTGACTGGAGAACCGCATCCAGTGGGATCACCTTTATTGCAGTTGAAAGTACCAGAGAAGACACACTGTCATTTTCAGCACGTGGAACATCAAGACTGTATGGACAACCCTAATAGTGAAAGCCCAGGGCACTGCACTGCAATCATGCCCTGAGAACTCAGGCGACACAACATCAATATAGCTGCACAAAGCAAGACCCGGTGAGCAGGAGATGGGCAGCTCAAAGAACATGGAAGCAGCTATACATTCTTTTGGAAGGGTAAACAGCAAGGAGAACCCCAACTTCAAAATTGTTTTTGCTATTGGGAATAAACTTATAAACCAAATCAATAAGTTCTCTGTTAGAATTAACGAGCACCTCATGACTCTAGCGTCATCAGTGTGCATGTCCCAACTCTTGACATTGCTGATGAAACCAAGGAAGAATTCGACACCAACCTTGACCGAGTGCTTTCTGACATTCCGAAGGGAGATGGACTTGTTCTTCTCGGTGATTTCAACACCAGAGTCAGAAAAGACTCTAACCTCCAGAATGGAACCATCAACAAGGAAGGAGTTGGAAAAGTCAACTCCAGTGGCATCCTCCTTTTGACCAAATGTGTGGAACATGGACTCACCATCACCAACACCCTGTTCCACCAGAAAAACAGGAACAAGACATCATGGTAACACCCACGATTAAAGCATTCACACCTGACTGACTATGTCATTGTCCATGCCCAGGATCACAAAGACATCCGCATCACCCAGGCTATGTTAGGAGCTGATGATTGCGGGCTGGACCGACCACTGACTCTTCCACTCAGTTATGTCATTCAAACTGGCTCCCAAATGATGGCTGGAGCAAAAGCAAAGCCAATAGAAGATCATTACAGAACGATTCAAGGACCCAAGCAAAAGAGACCTCTTTCACCAGTGCCTCAATGAAAACCTGGTGAATTCCAATCAACAACAATGGGAGAAAGTCACCAGCACGTGGGGTGCCCTTAATGGCATCATTATCAGCACCTGTGAAGAGACAGATGGATGCTCTAACCAAGAAATATCAAGACTGGCTTAATGAGAATTCCTGAGAGAGCCAAAACTTGATGAACTGCAAGTGTAAGGCCTTTTGTGCTTGGCAAAATGACACTAACTCCAAGCAAAAGAAACTGAATCTCTAATAAGCCAAAGCAGAGATCCAGAGGACCTGCGATAAGAAGAACAAATGGTAGAAAGACAAGACCAGGGAGATTCAACATCTTGTTTACTTCCACAATATGTGTGGTTTCTTCAGTACCACCAAAACCATCTATGGTCCAAGCACTCAGGTACCAACCACCTCAAGATGTAAGAACAGAAGAGACCTAATCAAGGAAAGAGAAACCATCAGTTGGAAGGAGCATTTTCAAAACCTTTTCAAGCAAGATTCTGTTGTTGATGAAAGTGTTCTCAACTCCACCCAACAACAGCAAGTCAGAGATGATCTTGGAATCAACCCTTGATGAGGTGAGGAAAGCCATCAAGAAGATGAAGAACAACAAGGCATCTAGAGAGGATGGAATCCTTATGGAAATCTTCAAGGAGGGGGGAGAGGAGCTCACATCACAGCTTCATGCCCTCCATCTTAAAGATCTCGAATGATGAGGAAATCCCAGACTCTCTCAGGGATGCCATGATTGGATAATCTTCAAGAAAGAAGACAAGTCCGATTGTAGAAACTACAGAGGGATCACCTTGCTGTCCACCACAGGAAAGATCATTGCAAGGACCCTCCTGAACCGTCTCCTTCCGCTTGCTGAAGAACTCCTCCCAGAATCTCAGTGTGTGTTTAAGGCAGGGATGGGCAATTATTTACACTGGAGAGCTGCTTAATGAGTTTGGATGAGTTGTCAAGGACTGCAAGGGTAGCCCCACCCCCTGACAGATGCCCTGGCCCCCTAGTCACCATCTTGGGACTGTAAGTCCTACCTCTAACCCCTGACTTTGGCACCAGAAGTCCCTCTCTTGCCTGCAAAAGTACTTTGGGGGGGGGGGGTTTGCCACCTTTGAACCAGAAAAATAAATCATATATTAAAAGTCAAACATCTACTATGACATATTTTAATTTTACAAAAAATATTTTTGTCATGAGTTGTGTTTGTGTTGTGTATATAAAGATGATTGCATAGTAGTTCAAAAACAAAGCCTTACTCTTGTATATTGGGGGGGGAGTGTGTGGGGTGTGGTTGGCAGTGGCTATGGGTGTATGGCGCGTGTGCAGGGTTTGTGAGAGGGTGTGGCTGTGTGTGGGGGGGTGTAGGGTATGTTGTGAGGGGTGTTTGTGTGGAGGTGTTTTGGGGCACAGTGTGGCTGTTCGTGGGGTGTTAAGGGAGGGTGTGAAGTGTGGGGACTTTTTTTTCCCACACAGACTCCCTCCCACCCCCCATCACACATAGCGCCATCACTGGCAGTGAACCCAGATCCATGATGACTCTGCAGAATACTCTAGAGAATATTATTTGCCTCATCTCGGAAGCCATCTCTGGCAGTAGAATGGACAGACGAAGAAATCCAACATCGCCTCAAATGTGCAAGTACAGCCTTTAGACGCTTGAAGAAACAGGTGTTCAAAGATCGCAACATCAGATCCAAAACCAAGCTCATGGTTTATCAAGCAGTCATGATCTCCACTTTGCTGTACGGAACTGAGAAATGGACAACATACAAGAAATATCTAAAGTTGCTGGAGAAGCACTATCAATGCTGCCTGTGTAAGATCCACCAAACCCATTGGGAAGACAGATGCACCAACATTAACATCCTCCTGCAAGCAAACACTACAAGTACTAAGGCAACGATCATATGACATCAACTTCATTGAGCTGGCCATGTCATCCAAACGTCCAACTCCAGACTCCTGAAGCAAGTTTTATTCTCCCGGTTCAGCCAAGGTATATGCTCAAGAGGAGATTAGAAAAAGTCCTTCAGGGATGTCATCAAGGTCAGCTTAAAAAAAATGCAACACTGATTCAATTTGTGGGAGACTATTGCTCAGGACCACAACAAATGAAGGAAGAGTCTGCTGCAAAGATCTCAGTACTCTGAAACCACACAACAACAACAACAGGAGATGAAAGATCAGGAGCAGCAGAAACAGTGCATCAGGGACCAAATCAAGAATTCAGCACCACCCGCCCCATAGAAACATATATTTGAGCTGCAGTAGAGTCTATCCCAGATAGGCCTCATCAGCCATCTTTCGACACACAGATAAGACAGTCATGGAAGACAATCATCCTGAATTGCCAAAAAATAGGAGGAAGAGGATATGCTCAAGAGACGCAAGGAAGAGAGCCACACCCCACCCTTTACAGGGTAAGACAACCCCCCCCAGTGTGTACTGATCTGACCACAGGATAAAATTCCTTCCCCAGATATGGCAATCAGTACAACCCTGAGCACAAGTACAAGAGATTCTTGTCAGGAACCTACATATTTCAGTCCCAGCAGAAGCCCTCGTACAACCCTGTCAAAATTCCCAGCCTTGGCTACTGCCAACACCCAGTGCCTCTGAGGAAGGCTTTAAAAAACCCTGCTGCATATAGCAGCAGGGAAAGGAAACAGAATTCCCTCCCAGCCCCATGCACCAACTACTATAGTCCAGAAGCATGGGAAATACCCACAGTAGAACATAGGCACAGCTATGATTAGATCATCCCCAGCCAGTGGCTGTCCAACCTCTGCTTGAACAGCTCCAGTGATGGAGGGTCCACAACTTCCCTAGGCAGTCTAATTCCACTGCCTCACTGTTCTAACAGTAACAATATTTTTCCTGACATCCAATCTAAGATACCCAATTTGCATTGATCTGGTCTCAGAGCAGAGGGTTGTACTGGATGATCTCTTGATGTCCCTTCCAGTCCTACATATCTAAGGAAAAAAATATTATACTCAGAACCAGGAACCTACCGGTGTCCTTTGCAATACAAAAGGGACAGACACCAGCATGAAATGAATGGAGACCAACATCTGACATGTTTTCATTGAAACTCCAGTGAAACAGAGATATAAAGAGTTTAGTGGTAGTTGAACTTATATATCTTTAAAGCAATTTCTTCCCATGTACTTAAATATAATTAGTCTTTAACCTGACCTAACCTAAAACAAAAAAAAGCAACCCCCCCAACCCCACAAAACCATAAATGAAATCAACTGCTGCCTAGTACAAAGCACTACCCTGCAAGGCTGAAGATATCGTTGATCAAATTGGCTCGGTCTTTTGGCCTGAGAGCAGTGTGATCTCTTTGCAGCAGGTCAATCAGAATCTGCCAGTCCTCTTCAGCATAGTGCACTATGTAGTAGCCATTCATGTCCACATTGAACTTCACCCATTTAACCTCTTCCGACAGTTCAATTTTAGCTAATTGAAAGACAAAAACAGATATTATGTTAAACTGATATTCTTCAAAACCCGTTTTCTAATTCCATGTCTCTAGAGCAGTAAATGATCTGGATCCAGGTTATCCAAGAAGTCAATTCTCTTCTCAATTCCCAACTTTCCATTCTCCCAATTCTCCTCCCAACTGCAAAAACACAGAGTCAGTGTGTTATATCATGGGAATTTGTTTGGTAAGAGAAGTGGTGTTCAGGTCAGAATTATACTCTTCTCCCACCTTCACTCCTTTGTCTGCTAGACTTATCAGAGCCACAATTTGCCACTAATTATACCCAGGCACTCCCAGAGGATTATCTGAACAAAGAACACAACGAATTAGGCAATGTAGGGCAAGTTTAGTCTCTTCACTACAATGTCAAGAATGGATTCAGTTACAACATGCAAACTTCTGAAGCCTAGGCCCCTACCACACATTACACTTAAGATGTGATTAACCATTTAATCACATCTTAAAATTTTAACCTAGGCACACATTAAAGTAATCAGTGGCATCATAAAACAAGGAATAAGCCACAAAGTTATTCTGCAAGAAAAACGTACTAACTTGGTGGCTGATTCCCATCACACCATTAACTGTGTGCAGGTGAACCCCGTGACTAGGAGCTCTGTCAGCTGATCTGGGCTTCCAGCTGTGTGGGGTGCACTATATGCTCCCGCAGCTGGGAGCCTCACAAGCTGATGGGGCTCCCAACTTTGGGGACACACCATGGCAGCAGGAGGCAGGTTACCTTATCCCCCCTCTACTGACTGCACTCCCACCATCTTCCCTTCTACTGCCTCCCTATCCCCCACAACCATCCTACCCCCCTACCATCTCCCCCACCACAGCAATGAGTGGAAAGCAACCAATTTAAGATGACCTTCCAATAATTACATTAAACCTATACACAGAAATGTATAATAAATTTTTAATTTTCCATGTATAGAATCTAATTATTGGGGTGAAAACCTAAATTCACCTTGGTTTTGCATAAATATGGTAGTAACAGAGTTATAGCCTTTTAATCCAGCTGCAGATACTATTAGAGAGATCACTGGCTCTGCTGTTACTAAAGTACTGTACAGCTTCCACAAGCAGTTTCTGATAAGAACCACCCTTACAGTAAAAGAAACATTAAGGTAAACCAGATACCTTCAACCTTTATCAGAATTGTTTAAAAGAAACTGATTCAAGAAACTTAGTTTCAGATTCTGATAACTAAATCACGGTCACATAAATCACATGTTCTACTGCAAAATAATTCACATGCTCTACTGTATAATAGTAGTGAGGAACTTAAGAAATTACACATGAAGTTACCATGCTAATGCTCCATTCCCGAAACAAAAATAGCATACATTTTAGATACAAGATTAAGAAAAAAATACTTCCATGATAATTTATGTTATTAAATGCCAGATTCTGACACAAAACAAGTGGGCTGCAACTCAAGAGTTCTGCTAAGAAGAAAAAAAAATCCTCACTCATGAGCACTAATTCTATGGCCCATTTTTCAGGTCTATAACAATCCCCACAGTTCCCAGTTACAAAGCAATCATTGTAATAGTAATCCACTGGTTCCATTTCACACACAACTCCCCTCAGCAAAAAAACCAAAACAAACAAAAACCAAAATTTCTATAACATGCAAATACAGACAGAATATGGATGGCACACAGTTTCAGAGCACAGAGATAGATTTGCATGGATTTGCAAAGTACAGACTCATTGCATCCACATGTTGATTTTAAATTCCAGGTGCCTTGTTAAACCTGGATTGTGCTTTTTAGAATATTAAAGCCATTACAGTATAGTAGATGCACTCCCTGCTGCCTGCCACCACCCCCATCACCTCATGTTAAATGGGGGAAAAAACCCTGCCTTGGATTAGAGTAAATATGGTCCTTGACTACTAACTGCAATGAAGCAAAGTGCAGATGCATAAAATTAACTTGGTTTTTCAATATGTCAGGTAGCAATCAACTTTTTAACTATCATGTCAAATGACAAAGATCCAGAAACAGCTCAGTGGAACTGAATAATGCCACTGTCAAAACAAAACAAAAAATCCCTACTTCATTAAGCTACTGTACTTTTAAGAGTTGGAAAAAATTCTTTTATGGGGATGTACATATATATGCTATTTTAAAGTAACGCTAAAGGTTTCAGACTTGCACTAAGCATTCACCTTTAATTTTGGAAGGCTTCCTTCAAAATAATAAGAGGTGGGAGAGACATTGCACACAACATATCACTGAAGTATGGACCAATAATAACAGCAAGATTAAAGGTATTTTGAAGAATGGGCTTCATCCTCAACCCGTAAAAAGTAAGTCAATGAAGATACCCCGATGCCAATGAAGTCAATGGTAAGGTAGCTAAATGTTTTTGGTACAATACTACCACTGTACGACATCGTACAGATTAGTCTCAAGAGATTCAAAATAACCACCACAGGAAAAAGAAGATCAAAATAAATTTAAGTTCCAGAATGGATTATTTTAAGGTATAAAACAAATAATACCTGAGAAGGGAAAAATGTTTCTTCACACCCATAGCTATGTGAGGTGGTTAAATTTCTCAGGACTGACTCTACAAAGAACACTCCACAGCCTGTCAGGCTGGGGAAAAACATCTAGGTCTATGTTTTGCTCCCAGCCATTTGCATCAGTCATGGACGAGGAAAAAATTTTCCTGGAATGGTTACCATCCACCAGTGCACTCTGTAATACAGGCACTAACGTTTTAATGCAACAATGTTTGATACTACCAACTGATAGCTGACTATAATCTCATCCATTTATAAAAAGTTTAATTTGCTCCACTTACAAAAATATTGCTGATATGCTGTTATTTTTTACCCACAGATGTTATTTTCTTTGCCACTGTACTGTACACCCTTCACTTCAAGACCTACTCAAGGGTATGCAGACAAAAGACTGATAATTTACAAAAGGAAGTTAGCCTGTGTACACTACATAAATTTACTAGAGAGGCTCCAAATCACTTACCTGACTTTTGGTTCAGTAAATATACAGTAGGAAAATGAAAAGTGAGGTTGTGGTTGCTAGTCATGTAAGTAAGAGGAATATGCCACAGGTAACTGTAAAAGAAAAAAATATATATATTTTACAGACATATTATACAATATTAATGAAAGATGAATGTAATCAAGTTTTCTATTTGTTGGTGGTCTCAGTCATTTACTTTTTAAAAACTGCTTTAACACATTACTGGCATTTGAACACCATCATAGGTTAAAGGAATCTATTCTATGCTCTCAGTCACCTCAGGATTCGAAGGGTTCACAGACATCAATGAATTTTTATCTTCAAATTTTCTTTGGGAAGTAGAAATGTATCCTTATTCTCTTTTTGCACTGTAGCACACCAACTAGTAACAGTAAGTAATTTAGCCAAATCCACACCAAAAATCTGTCACAATGACAGGAATGGAACTTACAGCATTTCATTCCCAGCCTAATATTTTGTTCACAAGACCTTCGCTCCTTCATCCCCTCTGTCTTGTTCCACAGTTTTGCATGGAATTTATTTGCAAAATTCAAGAACAAGAGTCGCGATTCAAATCTCATTAGTGAAAAGTAATCAGTTATGGAAAAAATTCACAAGTAGAAGATTATACATTAATCTTCCATGTAACACTGGAATTTTTGTTGTCACTAGATGTAACACGACTGAGAGGGATGACGTGGGTTAATATGCAAAACATTCCAACTACCTGAAAAGCTTTTAGGAACAATTTACAACTTTTTTTCATGTCACCTCTACCTCCAAAATAAACAGGAAGAGACACGGCACAAACTCCTCATGAGACAAATTTATTTTAGGACAACATCTGCAAGATGCAAACATCCCCAAACCCCCTTAAACTTCAACATCAGTAAGGTAAAACAACATTTCCAAGGGTTTGGCTCTACATGTCAGACTTGAGAAGGTCTTTGCCTTGTTAAATAATAAGGTAAAAGTTCACGGTACCAAAATGCCATTGCAAATAAAGGAGCTCTGTGGTTTTCAGTTATTTTATCTTCACTTCAGTATTTCAACACTATAAAAAAGAGCTACTGCCTTCTCAGCCTTTATTGTGATGAAAAATACACCTAAACAAGGTATCATATTAATGTGAATTCATACGTAAACGGAGAGCTTTGTTTTCTGCTTTCTATATTGCTCTGTGTCAACACTCAACCTGAAGTCTTAGTCTAGTAACAAATCACTTCCTCTTCTGGAACTTCTCCAAAATCCTTTAACACCTGGGATCCTTGCAGAATTCTTCCAAACCACTTCCTGCCTCAGTCCTCATGCACCTGCCCTTTTTGTACCCAATTACTTGAGTCAGAAGGCTTGATAAATGGAACTTCTTGGAAGAACTACTTTTATACAGACCAAAACACCCCAACAAAAAACTAAAAGAACAAAAACAAACAAATCCTGAGAATTACTCTAGTGCTTATTGCAGTTCATTATACAAAAGCAAATTTTAAGATTTTGGAGCTCTTGATAGCCATGGACAGGCATTAACATTTGCAGCACTACATTCAATCTGTTTGTAGCACTATAAAGATGGAAATGGTACTACTCCTTTTGAAGAGGAACATCTCAATTCTGTAGCATTATGTGCAATGCCTATAAGGTTATACATGGTGCTAAAGGAGTTCTAGGACTTCCAGCATCCCACAGTTCTCCACTCCCCACCCCATCTTCCAGGGCAGAAGCCTGGTGGGGTGGGGAGGGGATAGGGTAAAGGATCTCTGCTGCCTCTACAAGATCCCAAGCACTGGTTCTCCTCGCCCCTGCTGCCCCACCAGCAGGTGGACTATCTTGGGTAGCTGCTATTTTTCAGCAGCTTCCAACTGATCAGTGACAGTGGGGCAGAGGACGGGCTGGTAGTTACTCAGCTCCCCTAGGAGTGGGGGGGAACCCATGAAACAGACCCTATTGCCCTCTTGGCTAAAGAATTCACTTTTGAGGAGACATTATAGCTCTCCACCCAGGGTCCTGGAACACATATATGCTCCACTATATTTTTGTGCCTCAGCACTTGGTACCACTACAAGTAAATGCCTGTCAACACCCTATATTTCATTTCTACATTTACAAAACTGTCTGTAAATGCCAATTTACAGGAATTGCCAATCATTGTTCAAGGTATATAACAAAGATTGTGTGCACTGCGGTGACTCACTCTCCTTAGAGTGCCATCAGAGGAATTACTGGACTTTGTCAAAGAGGAATATGAACTTTCCCAACAGTTAAATTACATGACTAAAAGGTAAGCTGCAGTGGGGTATGCGTTTGTGGAATAACCTTGCAGATGAAGTCTGATTCTCCGATCCCGTACTTCGTAAAAATCTCTCCTGTTCCACGTGAATGGTCTTTCCTTTTCTTTTAACAGTCACTAGTGGAAATCCTGTGTACAGAATCCAGGTTCTCATCATTGCTTTTACATCTAGTGTTCCATTGGTAATCTATAAAAAACAAACATTCACATTCACACTCTGGAAGGAACTGACCAGTATTGTCCACCTGTCTTTTTCAACCATCTCCTCACAGCTCACTAGATGAGAGTCAACTTGGAATTTATACTAATGCAAGAAGAGAGATTAAATTTCTGTACAGACTCTTTGGCCTGCCAATTCAGTTAGTAGTAAGAATGATGAACAAATTTTATTTTCTTGGGAGGGCAGGGGGGAAGGAACCCAAGTGACACCTGAGCAAGAAAGAGAATTCTGCATAGACTAAGGTGAGGTGGGAATAGGTACAAATAAACTAAAGTACATATGCAAAACATTTTATGGCATTGCACTCTTTTTACTTTGTTTCTCCAGAATTCTGATAATGTTCTAGATTAGAAGAATATTTAAATTATTGTAGAATAAATATTAGGAACTGAATTAACAGAGTCAGACATGCTTACATGTTGAGACTTCCATCTGCGGTTAAACAATCCATTTTAATTTAGAAGCCTTCAGTATTTACTCCCCACCCTACCATTTGCCACTCTTAAATAATTAATCCATCTCCCCATATATCTTGCTAATATGCTTTTATCATAAGGAACATTTACATTTTTATTGATACTTCAATTTTCACCCCAGACAGTAAAGTAGTTTATAAAACAGCTATGCATTTTCTCCTCTCTACCTATATGGAAACTAATGCCCTGATCCAGGGAGTAACCCCTATACAAGCATATTGGACACAATGGAGCTCTGCATGTGCAGAATAATGAATAATGAGCAATTTATTTTCTGAGTTATTACTACTGTATCCAGAAGAGCTATATTTCATCTACTTTTTTCATCACTAAGTTCGGTACCCTATTAATCACAGGCAATGACGATCCATAAACTGATCAAGCTTCATTTTAAGATTAGCTGCACAGACAGATTCTCCCCTCACATCCTCCTCCTTTGTCCCTTCTACTAGCTGTTCTCCTTGTAAACCTGGAAAACCTTCTCCCACCCAATCTGTTCTGCTCTATCACTGTCCCTCCTTCATAATATGTTTTAAGACCTACATGACCTGGTCCAGTCAGCAAAGTACTTAATAAATGCTGCCCAACAGCTCCATCAAATCATTTTGCTTTTCCCATTCCTAAATCTTTGTTTCTTTGGTAACATTGTGATTAAAAGACATTAGTCTTCTTGCTTCTCTCTACAATGTGTGGCACCAGGCTAATACATATATTTAGTGCCATTAAAACCACCCTGTTCAAAAAACAACAACAAATCCCATTCCCCTCAACCCAGAAATAATTGAACAGCTTATACTTTAAGCATGTTAACGTTCAATGGTATACCTCAGTTACTCCTAAATTCACTAAAAGTAGGAAGAATCCTGACAAGGATTTTTTTTTCTCCTACGGGATGGGCTAAATAGTTTACTTGGGTTTTTTTGAGGATTTCTTTTAATATTTATGTGCCTGTTTCTTCCTTTTGTTTACTTTTCCTCTGTTTGGGAGACTATGCAAAAGCTGTGGACTTTGCATTTAGCGATGAAGAAAATCAAGACCTTCCAACTGAAATTAATCATAAGGGACTGATTTCCCATCGGAATAAACTGCATCATCAATTAAGCCACCAGTTCACAACCCCGGGTCGTGACCCAAATGCGGGTTGCACAGGCAATGCCAGCAGCACTGCACAGAAAAGATGAGCTGCGTAGTGGGTCAGGAACTCCACCGCCCCTGGCCTGCCACCACTGTACTCCGCTCCCAGCAGCAGTGCATGTGAAAAAAAGATTGGGAACCACTGAGTTAAGCAGTAAAGTAGGGCAACAACAAGAGCTTTTGAAAAATCTCACCTTTCAATTTTTACTAGAGGAAACTCAATTCTAATTTTTCTTCTATACTGAGATCTAAATCCTGGAAATGTTTAAGCAATTGAGTAACTTTACTCCTGTCTAGTCATACTGACTTCAAGAGAACTCCTCTTGTAAGTGAAGTGTACGTAGGTTCTGTGCTTGCAATACAAGCACTATGTCCACAAAAATACATTATATTTATTCTGGAAGAAAAGTCACCAGGACTGTACACATGGCAATTTAAAAGCTGGAGAGCTGCCTATTGACAGCCTACCCCTTTCCCAGGCAGAGGAGATGACTAGCTACCAAGTAATGGGTTCCCCAATGGGTGGGAGTGTCCCACGGAGCAGTCTTCTAAATGGAGAGCTTGCCTGTGTCACTCTCCAGCCAGGGGTCTGGACATGCATATGCTACAGTTTGCAGACTTTCTCTTGGTAAGAATATCACAACGTTTCTTATCAACAGAAATGAATGCCCACCTGTGGTCTATGCTACCCCATCCCAGGACTATTTTCAAGAGAAGACTGAAAGGAGTACTAGCAGTATTGGAAGCTTTTCTTCTAGGCATCACCATTGCTCATTTATGTTTGTGGATGATACAGAAAACCTGAACAGTCATCATGATCAATAATAAGCAATAATAAGCTTTCAAATAGTTTACAGGCTTACTTAGCAGCAGTAATACAAAGGGGAAAAACACTTTTCATTTCCCAGTGTAATACATCATGTACAAAACAAGATTAATAACATAACTTGGACAGTTACCTCATTCATGCTGTCCCACAAGTCATCACTTTGGGTGGATCCGTAACTGTGATTTAGCAAATAATTCTGAATGCCAGCTTTAAAAACATCCTCACCAAGATAGTTTTTCAACATCAACAAAAGAGAAGCCCCCTAAAAATAAATTTGTAAGAGAAAAAGAAATGTACAGTACTTGAAGCCTTTAACCTGTGTATGCTTCTTCCACGTAAAATAAATGGTGCTCTAGTGAATGGGTCTTTGGTGCTTTACAGATTTCACTGACAGTATTATTAAGAACTGTAGGTTGCTGCCCTTGTGACAGATGGTGTGAGATATAAATACACAAGTAACTAAAATGCATACACAGAGCAAACAGAAAAAAGTAAGATACATTGGTAAAATGGAACATAGTAAGGAGGAATGCTAACAAGTACAGATGCAGCTTGTTTAAAGACTTGAAAAGCAAAGAGATTTTGTGAAACAAGCATTCCAAATAGCCAGTTTTGCAAAAAACTGAACACTAAATTTAAATCTCACATCCATCAAGGTCACCGAGCAAGCCTGTGGCAACATTCCTGCATCAGAGCTACCTAGTCAATAAATGGCCCGAGGACAGAAAAATTACATATTCTAATGCAGATGAACACAAGCCGACCTTGAGGCATGTACAGATGTACTTCACACAGTTAGTACTAAAGCATACACTGAAGATATATAAATATTAATACTGTAATAATAAAACTCCAGCAACCCCCCCAGCAACTAAAAATGTGTTCAAAACTACCCTATATACTATTCTTAGAAGTCTGGTATAAAATTTTTAGAACACAGAATATTTTCCTTCTGAATTATTCATGCACTGTATTTACATACACTCACCTCTTTTTCCTTCAAATATTAGCCATCCAAAATTGGAATGTGTTTTTTAAGTGAGGAAACTAATATCCACAGCAGAATGAGGGAGGCATGGGGATGCTGGAGTAGCTAGCAGGAGTTGGCTCCATGCTGGGTATGCATGCAGGGCAGAACCCACTCCTCAGTATTTACTCGTTCTCTCCTTGCGACCAAAGCTTTAACTTGGTTACAGCCACTACCAAACTGACAGTAATTTTTGGCTGAGTTTACTGGATTGTATAACAAAAGTGTTACTTGCAAAGAATCAAGGAAGATGATTCTTCCACTCTACTCAGCACATGAAGTACTGTGTCCAGTTTTGGGCCGCATGCTTCAAGAAAGATGTGGGTAGGATGGAAAGAGTCCATCAGAAAGCAACAAAAACTATTAGAGCCCTGAAGAAGGTGACTTACACGGAAAGACTGAAAGAGCTAGGATTATTTAGTTTGGAGAAGAGAAGACTGAGGGGAGGGGATTTAAAGTTAGTCGTCAAATACCTGAAGGGCTATGATAAAGAAGATGCAGATAGGATTTTTTTTCTGTGGCTGCAAGGGACAGGACTAGGAGCAATGGCCTCAATCCGCAGCAAGGGAAATTTAGGTTGGAGATTAGAAATAAATCTCTCTCATCATAAGGGTTGTTAAGCATTGGAACAGGATACCAAGGAAGCTGTGAAAAGTTCTAGGGATAGAGATTCAACAAGCAGGTTACACAGACAATTCACTGGGACAGTTTACTTAGGGATGATCCTGCACTGAGTGAGGGACTGAACTAAATGACCACGTGAGGTCCCTTCCACACCTATTTTCCTGAGCCAACAAATCTGGCAATTTTAAAACTAACTGCTTAATTCACGATAGTGTGTGAATTCTGGGTTTATTCTTCTTTCAGTTAAACTGGAAACATATTTAGGTAAGGTGAACATGAAGAACATGCACAGAATTAAATAAATAATAAAATAAATATCTGGAATATATCTCAGGATATAACTGAGTTCTGCCCAACACAGGACTGAAAGGTGAAGGGGAAAGTAGTTTTATAGCAATTACATCCTCCTGACCAAGGCACCCCACCCTAATTATGAAGGATTTTTTTGCATTAAAGCCTAAGTTATTTCCCATACTTAGACTGTGTTTGGGGGAGTGAGGAGGAAGGGGTGGAGAACAGAAATAACCCTGTAGTCTCTTCTGGTGCCATTTAGGATATGTTCTTATATTTTCAAAACATTTGGAATTACCTTAATATATGTAAGTGCATCAAACATTTCTTCAATCTGCTCTGAAGACTGGACAGCAGAGGAAACTGGATGAGAGGAGTTCAAGGCGTCTTTCCTCATGGTCTTGAATTGTAAATTCAGCAAATCTTCATCCTAGATTTAAAAAAAAAAACCCCAAACAGGCTGTTTATGCCCTAATGAGAATTAGAACTTAATTTGACTTAAGCTGAAGTCAAGTCGAAGCACTCTTTCAGTCACCTGAAGTTCAGAGCCAGAATTCAGAGTAGTTGCAGCAGAAAACTTTAACTGTTCTCTTCCCTGTGGACCTGGAATAGTGACCTAACCATCTAACGCTCTTCTGAACATGGACTCTCAGTTTTCCTCTTTTTTATTGACATTCACCCTGATTTATAGGACAATGCCAAAAGGAGACAGCAAACTACAATTAACCCTTTTCATCCCAACCTGTGACAGCAGAAACTTACTCACAGACTGACAACTACAGTTCATATAACTTGTATAACTCAGGTGTAGAGGTCTACCGATACATTAGTCCAACGCGTATCAGCACCAATGATGAGCAGAGCGTCCAGCTGGTAAGTCTGTTTGGGAAGGGAAGGGGCATGGGGGGGCAGGTTGAAGCTCCCATGGTGAGGGAGGGAGTGGGGCTGAGGCAGGCGCTGTCCAGCCGGGGCAGAGTGCGGGATGGAGTTGTGAGCGGCTTGTCTAGGGGGCACAGGGAGTGGGAAGCAGTTCTCGCCACAGTGTGCACCCCTGAGGGAGGCATGGGGAGTGTGTACCCCCCAGATGTGTGCGTGGGGTCAGGGTGGGCTGCTGCTGCAGGCTGGGGCAGCATCAGGCTCTTTCCAGTGGGGGCATTGGTCTGGGGCTGTGCTCAGGGCAGGTGACAGCAGAGGCGCTGGGAAGGAGGGTGAATTCTGGGGTGGCTGCAGCCCACCCTGTAGAACGCCCCCCTCAAACCCTGCGCTGCCAATGCCTGCCCCAAGCACACCCCCAGCCCAGAGGCAGCCTGCCCTCACCCTGCGCACAGATCTGGGGGGCACATACCCCTCTTTGCCTCCCGCAGGGATGCATGCAGCAGCAGGAGCTATCCCCGCTTCCCCATGCCCCCAGACGAGCCACTCACAACTCTGATCTGCACTTTGCTCTGACTGGATAGCACCTGCCCCTGCCTCACTCCCTCCCAGGCACCGGCTTCGGGGGAGGGGGGAAGGGGCAGAAAAATAGCAGTTGCTAACACAGCCATACTGCCAATGTAGTGATAGTTATAAGTCACCACTGGGCTCCCAGCTGTCTTGTTATACCTCTGGCCAACACCTTGTAAGCCAATCTTTGCAATGCCCAGGAAGAAGCATAACATGTCAACAAGAACTCAAGGCCAAAGACTCAGTCTCTACACAAACTATTTCTCTCCCCAGCATGCATGCAGTGATCAAATTACACTGAACTAAAATGTATTTTAAGTATTTTTTTAGATTTAATATTTTTGTAGACTGTGTAGACATTTTTCCTTGTTTCTTAGCACCACCAAGTGGTGAAACCAAAGGCTTCAAATAAGCTGTATATGTACATAACTTCATACAGAAGTAAGAGCAGCAAGGAGACCCTAAATTAGATATACATACATGGAGCAGGTAGGTTAAAACAGACACACACTGTGTGAAGCATGATGATTCAGCAGTAAACTCTGGAGCTAGCTTTTAATTTCTATTTCCTATTCCAATATATATGCTGCAGTGGGAATTGGAGGACACCTATAAAGACAATTTTCAGATGGGCATCTGCTACTAACAGGCTTGTGTATGATGCCTGGTTCCAGGAGTAGAATGTACAAGCCCAAGTTAAGCACATACGGGCAAGCGTAAATCTGTAAATCTACTACACCAGGCAATTTTCTAGCACACTCATGCTGCAGCAGTGCTAATTCCCTTACTTAGAACTGCATATGCAAATACAACTACATTGCTTTTGCTTGAAGGATTATCCTGTGCTGAGCAGGATACCAGGGCACAACTGCCTCGTATACCAAGTTTGTAGTGACATAGCCTGAGTTTTCTGTACAAAAAATGAGGAGGAGTTGGGTACCAAGACTTAGGATTTGCAGCCAGCACACTGAGTGGTATAGACACCTCCAAAGCGAAACGTTGAAATGTTTCTGTGCATGTCTGGAACACAAAGTCTCTTCTGAACTTCAGTGCCTACATGAGTTCAAGATTTTGTAGCCAAGTGAGGTGGGCACTCCTCTGATCCCCTCATTTTTAAGCATTGTATCCAGTGCCTCCGTAATATAAAATGTATAAATAGTCCTTCCTTAGGACCTAGCAGGCATCCAAATACCATCTAAATTCCACTTTAGGCCCCCAACATATACAGCAAAAAGCAGCACTGGGCAGCTACCTAGCCTGGCTCTGCCTCGGCTAGCTCAAGAACCAAAAGCTGTACAGCCACATTAGCTTAAGACCTGACCCAATACCCTACTCCTCAAAACGTTCATTATCCCAGGTGCTTCGCTTATGCTGTCATGACTGCTTCTGTAGCTTGGGTATCTCTGCACAGCAGTGCCTCATGCCACGCAGACTCAATACCTCAGCTAATGGATTCACAGCTAACTCAAGGTATCTGCAGAGCATTGCATTTTACCATGCAGAAATAGCCCAAATGCTTTTCCTGGATCTGGTCCTTAGCATTCAATATTATGCAACACCTAGAAACACAGACCTATTTATCTGCTTTATACTGCTTTATATAAAAATGCAGACAGCACAGGGGGGGAAACGGGAAATGTACAGACTGTTGAAAATCTGGCTGGCTTTTAAAATAAGTTTTTAGATTTCATACCATTTAATACAATAATTTCATTAGTAAGTCACCCTATGTATAGTATGTTAGATGATGAATTCCAAGGTAAAACTCATGAAAAATACATTGAGTTAGTCATTTAATGTTAGAATTAAACCAGTCTTTTCTATCCTTAAAAAGGGAATAAGATGTCAGATAAAATGCAGTACTTACACTATGTAGATCTGGGAAAGTTTCTTTCAAGGCTAAATATTCCATAAAAGTAGCAAATCCTTCATTCAGCCAAAGATCGTTCCACCACTCCATAGTTACTAGATTACCAAACCACTAAGAAAACAAACGCATACATGAATTTCCCTCACACATGCAATCACAGAAAAAATGAATTTCAGCCTCCATATAACAAATGGATAGTGAATAATTAAAGGTATGATGTATATAAACAAACTAATCCCCATCTCCCAAATTTTACAAAGAGCTAAACTACAAGCCCTATAGCATGCCCTATAGGGCATTTATACATATATGTTTTCATCCCATGACATGCTAAAGATCTGGTGGACTGGAGTCTGCTTTGCATTTGAACCGACTTGCACTGTGCTGTGTTGCATGCAGCTGTACAAGTGGCAAAATGCATGTCAACATGTAGAAAATGGCGGTGGTGCGCTTTTGAACTAGAACACCTTTGACTTTTACTCACTGCAGTACGAGCAGGTGCACAAATATCCACTGGTTTTACTACAAGCCCTACAGCATATAGATCTGTTATTGCACAGACAACCCAGGAAGTAGATTGTACCAATGCTATTTTCCTACTGCAATAGAGAAATAGATCTGCAAGCCTTTTATCTAGTGCAGTAAGCTAAGTTATTGTTACCTTTTCTGTGCATTTCAGTGACAGAAAGCTGCACTGGTAAAAATACCATTTAAAAACAGGATCATTATCAATATTTCAGTCTAGTACCTGATGGGCCATCTCATGAGCTATGACTCTTGTTACCAGCTTTTTGTCAACTGCTGAAGAGGTTTTGTTGTCATAAAGGAGTGTTGTCTCTCGAAAGATGAGCAAACCCCAGTTTTCCATAGCACCTGCTTCAGTATCAGGAATTGCTACCAAATCTGAAAAGGAAATAAACCATGTTTTTTATGCCACTGCTTCACACTAATGCCACATTTCAAGTCAATTTGATAAATCTTACTGCTTAGGAACTGATGTGCAAACAGTCATGCACTAGCTTTAAGTACAGAAGTCATCCCATTGACTTTAAGCAATGTATATTGAGAAGTTATTTGGCAGGGATTTAGACAGAAAAATCTGAAACATGAATAGAATTCTGTGCATCTTTTTGAATGTTTGGTGTCAGGTGTACGCTGAATTTTCCACATTTAATAGTAATCATCTTTCTTAAGCCCAAAGGACACAGACTTCTGGGAACTATTTCCACATACCAAATTCAAAAAACATCAAAACTAGGGCTGTCAAATGATTAAAAAAATTAATCATAATTAATTCAGACAGAAAAAAAAATAGTTGCAATTAAACACAAGTTCAATTGGGCAGTTAAACAATAAAAGAATCCCAATTTATTATAAATATTTTTGGATATACACACATATACAAACCCTAAACCTGGCCCTCCAACCCGTCCCCCACATACACTTACCTGCATCCAGGTGAGAGTGTGCTCCTAGGACCCTGACTGGGAGGGGGGAGGGGGCAGGGGGGGATGCTTTTCTACCAGCAGCTCAGGCAGGTACGCACCAGCGATGGGACAGAGGCTGCTTTTGCAACACTGGCAGGGGAAAGGGGGTACTTCCCCCCCCCATCACCAGGAGTGATTAACACTCAGTAAAAAAATTAACACAAAATTAAATTAACGCATTAATCACGGGCATTAATCACAATTAACTGACAGCCCTAGTCAAAACATGTCTGAAATTATTATTAAATAGATTTTAGATGTTTGGAGCCGGGAGGTTATTTGTCCATTATTCTGGTTTTTTTAAATATACAACAGTTTCAATTGAAAGTACAACAAAAATTATACTACTTAGAAATGTTATGGGAAATTGGGTGGCTTTTTTTTAATTAATAGGAAAAACAAAAGATCTTACCTAATTTTTTAAGAGGGTAGTCTATATAAAAATATTTTTGATAAAATTCCAGGAACTTCACTGCTGTATCTAAGGCATACTCAACTTGGCCTAGGTTCTGTGGCATGGCATAGACAGATACCTGGGACAAAGAAAGGCAAGAAAATATTTAATGAGAAGCAACCACAAATGGCTGGGGAAGAAAATAGATGCAGAAAGCAAAAATAAGTAAAAGCCTCTCTGGAGTGGATAAGGTTACCGATTTGGTTCTAATTTGATGGAAGTCTCATATATCTACACATACATGCATGCTTCTGAATATATATATATAAAATTTGAAACTAAAACTTCTACAGTTTTCACTATAGCTGCTTTGTCATTTATAGACCGTGGCTGAAGTATGTAGCAGGGGAAATTTAGATTGGCTATTGGGAGGGAAGCAGGGGAGGAAAAAAAAAAAAAAAACCTCTCAGGGTGAAGATAACAGCCCACCTAGAAAAGCTGAGGAATCTGCACCCTTCCGATAGTTTAATCTGGGATGATCGTGCCTTGATCACAGACAATATGATCTCCTAAGGTCCCTTCCACCCCCACTTTAAGATTCTAGGTTTATTCCATCACATCCACAGGAAAAAAAGCATGTACCATTGGTCTGGGTCCTGATGCATGTCATTGTGCTTTGGATGGTATCAAAGAACAAATTCTCATGAGAGAATGACTTGCACAAGTCTCCTCACACCTTAACCTGGATTCAGTGCATGAAACAGACCAGGGACTCCTTTACTTTGAAAGTCTGAGGGTCTCCTTGGTACTAGATTCTTTGAAGCCAATATAGGGAGCTTATGGGATGAGGCCACAGGATTTTACAGAACCAGTTACCACAATCCTTCTCTGTCTGGCTCACTCAATTCAACAGCTCTGAGGAGTGACAAATGCTATTACACAACTGGACAGTACAGGAATTCTATCATTTTAACCTCCCTACTCTTTCCATCCAAAGCCTTACAAACTCAGCATTTGCACCAGGGAGTGACATTTTCTCCCTAATACACATTTTCCAGTTATACATCATTCCTTTTAGGTATATATATTTTTATATAGTATGTTAAACCACATACAATGGCTTTGGTATACGATGGATCATTATGACACACAAACCTATTTTTCCAAATTACATTTAAAACATGATTAGCAGGTTAATTGCACCTTAAGTAGTAACCCAGTCACACATTAAAGTCAATTTAAGAGGTGATAATACAGTTGAGCCACAAAGTTATTCCACATATAATGTACAACATCTTTGGGGCTCATGTGTATAATGCCTTAAATTGAACGTGTGGCCAGTTGGGGCTGACCCATGACATATCCCAACACTCAACTGAGTGTCAGGATCTAGCATGGAGCAGCCCCAGGGCCTGAGAGAGAGTCCCAGGGTCCCCAGGAGCCAGGGCTGAGTTAAAACACCATGTGCCACTCAGATAGACGGCACGCAGAGTTTAAATGGGTCAAAGCAGAGTTAAAATTCCAGCTGTAGTTTTGACAATTGGCTGATTGTTGGTTGGGGCTGGAGACCTGACTGGGGCTGGTTTCAGATCTCAGGTCAATCCCTGTTCTCAACTGACAATCAGCTCCTAGTTCTTAACTTCCTGGTGGATGGAGAGCTCGGGATCACGATGAAGTAAGGCATGATACAGTGCAGTAGGGATCTAATCCCTGTGTGGCATGGTATATGTGGCAAAGCAGAAGGCACGACTGTTGGAACTGAGGCTTAGATACCATGGCATCTTAACCTGAATGTCTGTCAGAGGCCGTACACACACACGCCCTCTCCCCACCCTAAGAACACCCTGGCATTTCTGGAAAAACAAACTTTATCAAGAAGTACCAAGCACTACAAAAAAGAGCACCTTTTAAGGATTTACACTGCTCCTTTGCCCACGTACATATGCACATACAAGCAGTAATTTAAAGCACTCAAGGTCTGATCCAGTTCCACGATGCATAATGGAGTCTTAAAATGCAGCATTTTTATATGAGGGCTGGGCACCGTAGTTTTCCTCATAGGCTCTCCTGGGTTTACCTTCCTCTGGGGATCTTATTCACACCTGAGATTTTCAGGTTTCCTTACATTTGGCTCTCTCAGTGTGGCCTGTGTGCTAATGCAGGCTATTCTGGTTCCTTAAGCTTAGTTCAAAGTTAGAGGTGTTCATGTGCTGTATTCATACGTGTTCCTGGTCTGCTTTATTACCTCCATTGACCAGACGGGAGGAAAAAAATTAAGTTGTGTAACAGTCTTCAGAGACCTCACTCCCTAGAGCCAAATGGATCACCATTAGACTGGGCATCTCTGCAATATTCTCTCTCCTTTCTTACATATTTTGTATAGCACTAAAATAGCCTTAAAATGCAAACTTTTTAATCATCAATTTGCAAATTAATATCACTGACAAGAATAGTTCACACCACTAAGGTGCTGTTTCAGGCTCTTGAGAAACAGAGGAAGAAAAACCTGCATAATTTTGTATTTGATTCATAAATTAAAATTTTCTTTGCAATTTGGGGAAAAAGAAGAGAAAGGCTGGAATTTAGAGTAAAGTATAACAACCATAAGAAAAATTATCACCCATCAAGCTGCCAGAAGGTAGACCAAATGAAGACTGACCCATTGGCACTAATTAGAATTTTGCCCAAAATGGCGGAGAAATGTAATGATAAAAATCCTGTATCTTTATTTCTGCATATTGGATAAGAGAGATGAAGATGATACTGCCATACCAGTCTAAAAGATAACTATTCCTAGCAGTGTACTTGACAGTGGCCACCGTCCCCTTCCACATTTTTGTTAACACATTACTCTTTGGCACTCTCCAGGCAACTACAGTATAAGTGCTTTCTCTACACTGAGACTTCCCACCTCCAACAGCTCTAGTATAGCAACATAATGGAGTGCCCCCCATAATAACTCTCCTTTCTGTCAAGCTCCTTAGTATCCATTACTTGAGTTACCCACTAACCTACTGGGATATATCCCTGCAACAGTGCCATGCAAAGATCAAATGAAGTCAGCGGCAGTTGCTTGATCAGTGGTTCTCTAGACACGTTCAGAAAGTATCACTCATTTTTTCAAATTTCACTCGTTTTTTGACTATGGAAATATAATGGCACAACTCTTCTATTAAAAGACCTCAGAAAGACCCCAAGAAGTCAGAATGAAATCTATTTGAAATCTCTGGGTTTATCATGCGGATCATGCATAGGTGTTCGCAAACCTAATAGTGTTAATGTGGAGTGCCACCCCATGACACCCTTAAAAGAGCCTCATGGTACCCCAAGGTCCCATAAAACCCTGGCTGAGAATGACTATGCTAGAGCAGGGGTGGGCAATTATTTTGGGCAGTGGGCCACTTACCGCTCAGGGCAGATTAATATTAATTTTCTAAATTTTTTAGGGGCCCCATGGGCCAGATAGAATGGCCTGGTGGGCCACATTCAGCCCGCATTTTGCCCACCCCTGTGCTAGAGTCTCAATATCCTTGAAAAAACAAACAAACAAAACCAAAAAAAAAAAAGCAGATCTTTTTCAGGGACCAAAATACTGACTTAAAAAATTGGTTTTCATTTACCCTAATAGGCAATGTGCTTGTTTGGATGCCTGGATATGGGTAACAGACTGAAGACAAGATTGACTATTTAGGCATTTGTACCCACTGCTCCCATAAGCAGCTATGTGGAAATAGCTATTCATGATAAGAATGGCAGAAGTGTCGCACGTGTTTTCTCCTTGTGGTATGTGCCAAAAGCTCAGCCTGGGTTTCACATGGACTCCACCAATAAAGGGTGGCCAGCAGCAGATGCAACAAAATGGCGTATCTCCTGGCTAGCTTGACATCACTTCTTCCCAGAGCAAACTTTCCCGCTTCCATGTCCAGTACAGATAGTTTTGTGGGTAGCTTATACCCTTGCTCTTGGCAGACGTTCTGCAAACAGAAACCTGCTAGGAGGTTCTGGCGCACACAACTTGGTAGAATCTCTGAAGCTGGTCTAGCCCACAGTATAAGGACCACTGCCTATCTCCTGTCAAAAGACTGTCTAGCAAAACCACAAATGAGCCACTTATTTGTGCACAGAGTTTAATTATACAGTGAAAACAACATACCAGTGTCCTGTTTGTTTCCTGGCTTATATTCTTCAGCTCTCCAACAACAAAGGCTACCAGGTAAGTGCTCATCTTCAAAGTCGTATAGAACTCATCTTGAACTATTCCATCTGTCACTGAGACAGTTGTATTCTGCAGGCAGAAGGAAAATATTGTCATTAATATATTATCATACACCTATATTATGGTAAGTGAGCTCTATGCCTCTCAGTGTTCAATGAAACACATACGCCAAATATTCTCCAATATTTCACTTGAAAAGGCTTTAGGTTGTGCCATAAACACAGGTTTTGCACTGCATTCTAAAAAACGCATGTACGCCTGGTATAAAAACATTCATGTGTTCCAACGTTTCTACATAATTGTGTATCTGTGTACTTTGGCAGAACAGGGCATTCTCAGGGAATGTAGGCACACATGTAATTCTGTACTTCAGAATATAAAATAAGAGAGATGCCATATTGTCTTTAACCTTCAACCTGATACTGAAGTGTATTTCTTGGTAAATTTCTTGGTACATGTATTTCTTGGTAAATGCCAATCTACAAAAATAACTGCAGTTGAACTAACTACATAACATGGAACTACTGAATATTAAACTAAACACTGTAAAAATTTGGGGAAATAACTGCTAACCTAAGCGACGTTCAGAACTATGGAACTGAATTATTTGTGTTGTGCTCTGAGTACATCTCCCTAGCATTGTATAGCATCATGTAGACTTAAAAATAGTGGCAACAATGAACTGGTACAGTGTCATTCAAGGTCATCTTGTCCATCAAAACCTGTACCAACACATTAGTGCAATAGTCTAACCAAGCCAACATGTCTCATTATGTTTTCTTTACTAATAGAAACAGTCCTCTTCTACCTGAGATCTTCTACCAATTTAGACATGCAGGTACGGTGCCTGTACATGAGCGTGGAGGCTGCTCTGACATGCTGCAATGACGGTGTGACGAAGCAGATCGATTACTCAATTGAGTCACTGGAGTGTGGTAATTAGCACACTCTAGAAGACTCCAGCATCTCATATTCCAGTCTCCTTGCATTTAAAAATGGCGGCAGGGGCACCTGACTCAAGCTCATTCGACGATATATGAGACACCATGGCACTTTAATTACAGAGGTTGTCAGACCCACTCTAATTAAAGTGCTGCCCCCTCCCACGCCCGGAGCCCTTATACACTAAGATCAAGTCAATGTCTCATCTGCTCAAACATGAACTAAGTTCCTTTAGTCCCCCCCATTTACAGTGGTGTTTTCCAGACCTCCAATTATTACTGTAGCACTTTTACAATTTTTCAATTTTTTTTAAACATTGATTTTAAATACAGTTCTATTAACATTTTCACTAATGATCGACAGAAAAGAATACTAGAGCTTCTGTACTCCTTTTTGATATTCCTCTACTTAAGCATGCATAAACTACTTTGGATCTTTTAGATACAAAATTCCACTGTTGGAATAGCCAAGTAATGTTTATTATTCACCATGAACCCTTAAATCCTTATTAATCCTAGTCACTTTGTCAGGTTGAGAGCCTGAATTATAAAATAAAACAATCAGATATACTGCCAAGAAAAGCAGTGTTAATATACAAGAACTAAAGAGTTTTACAGGATACTTCATTTACACACTACCTCAGTCCTACAAAGAAATCCCTGTATATACAGAGGTCCTTACAAAAAAAACCTCAGAGTTGTAGAACTAAGTATATTTATAATATAATGAACTATGTTAAAGAAAAGGTAGGTGACCTTGTAATTAAAGAGTCCATAAATAAAAGGGCTATAATGCATGTTCTGAAGAATGCAAAAAAGGAGAGAATGCGAAGAAGAACACAACACCACATTCACCAATATAATCACATTTGAAAATGAAAACATGAGTCAGTGCAGCAGACAGAAATGATACAATATCAAATTATAAAGAGTCAGAAGAAAAAAAATGCTTTCAGTCTAAGATAAAGCCATCCAAAAAACTCAGTTAATTTAATTTGTGAACTGATCATTTTACTTGTGCTGTAATAAACTCTTGGTAATTTCTAATTATTTCTGGCATATTCTTTTGTCATACACACAAAGAGGATCCCAAAAGAGACAGGGAATTTTGAAACCCAACTCTCATTAACACTTTTCTATATTGGAGTGAAAAAGAACCTGAAAAGTGCTTATTTGAGATGTTAGCTAAGTGATTTCCCCAAACAGCAAGGAACATGGAGAGAGTGAAACATTTTAAAGAATGGGACAGTAAAAGGCATCAAGTTAATTTTACAATGCATTAAAAAAATATCAAACCAGGGATCAGGAAGAGTGAAAACAAATGGACTAATTACAGACAGGAGAATAGGCCCTGCAGAGTGAAGAGAAGCTGCTGAATTCACTGCAAGAGAAACAAGCAAACTGGAAGTGAGGAAGCAGGAGCTAGGCACATGTTCCACTATGGGAGACAGCCAGCCTTGGGTGATGGAGTAGGGTGAACAGGCACTTGACAGATGGGAGATGAACCAAAGTGATCCTAGCATGGCATCAACATGCATTAGGTTATCTGAGCAGAAGAAGTGCTCCCACTTGCAGTGAAACAGCTGCTCAGTAAGCAAGGATCAGAAACCCATTGATGGGGAATGAGCTGCTGCCTTTTATCATTTTATACAGAAGTGCTACAAGTCCAGGGCCCCACATACTGAAACCAGGGAGGAATATCCTTCCCTATCCGATCCTAAAAGAATAAGCTATTTCTGTTAAAACAAGCAGCAGTGCAAACTAGCAATATCAATGTTTGAAAGTATTATAATTAGGCATCACAGTTTTATACCCAACTAGAATTAATGGCATAGGCTCACACATCACAGGTCTTTACTGTTAAAAAATGTTGCTGACCACATTGTTAGAAATATTATTGAAAATGCGTTATCAATAGTGTTGTTAGAACAGCACAGCTGCCAGCTCTCCCTGGTGGGAGGAGGAGGTTGGAGGAGAAGCTACTAAGGGCTCTTTGTATTAAGGTATCACTCTCTCTCCGTTTTGCAAATTTCCTATCTGTTACAGTAAAGCATATACGCCTTAGCGTTCTCATGCAGATAAGAGTAAATTGCAATTTTTAATGGTCCTGTCCTTGGGGCAGAGAAGGTTTGAACTTTTGGTAACCTAAAGTACTTTCTGAGCAGGCGCAATTAGCTAATGCATATAAGCCTATCCGCCCCGCACACTTAAGTAGTTAATTATAATGCACATG
>NW_017728909.1:64451693-64461708 GCF_001723895.1 Crocodylus porosus | reverse complement strand
AGAAGTCGTCCCCGCGGGCAGAGTGTGGTCTTTTGTCTTCGCTCTGACCCTATTTGCAAATATACCTTTTGTGTTGCTAATAGAGTGTGTCTGAGACTGAGAGTTCTTCGCCTCCCGAGAAATGAACCGCAGCCATTTCTGCAACAACATGAAGACAAGAGCCTGAGAGCACTCCACTGAATCACATTTTGAATGTCATCTTTATGGCAAGAAGGGCTGAACATTTAATGTAAAGGTAAAGATCAGCTGCTGTGTTTAAGACCAGAATCTAACCAGTTGCATAGAGGCTGCCATCTGCACTATATCCACCCCTGTGCCCTTCTCAAACCTCTGAGAGTAACTGGGGCATAGCAATTCCTTCACCAATTCAGAATCCCACTGAATTGGTATTTTGAAGGAGTAGGCTCAGAGGCCAGGTCATTGGAAACATGTATGCACCAACTCAAAAGTGATGTAAGACTGTAAGATGAGTAACAGCCTGCCTTCACAGAAAAGCTCCGGGGTGGATCCAGCCTGTGGGGATTTGCTAGCTAGTTCCCAGATTGTTAGGAGGAACGTCAGAGGCAATCCAATTTAAGCTGGTTAGAAAAGGGTTGCAGAACTGCTTTTCCCAATCTGCCACTGATCTCAATATCCAGTTATCAAATCCAGGTCATAATGTTTGGCAAATGTATAGACTAAGCCCTAAAAGTGGCTACCCTGGAGATCACTGAAAAAGGAATAGTTCTCCAATATGCTATGGAAGTATCTACTGAACGTAACAGCTGCAATGCATTAAGTGATCCATTTGGATAATTTCTCGCAACCCATGACCTGATCTCTCACAGCCTTCCCCAGTGCCACAAATGATGGGAATGATTTCAAGAACTAGTCAGTCATAGAGAAATAAGGCTGGCAGGGACCTCAAGAGATCATCTAGTCCAACCAGGGATCAAACCTGCAACCTTGGCGTTATTAGCACCACACTCCGACAAAATGAGCTGAATGGTGGTTTCACCCTGCCTAAATAAAGAAGAGATCTTGATTTCTAATCTGCTGTGAGATTTGAAGAGAGAAAACAGGGAGAGAAATGGCTTCTACTGAATGAAAAAATAAACATCCCCTCACTGAAGAACGATGGTGGTTGTTTTATCCTTATGTAAAACAATGCAAGTGGATTAGGAGGTATCTGTCAATCTTACTAATTCTCAAGGGCAAGGGGAGCTGCCAGAAGGAAGATGGATATGACCATGAACTCTTCAAAAGGTCTCCAGCATAAAAGTGAAGTGGGAGGAGATTCCCAAAGGCCTGCAAGAACTAAGATCCCAGGGCACAGAAGATTCCCAAAATACCTTGTGTGGTGGCAAAAAGGTGAGAGCTGGAACAGCCCATCAGCAACTAGCGATATTTTGTCCCAGCCAGCCAGATTTATTTAACAAATAGAGCATTCACACTTTAAAAAAATGCAGAGAAGTAGGTCTTTCTATAGACGAAACGCAGAATATCTCAGCATTTTTCACCTTTGGGATTTAGTTTTAGGTGGGTCCATCTGCTTGGACCTCTCCCAGGCTTCCAATATTCCCCAGGAAGAGAAGTCAGGAGTCAGAGGAGTGTATTGGTGGTGAAGTTAGGAGTTGCTCTCCATGGGGGAATCCCTTGAGAGAAGAGAACGATATATCTGGAGCACAGTCTACAATAGATTTTCTGCTAGAAAAAGGGAGGAGGTGGTAGAGCTAGAAGAGGTGCCAGAAGTGGAGACGCTGGGAATGGTAGTAGTAATAGTTCTGCCCTTTCAGTAGTAAAGACAGAACAGAATCCGTACAACTGCCTTTTTTCTCTTGCAAACCACACACTCACAAGTAAGACATACACCCTGTTTTGGGAAGATGGAATGAAGAAAAAAAACATGTTCCAGAGTCATGTCTGAATTCTGACTGCTCAGCCAAAAGCTTCTACCAAATCCACAGTAGCTGTGAAAGGTTTAACACCATAGCTCTGAGCCTCAAGGGTAAACCCTGTCCCCTCTATCTCCAAGGTTGGCAGGGGAAGAAACACAGAAACCATTTTATAAACCCCAATTTTGGAGGGCTGATTTTTTGGGACAGTTGCTCATTATAGGTTTGTACAAAATCTAGCATGGATCCCTAACGTATGTGTGTACATAAGGTATTTCTTCTCAGTACCAGAGAGGATGGTGCCAGTCACACTGGTACCAAGGTTTGTACTGGGTACTTAAATGCTACAAATTTGTAATAGGTCATCCAGGAGCATTAAGGACTCTGGTACAAAGCATTCTAGTGAGCAGTCCCTGCAGATACAAGTTTTGGAGAGCAAGCAAGAAAATGAGATGTTAGCTTGTCCAGGTAGATCAGGTCTCTGGATTCATGGCTTCAGGATTTTTTTCCTTCTTTCCCATTCAGGAATGATGCTCTAAGTCAGATGTACCCTACCTAGATGTAGTGGAGATGGTACTGGATTTTAGTCCTGAGCAAGTGCTGAACTCTGCACGATAGGTGAAAGTTTACTAACTAAACCAGCTGTAGAACCTCACCCTGTGTTTTTGGACAGATACCCTAGTTACAACAATGGTGAAAAAGTGAGATTTCTAGGAGAAAAGTCCCTTTTGGGACTTGGAGATGATTTGGAAAGATGCATGGAACTGAGAGGCAGTTGGGGCCACACTGTCCTGTGCGACTTGTGTCCCCTCTTGCCCCCCTCCTCTCCAAAACAAGACTGCAACAATAGAGACTACTGATCAAAAGATTCCATATCTCATGCACACACCGCAGGTGGGAACTACACAAAAAATAAATCTAACCAGTCTAAAGAAATTCATGCAGCCACCAAAAATTTCCTAGTAGATTAAAAAATGCCCTATCATAATTCAATCTAGCCCTGACTGTAGTCCATCCACTACCATTAGAAAGACAAAACAGTTTTAATTTTACATTAATAAATACATAAAATATGAGACGATAAAATCTTTGGGACAGAGACAGTCATTCATTCATTATTAATCTGTACAGAATCTAAAACAGATCCCTAATCAGGCCCTCTTGACACTACTGCAATACAAAGCAATACAAATATCATACAACGCACTAATAAAATACTGAGGATCTAAAACCAGTTCTTCCAAGATTCTTACACTAGAAGATAAATTGTACCTTTGGCATATTAGACAGGGTAGAATGCTGCTCATCTCTCCTTATCGTAATTAGAAATGTGGATTTAAATGCTGGTTCATCAAAGCAGGGAAAAGCAGACCTTGCTGCCAGAGGTTCAAACTGAGTTGCTGCAAGCCACCTGATGGGGGACAGAACAAAAAAATAATGATAACATTGTATTATAAACAAAGGTATATCGATGCCAACTGCTAGATGTTACAGAATCACTTTTGGACAGTTTGAAGATAGGGAGAATTAGCTGTTGGTGAGAGACAAGAAACACAGAAGAGCTTTATCTAGTCATGACAAAGTCCTTGCCATTAGGGTACATCTTAAAAGTTTTTGCCGGCATTATTTTTATGCTTAGCAAAATCCAGTCAGAATATAGTTGCTAAAAAAAGCAAGCGATGAGTTTCAAATAAAAAAATATACAAGGTCCTTATTCCTCCTTAACTTCACATAGCCAAAGGCAACTCCAGGATACATGGATCTCTGTTCTGAGGGAGATCAAGGGGAATAATTTGATGCCTCAGTAGACCAAGTGAAAGGCAGCTTTTACACTTTATGCTACACTTCAACAGGTAGAAAGCGTCACACTAGATTCCCATTAACCATCTGCCACAAAGAAATCCTACTCAGAAACAAATTTAAAGATTCTTATAATTTTTCAAACTTCTGTGCAAGGTTTTTCAACGTATGGACTGGCAGCACTATAATATTCAATTTGTTCTTTATTCTCACCCCTGAAAAAGGGAGGGGGAAAGTCTGGTAAGAGGGGTGTCCTATTTCCCTTGGTCCTTAAATGGCATCAGGTTTACAAGAAATTATTTGCTTCTTTCCATGTCTACTTGTTAAGTTAGCTCCTTAAAAATTCAGTAGTTTTCTTTACTCATTCACCAAATTAAATGATACCTTGTTTTGCCTTTGTAACAAGCAGCTCTTTAAAAACTACTGATTTGTGAAATATACTAGGGTCCCTCTTAAAGGGACAAAGTCAGAGAAGTGGCTTGATATTGTTACAGGAAGCCTCTGAAAAAGGCCTGGAAAAGAAGTCTATTGCTTTCAAACAATCAAACAGCTGCACTAAAAACTCAGACCACCATCTTCTCCTACAGCAGGGATTCCTAAACTGTGGTTCACATACCGCTGGGGGCACGCAAGACATTTCTGGTACATGGGAAAAATTGTGTAACGGTGGATTTAATCTTCATTATAATAATAATAATCAGTATTTAAAGGGATTAAAATATAAAATGTATGCTTCTAGGAATACGCAGGCAGTGGGTAAATCTGTAAGAGAGTACACAATAAGAAAAGTTTGGGAACCTCCGTCCTCGAGTAAATGGGGGAGACAAGTAAAGGTTTCAATCACTTCATAAGACCTGGTAAGCAAATGTGGAAACAAATTAGCATTTTTGTTTTGGTTGTATTTGAATACAACATTAGAGTAAAATAAGTGTTGACTGAAAGGAGGCTTTCTAAAAAGGATACACAATGCAAGAGAAAAATATGGTACCAGCTGTTCACAACGTACATAAATAAATGTTGTCCTTTAAATTCTCACTACAAGCATTTCATATCATTTCATATTTCACCATAATACACGCCTTTAAGTAAAAGCTGCCCAGCTGCATGCCAGATTACTTTGCTCTGGCAATTTATTTCATTTGATGATATTTTGATATGATCCCCATCTCCTTCAATATCCTGTTATCATATCTGTAAAAAGCAGTATTCCCATGCCAGTGAACCAATCATATAATTTCAACAGAATGTCAAAGGAACAAAAAAGACCAATGAAGAGCTTCCTAATACAGGACTGGGGATGATCTGCCAGGAGGCAGGCTCGAAAGTCTTTCAACATATGCTTAAGAATCTCCTTTCTAGGACGGGTAGGGGCAGCACTCTCTTATGAACAGTCAAATATATAATATGTTTTGACATTTCAGAAAACAGATCTGTTTGTCATATGCACATAGACAAATTGAAACAGATTAAGCATCTTTGATCCAAACTTCTGTCTTTAAATGGCAGCTGTTTGCAAGTAAGAGTCCCAACACTGCACTCAGTTAACACAACAGAATGAGGCAGGGAGAAAGTATCTGGAAGGGAGAGGGAGGATTTCTTTTGCACCTCAACTCAAATGTGTTAATTTACTGCCCTCTTGTCAATACACTATGGGAAAGGGTAAAAAGATAATGAATGACTACTGAATGTAGTCTAGTAAACAAATTCTTTTTTATGTGAAAATAGACAAAAATAATTTTTCTTAAACTGTGCAGCTCTCAAACTCTATTAAATTAGCTTTATGGTAGATTATACTTGTTTTCAAAGGGACTGAGAAACTGCATAACTCACATTTTTACCTAAAATGGTCACCAGTTTTAAACTGATCCTTCTCATTTAAAAATACACATAGAAGTTGGGCTAACCATAGCTACTAGCATGTTTCTAGAATAACTTATGCCTACCTACTATAATGCTAAAGCCTTGTTAAAACAGGACTGAGCAAGGTGTTGATTGCAAAACCAGAAAACAATAAACATCAAGCTGGTATTTTTTCTTGGAGGGAATCTGGTTAAAATATTCCTTCATACTTAAGAAAAAAATAACAATAGCTTTGCAAGCACTCTTTTCAATTAAGATTGAATCCGTGTGTGTCCTGACTAAAAGCATTTGTATAAAATGAACTGAATATAGTTAATTCTGGATGCATTCAGGTCCCCTAATTTAAGAATACAGATTAAATTACCATTAACTAAAACACAGGTTGTAAAAAATTATGGGCTAGATTTTGCCATCTTAGGATATGGGCAAAAGTATATTTGTAGTGGCTCCAAAATGAAGGGGGAGCTGCTCCTGTTACTTGCTGCCTGGGAGTGTATAGCAGCTGTTATGCTGTTAACTGATACATGCATGATGGGCAAGGAAGGTGACAAGAAGATTGGCAGCAGGTCTTCTTGAATTTGCTTAAATTCTCCAAATTTCCCTCCAGCTTAACTTAGGGGCTTAGGTGGGGATGCCACTGCTACCAAGTCAGGGCTGGGCCTGAAGCCATAGAAGCTGCCTGCCCCCCTACCACCTCACACTCAAATCCAAGACAAGGGGCTTCTCTCCACCCCCTCTGCTCCCCCAATATTAAGTGGGGGGGTAAAAACTCTGTCTTGGAGTCAAGTAAATACAGCAGAATATTTGGATCAACTGATTTAAGGCTTTGGGCTTGTTTAATTGGATCTCATTTCTGATGTAGCTGGACACAATTGCTTCCTTTACTTTGCTGATCAAGCTAGTTGTCATGTCTGTGAGGTTTACTTTATGGTCACTTAGAAATGGGCTTTGGGACCTTCTCCTTAGCTACACTTCTGCAGCTTGGTCTAGGTGAAAACGGCCATGGCTGGAAACACACCCTTACCTCTGGGGCCTAATCTTTGTGTGAACCATCAATAACACGAGGAATTAGGATTAAACAGAGGGAAAGATATAGTTGTAAAGTATTTAAGAAGAGTGAAAGCCTCCTCCATTTCAGCAAGCCTCTTACTCAACATTTCCTAAGGACCTCTTTTATTCTCCACACATTTTAACAGCTCAGCAAGCACAAAAAATGTACAGCAAAGCTGATGCTTTTTCTCCCTCACCAAGTGTAATTCATGCAATAACCACACGAGAAGAGCTATTCATACGTGTACCTTTTCTCAGACTGTTCATCCTTGTAGGAGATTTTGTAAAATCCATAGTAGGTATCTGATAAATTAGATGAATAGTCCAGGCTGAGGATGTAGTTCTGCCCTACAAGAAGAGTTTCAGGAGCCACAATTGCAATCTGGTTATGCTTTGGGTACTCCAGAACTTCAACTGGTTTTTCTTGACTCCGTCCTTCTAAATTAAGGGTTGCTTTGGTGATATTAAGTCCTGAGCTATGAAGTATGATATTCCAAGTTACCTGGATGACATTAACAGTAATCCGTACAGAACCTACACATTTCATAGTGGTTAGGTTTGGCTGTAAAAAGAGACTGTAACGTAGTGGTACGATGTTACTAGGAAGCCTAATCTTTGCCCAAGGAAATACCTTTCCATTAGTTGCTAAAGGATATATAAATTCCATTGAATGATTTCTTTTATGGCAGCCTTCTTTGGTAAAAGTACATTTGGGAAGAAGATAAATCACCATTATGACTGAAACTGCAATCACGAGAACAACCACACAAACCACCATGGTCCTTGTAGACGGCACTGAGCATGAGCCATCTGGATTTTGTCTGTAGCCAGCTCCATTATTACGGAGACCTGAGCTTCTGTTCATGAAAGACATGCCCAGCAATTTTGCTGAAGATTCATAATCCTCCTCCTCCTCATCCATTTCGTGTTCTCCAAGGCCACGCACCAATAGTCGTGAACTCCTTGGCTCATACTCCACTTCATCTGGTTCCAACGGATGCAAGCAAGGCTCCTTAGCCAAGTCAACCACATCAGGTTCTTCCTCAAACATGCTGTTTTCAATCATGTTCCTGGGTAACTGAATTCGATCTGGGGGAGGGGAAAAACAAGCATATGTTATATGATAACTATAATTATTATACCTCAAAGATAATGACTACTGAATGTAGTCTAGTAAACAAATTCTTTTTTATGTGAAAAAGATGATGAGTGGGGATAATGGAGTCTGCAAAACACTTCTTCAGTACATCCTGTGGAAAACCCTCCAAATTTATCATCTTCTAAGTTTACTTCCCCTCAGAGAATATCTATACATCTTTCTGCCTAGAATGCTGATTTTTTTTTGTTTGAATGACAAAGATGTTCCTTACGATACTATCTACACTGAGAAACTGTATAACTCACGTTTTAGCTAAAATGGCCACCAGTTTTAAATTGATCCTTCTCATTTAAAAATACACACATAGAAGTTGGGCTAACCATAGCTACTAGCATGTTTCTAGAATAACTTACGCCTACCTACTATAAATGCTAAAGGCTTGTTAAAAAAAGGACTGAGCTAGGTGTTGATTGCAAAACCAGAAAACAACAAATATCAAGCTGGTATTTTTTCTTGGAGGGAATCTGGTTAAAATAGTCCTTCATATTTATGAAAAAAATAACACCACATTTGCAAGCACTCTTTTCAATTAAGATTGAATCTATGTGTGTCCTGACTAAAAGATAGTTCATATTAAAGTGAAGAATGTCTCCATAAATCTTGACCCTAATTAACAGACTGTTGTATATTCAACCATAATATAAGAGATAATTCAACCCTCACTTTTTCTTCCTCCTTCTTTAGAAGTGTCAGATACTTATGAATCAAACATTTGAAAGTATGTTGTACCAAGCATTTTATTTTGTTATTTCTGTATAATAGCTAATAGCTTAGTCGACCATTCCCAGAGCTAGGAGGAAGTTAGAAGTACTGCTGGATAAAGGGGGTAATGTTCCTAGACACTAGCTACTGATGGCTTAAATATAAAAGTTTATCTTCCTTATGGACCTGAATCAAAGCCCACTGAAATGGTATCCATTGATTTAAAAGGCTGATGAAGGAGACTCCCTGGGGATGCTAGAGAAGAAACTAGAAGAACTGGAAGAACCACCAAACTTATTTAGCTCTGAATTAAACAGGCACTCCCACAAACAGCTCTTTATTTTTCAACCCCATAATTTATGTTTCTTGATGCCTGTTAGTTCTGCTTTTAGCAGTAGTGGTCCAAAAGATATAACTGGACACTTCAGTGCTCATCTGTTTTTTTCTTAGTATTATTTTGGGAAAAATATAAACGTAAGTTGGATGAAACAGAACATTTTTGGGACTGACAACCGATTCCCATCCAGGACTCTACACCTTGGTAAAAGAAAATATGGGACCTATAAGGTATTCTAGAATGGCAGCCCGCAAATCTTGTGCTCTTGCTTCAGTTCCATGAACTTCAATGTGATGCAGACAGGTGCTTAAATTTAAGCAAGTTTAAGAATTTTGCCAAAAAGTCATGTTGGCACTGAAGGAAATGCTTTGCTAAATTGGAGCCTAGAGTCAGTTACTAAAGGAGAACACAGATTAGACTGCATTCAGATGAAACAGGTGGCAAAAGCTTAGAAGTAGTTGAAAATTCTGTTAAATTAGGGGGTTTTGTTTTAAAGTAAAAGGGAGAAAGGGAAATATTTTCATCAATATTTGTTCAGATAAAAAAGCAAAAAATTACTTCAGACAGTTCCAGAGAAGTACATGTTTATGGCAAAGAGCAAGACCTCAGAATTTAACACCCAATACTACAAACTAAAATCATTTAAGAGCAATGTCAACCAAAACTAAAATAAAAATATTCCCTTGATCTAAGAGAGTCTTAAAACAAGTTCCTCCTCTTTTGAAGAAACCTGTTCATCTGAACATTATTCATATCAAGCTCTCACCCTCATCATTTAACCTTTTAGAATGACAGAGGGGTAACTTCTGTCATCAGATGTATTGAGCAATAGCTCCACAGACTGTCATTTGCCAAGTGAAGTCAATAGGAAGACCTGTTTATTCTTCATATTATATACAAATTCATCCAAACTAATAAGTGAAATTCTGATCTGAAGCTTAGTTCATCATGTCAAAAAACTTGAAATAAATATTGTATAAGACTGACTCATGGTGAAAAAAGCTACGAATCTGAGCTCATAAAACACAGTTTATTGTTTCTGGTCAAATTCCAAATTCAGAAACTGTCAATCTAGTCATCATCACTTTTTTCAAAGGAAATATATTCATAGATTGCGAGGCTGGAAGGGACCTCGGAAGATCATCGGGTCCAGCCCCCTGCACCAGGCAAGAAAGACAACTGGGGTCAGGTAACCCCAGCAAGGTAACCGTCCAGTCTCCTCTTGAAGATTTC
>NW_017728909.1:64438856-64450701 GCF_001723895.1 Crocodylus porosus | reverse complement strand
ACATCAATCTCTTCTCCCTCGTCCAGGTGATAGGTCTCCTGGTCTGATGTAGGTTGTAAGGAAAGATTCTCCTTAGGTTTGGGCTTGTAAAGAAACACAACTAAAATACAGCAGAGTTCCCTTCCCTTCCTTCAGTTTAAGTACTGCCAGGAGAAAAGTGGAGCACACCATCAGAATGGCTTTGTTTCACTTGCTGAGAAGTGACAAACGATCCTCTGAACTACCCAAGTTCTCCAAGTTACAAGTCCTTAGACCAACATAGCTACAACCTACACTCAAGTTACAAGTGTGTTATAGTACAAAACCATTGGTTCCTGCATTGTCTCAAGCCATAGACAGACATTACATTTGTAGCATTACAAAGATACAAGGGGAGAGATATGCATGTGACCTGCACCACTACAAAACAGCTGAAGAGCTACAGAAATGTTGCTGGATGAAACAGGAAATTCTCTCTAGAGCTACATTGTGCAGCCCTGCATAAAATGTCTGTAAAGTGCTCTGCTCTATCCCCAAAGCAAAGGGGAGCAGAGCCACAGGGCTAGGCAACCACCTATTGCCCCCTTACTAAAAAATATGCTGCTGAAAGCTTTTGTGGAATTTTTTTTTTTTTAGCAGTCTAGCCAGTGAGGCTCAGCACATTTGCCCACACCTGTAGCACTACATGTTGTAGTGCTTCAAAAGTGCTGTGGTTCTTTTAGCTCTACAAATGTAACACCTCTCCATAGTCTTAACTCCAAGTCTGATGAATTCTGAAGACATGGAAGTGTGAAAAGGGGTGCTGTGGACATTTTTCACACCAAAACTCCTCCAATCCTGGTCCAAATACAAGCTGGAGCTGGGCCCTGATGTAAGATAGAGCAGTGGAAAATGGCCTATATGCCAGAAGCTAGAGAATTATCCTACTTGGAGGGGTGCGTTCATGGTGTTGTTTCGTCATTCCTAATGCCACTACCCTTGATGATGCCAGCACACAAGACGCACTCTTTTGTCTCTTTTGTTTCCCACCAACCCGAGGCCACTTTTGGGCATTTTCACAAACCTTCCTAAGTTGTATTGCATAAAGGATATGGACTATTAAATGTAAAACAAGGAACACCATCTAAGATGTGGCATCAGAAGCAACCATCTAAACTAGTCTCCTGAAAACACCTGAGAGGGAGAGAGAGAGAGAGAGTTTTCTGGCTTACTGTCTGCAGGGGTCAATTTTTATACTTATTCTACTTTCAGACTTGGCAGACACACACAGTGCCAAAGCAACCACAGTAATGAAAATTTAGAATGAAGAACTGGCTTGTATTGCTAACATTAAGTTTGAGACCCACATGTACAAAAGCAAATCAACTTTTGTGGGGGCTCCACTGTCTGAAACCATGTTATGACCTGGCTTTAACACTACTATACTCACAGAATCTTAACATAGGATCTGCTAAGCAAATCAAACCTTAGCTGTTAAGTTCAAACACCGTTTACAATCAGGAAAGCCAACAACATGACAAATCAACACTATATAAGCCTTTTAAGAGAACTGCTGATCTTTGGATACCCTTCCTACTGCAAAATTGAATTAGACTGATTAAAAACAGTTATAAAAGCTTGATAAAAATAAACAATACAACTCTAGAGAAAGTGATTTTTTTTTTTTTATCTTAATGGCTTTTTATCTTTATCTTGGGCAAGCTGATGTATGTCTTGTAATAACCCACTTGCAATTAGCATGCATGTTGGGCCCTCACCTAACAAAATATCTCTAGAAAAGAAACCAGGATGGTGGGGATGACTTTTTCAGTAAATTTATTTTTATTACACAGAAAATGAATGATCTCATAATACTCTAAACGGCAGAATGCAGCATAAGTTAGGACCTACCTAAGTTGCAGCAAGACAATGAGGTTTTCTTTGCCAGTTCACGGTGTACAGAACTGATTGTGTGGGCATTTTGTGACTGTCCTGCCCCTTGCTGCTGATTGGCAGAGCAGCCTCAGCATTCCCAACCCTCACCACTGCTTCGTGGAGGATGCCTTCACTCAGGCTATATCACTACTGCTCTCTTTGTCCCACTTCTAGATGCTAATTGGTGATGTGTGCCTTCACTCAGTCTACCTCATTACCGCTCTTTTTTGGCATTGGCCATGATTTCATGGGAAATCATGGCCAATGCCAGATTTCCCAGCAATTGTAGACAACGCTGTTTTTTGTGGTTTCTGTGAAATCCACAAAACCTCAATATATGTAGGTATCTAAGCATAAGTGAAAGATCATGGAGATATGGTCCGGACCAGCCAGCTTTGAGTAGGGGATTGGATTAGAGAACCTCCTGAGGTCCCTCCCAACCCTAATTTTCTATGATTCTGTGATATGTTAAGACAGTCAGGGCAAAACAAATAGTAGACATCTTCTCTTATGCCTGTTGGATACCCATCCATGCAAGCTTTACAAATCAATCTTCTAATCTAATTTAATTAGCAATCATATTAACTGCTCTCTTTAGAGCTGCATAAATATTCACATTCACCATAAAACACAACTGGGTCTCTTGATCACACACGGGCAATTAGGTAGTATAATACTGTCTTGTGTTCACTTGCTTTTCACCTCCTGTAAGCATTCATGTCATCTGAAACTTGCCCTGTTAAAAAGGAACCTGTCATTTTCTTCCCCTAGCAGGAATTCCAGCAGACAACTTTACCTCTACTGGCAGGTAAAATGTCTTATTGTATTATGCAGGGTGAATGGTATAACATTTCATCAAACCATCTTTATTTGTATGTTTACAGAGCTCGATATTTGGAAACACTAAAATGAAGTCACAATTCCTTTATTTTTCAAAAACATCTTATTAACAGCCTTATAGGAAAAGATTATCAGTTGCAGAAAGCAACAAGCAAGCAACTTCTTAGCTTTTAGAATTCCTGCTTAGGTGCACTTCAAACAGTACTTTTCGTTTAAAATTAACATTCAAAATCAACGCCATGAACAGGGAACCCTTGTAAAACTCTTAACGTGTCTACTGCACCAACTACAAAATGAGGTGCTGCTCCAGTAAACCTGGCTTTTGCTTATATGATCCTCCGCCTTCACTGCTTGTCCCCCCCATGCTTGTTATACATGGCAGTTACGACCATATTTCAAAAGGGAGCGCGATGTTCCACACTCAACCAGCAATACCCTCTAGAGCAGGTGTCCTCAGCCCCTGGCCTGAAAACCAGATCTGGTCCACAGTGTCACATCATCCAGCCTGAGGGATCCAGAAATTTGGCAGCAGAGGGCTGGCAATTAACACTGCCACTGCACCCTGCTGCCAAATTTCAGACCTATGGAGAGCCCCACAGGCCAGATAACATGGTTCTGCAGCCAGATCAGGGTGCAAGGAGGCAAGCCAGCACGTGGCATGACCCAGGTGTATGAGGCTGCAACCATGGACTGACCCCATGCAGAATCAGGCACGCAAACTGACCCCACACCACTCATCCAGCCCATGGGGCCAGAAGGGTAGGTTCTACTGCTCTAGATAAATCTGTTACAATATTTTGGGGCCTGCTTCTCCTTCTGTTATTTTGCATGCATTCCCAATGCTAAAGGGAAGTAACAACAAAATGAAAAATAAGTGGAGCATGTTGCCAGTACAAAGCACATGGCAGTGGTCTTTTAAAAAGAAAAAAAAAAATCACTACCCTGTGGTTTTGTGTCAGAACTAATGGCAGTTTCCTCTTGCATCCAAAACAATTTTGTTTTTCTACCTTTTAAGCTGCTTCTGCTTCCCCCTGCCCCACAAAAAAAGTGCTCACAGAAATTAGAGGGGGAAAGGGAAAGAACATAAAAGCTAATACAATTTCCTGTTCCTAATGTGCTCAGAAAATCAGTCATTTACCGTCAAACCTACAGAAGCCCTATAATGAGAGGAATACTTGGTGATTTCTTTTAAACAATGGACATAATGACATAGATTTTTTCCTGTGAAAGTCTACAGCTTGACCTATGGTAAGATATGGAATTTATGAGAGCAGTTTATCAAAAGTACAGAACTGTAGACATTTAAACCTTTTAAATCACTGGAGAGAAATGCCCTGCACAGCTACCTACAATGCAGTTATATCTGCATTAGTGATGCTGCTTACCATTCAGATATGGCTTGTCTAACATGACAACAGGTGAAATTCAATATAAGTACTCTGTAAAATTCAGCTATCATAAAAGTACTCTAGACAAATGCAATATTAAACCAAAGACAAATATTTCTACTCAACTCAACAAAATACTCTTGGGGGGGGGGGGTTACCAAATTAAGAAAAAAACCCACTAGAGCTGCTTTAAGTTACAGGGCTGTACTTCTGTAATGAATAAATATAAATATTATGGATTCCTACTGGCACCTGTAAAAACAGACCATTTCTACTTAAGCTTTAAAAAAAAGGAAGTATATTGTGGCTGAAAGCAACTTGATGTCCGACATCTTTTTAACACTACTGGGATGATACAACCTTTGCTTGAAAGACCTAACAGTTAACCCAAATCAAACCTAAGCATCTCAGAATCAATTAAAAACATCTGGAATTGTGATTCTGGAAAAGAGAACAAGCAAAGTTTATTTTTATAAACTATGCTAAAATAATGCTTTTCTTTAGAGGGAACTGCTAAGTACTACAATCAAATAAAATATGAGACAGGAAACTAAAGTTAACACATACTTGAGAACTAGCTGTACAATCAGATAAGGCAGCAACCTGTATTTTGAAAATCCAAGAGAGAAGGAAGTGACTCAAAATGTTACTCTTCACCTTACTGAGGCAATTCAGTAAGCAAGCTATACAACAAACACAGAGAAATGATAATGCATAAGCCTGCCATTTAATGAGGAAAAAATAAAAAAGAGATTTGCCATTAGAGAGCACCTTTAAAAGGGCAATTGTATTTTAATGTTCTTCCCATCTGTCTGTATCCAAGCTTGCTTAGTTGTATGTTTGCACACTGTCCTAGGCACTAACATCTGGCTAACAACTAAAGTCCTAAATGCTATGCTATGGTAATATAAAAAAAATATGAAAACTACTGCACAAAGTTCCCCTTTGCAAGTTATTCTTTAGGGTAATTCTAAATGGATGATTCGGTATTGCATTAGGAATCCCTGCACAGATCAATAATTAAGTTGCTGATCCTACTGGAAGCGTCAGTAGCTTTATTCTCGATACTTAAATACTCATTAGGCCTCAGCTCCTCAGACATTTACAATACTCCAGTGAACTCACAATTGTGAAAAATACATCTAGGAAGAGTTGCATTGGAAATGCATAAGTGATTAATTAAATCTTGGCCACTTGAAACAAAAACCTGACCTACTCTACTCTCAATAGTCTCAGCTATGAAGTTTTATATGAAAAGCCTCTGTGAGCTAGTACTAGTTGATTGAATCCAGTGTTTAAATTAAAGGAGTTTTTTTCCTAATATATAAACAAAATATGAAATAAGGGAAAGTATAGCCCATTAGACAAAAAAAATGTTTAAATAATTGTCCAGTTATTAACTGGATTTAAATTATACCTTCTCCGTTAGGGAAATGTGAGTGAAGAAGAGTAAAGGGGAATTCTAGGTGTGTTTCTTTAATGTGAAGTGCACACATAGATATAGCTTTCAAATTGTTACTTTGGTAACAAAGTTGACCATCTCCACCGATTTCTAGAGCAGCATATTACCCTAGTATAGTCTACTGGATGTTTGAAGGGATTGGCTCTGGGACATTTATGCATCTGATTACATATTTCATAATGATCACTTCACTACTTTTGATGCACAGAGATCGTCTCTCTAACTACACCAGTACCTCCAACAGTTGTTCAGAGGGTGCTGTCTGTGCTACAATTCTATTGTTTTACTTCAATTATCTCAATTACAATTTGATAAGTAAACAGCCTTTTAGAAGAAAATTCTACATAGCTCAGGACTGTTCAAATGGTTTCTGCAGCTTACGACACAGCCATCCAGGGCCAGGGTTTGCTTCCACCTTTAAGGCTATGGACAGAAGTTACACATAAACTGGTTTAAGCAACAGAAACTGGTTTAAACCTGTAACAGAACAAAAGTTCAGTGCACAAAAACCAGTTTCAAAACGGCCAAAACTGGTTTAAGATAAACCTGGTTGAATGTAGTATCAGATTTTACCGATTGAGGCCAAACCAGTTCATGGAACTTTGTCCCAGACCTAAGCGTGAATGGGTCACCATAAACTATCTAGAGCTACAGATTTTCAATACAAGTATTAAATACTCTCCCCATCCTTTTAAAAAATAACATAGCAGGAAAACGGACTCTCATGAAAACAAGCATTCTAAAAGAAAAGGCACACTTCCTAATGGAGGTGCAATTGCTATGTAATATACCTACAATATGAATATGTAATAATTGTATGAAGTTTGTACCTGCCCAGTACAACGAAGCTATTTGATAGGCAAGTAGATTCTCAACCGGGGTGTCACGGCACCCTGGGGTGCCTTGCAAACCTTTCATGCAATGTTAGCACTGTTAGGTATGCAAACATTTTTCATGAGATAAATCCAGAGATTTTAAAGAGAAACTCACGGTATCAAAATGATTCTGCCCTTTTGTGGTTTGAGTTCTTTCTAACAGAAGAATTGCTGTATTGTGTTTTGTAGTAAAAAACACAAGTGAAAAACTAAGAGCTAGCATTTTCTGAGGGATGCTTTGAGTCTATCACAGAGTGCCTTGAGTCCAAAAAGGTTAAGAACCACTATGACAGACTTCTGCATGGATGGTTGGGTGGATTAGTATTACTATACTGTATTTTCTCACACACACCACACCCCTGAATTAACACAAACCCTGTTTTTGAAACAGTGGGGAAAAGCTCTTACCTTGGACAAGTGAGAAACTGCAGCTAAGGAGGCAAGCCTGCTCCGAAGCCTGACACCAGGCCCATGACTTGGACAGGAACATGGACTGACCCTGAGTCCAGAGCTGCAATCTTGATCCCACCACACACACTGGGCTCACCTAAAACCAGCCACTCTTGCTGACCCAGTTTAGCACATGGGTTCATATTATCCAGCCAGGGCTCCCCGTGGGTCTGGAAGTCTATTAGTGGGGCAGTAGTGCCAGTGTTAATTGCTGTGGCTCCCAGAACCTCCGCAATTAACACTGCTGCTGCTCCCCTGCTGCCAAATTTCTGGACCCACTGAGAGCCATATTTCTCACATGTAATGAACACCCCAATTTCTACCAACTGGATTGGCAGGAGGGGAAAGTGTAGTCTATATGTGAGAAAATACGGCAATATCAGGCTGTTGGAAAGAGAAAGCAAGGAAGCAACAAAATACAGAAATGCAACTTCAACAAAACACTGGGATATGGGACAAAGACCTACTTTCAGGCACTATCTCCAAAGTTACAGAGCAGCCCTGCTTCAAGACCCTTCTACATTGCTTTTGCCCTAAACAAATGATACTTCCCTTTAAGAAAACTCCCCAGTAACCCAATAATGTTGTCATTACTACTATAGGGAATAGAGCTGCAGGTAATGAAAATGCATCTAACTTGGCAAAGTTGAGTAATCGCATGGTAACCAAGGCCCATTCTGTAATCATTACAAGGTCTCAAGCTGTCACAGCTCTCTTCAGGATGGAGTCATGTAACTTCTCACAGCATGACTAAACTTTATTGCTGTTACTGCATTATCGATATACCCGAGTTACTTTTAAATTACGTAACTCGCGTATCAATACCAGCAAAGCCAATGAAGCACAAACCTTTAAAACTTGTCAAAATAAAGTATCTGCAGGAGTTCTGCAACCCATGCCAAGCTCTATACTTCAGTGTCTACATAGCTAACAGCTCCCAAGCTACGTAATTTAAAACAAGTGTTTTGGCCCACCCCACATGTCTGCAGTGCAGGCACCACAGTGAAGTATCAATGTCCTGTGCGTGTGAATGGATTACATGATTCTACACCCAAGAGAGGGTGGTGAATTGAAGCCAGAGAGACAGCAGACAGTTTAGGGTGCTGCACACTCAGTGAGAGCAGATAGGTTCTGAGGTACAATAACCTAGTAACAAATGCAACAAGGAACCAACAAAAAGCTGCTTGATGACCAGGGATCTGGGTTCTCCATCTCCCGCAGAAAAGTATGGATTTTCCCCTTTATAGAAGAAAATTGAGGATTTTCCACTTTAAAAAAGAAAAACCCGGGAAACTGCGGGTTTCCCCTTGCAGGCTGGCAGAGTTCTAGCTTGTAAGGGGTTGCTTGGGGCTGGCAGGAGTGGGAGGAGGGTGATCAGAGTCAGGGGGTGTCATGTGCATGTGCACGTGTACACATGCATGTGGGCCAGCAATGCAACCACGCAGCGAGGTGGAGAGCAGCTCCCGCAGCTCCCTGAATGTGTGCGGGTGGTAGGGGGAAGGCATAGGTGATGTGTGGGAGGGCAGAGGGGTAATAGGTGACACATCAGGAGGGGCATGGGGGGGCATGTGCCCCCCCCCCCCAAATTTCTGCATCCACAGCGGGGCATGGAGCTGCAACCTGGACTGGCACTGGGTAGCAGCCACCTCTGTGGCCCAGCAGGCAGGACCCAGTGCAGGAGTACAGAGCAGGCAGGGAGGCACCACTACCAGGAGCACCACGCTGTCATGGCCACCAAAGTGAGGTACCCCCTGCCTGCCCGGCAACAGCCGAGGGTCACAACTCCATGCTGCGGCACCTCACCTTGATAACCATGGCACAGTGGCTGGCTCAGGGCTCCCAGCAGCAGGAGTGGCACGAAGTTGTTCCCCCTATTACTGCTAGGCAGGCAGGGGGCACCTCACCTTGGCAGCCATGTCAGCATGGCACCCTCTCCCATGCCAGGTCCCACCAGCTGGGTTGCAGAGGCTACCATTGTGGCTGTAGAAATCTGGGGGGCCATATGGCCCCTTCATACCTCCTGACACGTTGCCTATGGCATCACCACTCACTCCCTATCCCACATACTTCCCCCTTTCTCCTTGAAATCTGCCAATAGCATTTAAAAAGAGAAACAAAATACAATTAAAACTATGTTGGCCTATCCCAGGCCTACTTCCAAACAACCTAAATTCCTCCTAGTTCTCCATTCTTTGGCAGAACTGGCACAGAGAGCTACCTCCCTGGAGTTTTATACTTGTCTCCAAAGACAATGACGATCAGAATTAACTCTGCTACTGTAGTTTATTCAATGGTCCACTCCCAGGGAAAAGGAAATCCTCACTAGCTCTTGCCTTACTTTCTTTTTAAAGAATATACACAGGCTCCTCATCCTCTCTTCCTACTATCCTGAAGCCTTTATATAAGGCAGTCTCAGAATATTTTCCCAATCAGATCCAATACTGAACTAAGAATGGCATCATTCCAGATTAAGGTAAGTGGGCTAATTGATCTCTCAGATTCTAAATAACCTTAAACCTGTTGTGATAGGCTCCTGTGATAGGCATTATGCTACCTATCAGCCCTATATTTCAGAGGAACACAAGTTTACCTTCTTGATACTTTGTTTACTGAGACCAGTTAAAAATCTTTCTTAGTTGTTACCTTGTTGTGTGACCAAGCAAAATTCTTGTGTCTAAACAGGGGCTGGCAACCTTTTCTGTCTGTGGGCCAAAATGACCCACCCCAGGTTGGAGGTAGGCAAGCAAGAGCTAGGACACTACCGCCACCACAGTTTTCTCCCTAGTAACACAGGGAAAATGCCAGCAGCTAGCACTTCTTCCTGCAGAAGCAAAGGGACAGCACCCACAGTATGTGACCCCTGTTACTGAATATAGTCACAGCCCCAAGGGCCAGTGAGGTGGAACCAGCCCATAGGTCACAAATTGCCAACCCCTGCCTAAAACGCTTCTGAAAAAAATCCTGCATTCGCTAGTTCAGTTGTATGACTCTAAATATTCCAGTAGCTGCTTACCAAAAATATTGCCAGGAAAGGAATGCCATTTCAGAATGGCACCAACAGAAGAACAGATTTATCAGCTAAAACAAACAAAGGAAAAAAATAGAGGTACATCGATATATCAGTCCGATATCAGATTGGTAGCAATATAAAGAAAATTGTCTGTATCCAGTATCGGCCCTATGGGGCCAATAATTTGGCTGATAAATGCTCATGCTGCATGCAGCCACAACGCAGCATGGAGCAGAGCCAGCAGCTTGGAGAGCTGCCTCCAGCTGGTAAGTCAGAAGGGGAAAGGGGAGGGAAGGGAAGGGAAGGGAAGTGGGGGGCATAGATCAGGACCCTGCACTGAGGGAGGGGGCAAAGGCAGGTGCTGCCCTGGGGCAGGAGGGGGGAGGTGGGATGGAGGCATGGCTCATGGGGCAAGGGCAGCTCCGACCACTGCTTGCACTGGGGGGGGGCAGAAATACATGCCCCAGATCCACACAATGCGGGGCGGGCTGCAGCTGCGGGGTGGAGCCAGAGCCGGCACTGTGCAGGGCTCATCTTGCCAGGGGTCAGGCACAGAGCGTGCTCTGGATGTACTGGGAGGAGGCTGCAGCCACCCCAAATTTTACCGCAGCTCCGCTCTGAGCCCTGTGCTGCTGCCCAGAACAGCTGTGCTTTTTCCTGGCGCTTAGGTGGAGGCAGAGCATTCAACCACGGCTGCACCAGGCAGCTGGGAGTGGAGCTGAAGCAAAATCTGGGATGCCTGCATACTTCTCCCACTGCTGCCAGAGCCCACTCCGAGCCCAGCCCCTGACGGGAGGAGCCCTGTGCACCACTGTCTCCGGCTACAACCCACAGATGTGGAGCACACGCCCCCCTCCCCTGCAGTCCCGGGGTGCAAGCAGCGGTGGGAGCCACCCCCACTGCACGAGCTGCGCCTCTGTCCCATCCCTCCATCCTGCCAGGGCAGCACCTGCTCCTGCCCCCTCCCTCACTTCAGGGGTGCTGATCTGGCCCTCTGCACCCCTTCCCACCCCCTTCCACTACAATAGACTTACCAGCTGATGGCAGCTATATCAGATATCAGATGGATATTGGCCCCCAAAAATCTCTATTGGTGCACCCCTGGAAACCCCCCCATCAAAATAGAAACACAGGGCTGGAAAAAGGCCTTACAGGCCATTAAGTCCCTTCCTCTCCCAAACACCATTCATCCAAGGCATCCTCAAATTTGACCCTCGCAAACAGCTAAGACACTAAACTAAAAACATTAAAAACTTCCTACAATATATCACAGATAAGAGCCCATGAGAAGAGGGCACTGTCAATACCCCACTGCAGTGTCAGAGAAGTAATCTGTTAATATATATTCACAGGATCCTAGGAAATGAAGAATCCCCATGTTACAGAAAAAGGCAGAAACCTCACAGTCCTTGCCAGTCAGACATAGGAAAAATATTCCTCACCCCAACTCTGGAAGCTGGTTTGACCTTAAGCCAAACAAAAAAAAAAAGTCAGTGAATTTTCTAAGTATTTAGCAGAAGCAGCAGCACATCCCAGTAAAAACAAAACAAGCTTAAAAAAAGATCAACCAGCTCTGGTTATAATCAATGTCAAATCCTTCAGAAGAGAGGAAGGAGGAACCCAGAAGCTAGCATCATTCCTAGGGGGAAAATATATTCCTTCCTGTCTCTTTCCTCCACCACTCCTCAGTCCTATAAGCCAATAGGCAAAAGTCCTGAAGCCTGAAATTGCCAGGCAGCTTAAAAACAGACTATAAGCCATTAAAAGGTAAAATAAAGTGAAAGAAAAGATTTGTTTGGGAACCAAAAATTACTTTCCAAAAATATTTTTCTCCTGTGGTTCTGAACTTTGAGAGTTTTGAACAAGGCTACAGATGTTTCTTTTTTTTTTTTTTTTTTAGAGATTAAAAAATGGTTTACATTTTAAA
>NW_017728909.1:64437166-64438756 GCF_001723895.1 Crocodylus porosus | reverse complement strand
TGGAGGGAGCTTATTCCAGAGTATGGACACCACAGCTATTCAATGAGTGCTTTGAACTTTGAGAGTTTTGAACAAGTCTACAGACGTTTCATTTTTTTTTTTTTAGAGATTAAAAAATGGTTTACATTTTAAAGAAATAAGTTATTTTCAATTGTAATGTCTGTGTACAAAGCAACCAACCACATTCTTGAATGCTGCTTAGTGTCCCTCCTGTTCTTATAGCAGTTCCTTAACAAGTGACACTATCTGCAAAATTCTATCACCAATGCAAGACCTGCAAGTAGTCCTATCAGTATACAGTGTGGAACCAACAAGGCAGAAATATTTCAATACAACTTATACTATGTGGCATATAGCACTGTCAACCACCTACAGTACAAATCTGATGTTAGTATAACTCAACTATACATTGTTTTATGCTTCTGGCATGTTAGTTTATCCTCTCTCTTAAAGATGCAAGATACCTATTCGTGCTGTTACAATGTGGGCTCCATCTAACTGATTTGGAAGCACCATCTTATTTCATTTGGGGTTCCTCCCACCTTAAGATCATATGTTTGTGTCTTTCACAACGAGCTGATTCCAATGTTTCCCATGCCAGCAAAAACTTTGTTGTGCTATGGCCTTGTTTTGTCATTTTTGGACAAACATTCTCCATTGTGGTATTTTGTTTCCTTGTCTACTGTGTATCTCTCATTATTCCATACACTTTGAGTTTTTTCCATAAATAAAAATGAAAGAAATACAGTCCAACATTACAGATTTTGGTTATTCATTCTTAACAGGAAGAATGGTACAAAAACTGTTAGCAGGATTCATTTGTCTAGAATCAGACAGCCATCTGAGCAATGAGATTCACAAAGCCAAACACACAATTACAATACACAAAGCCAAACATACAATAGCAGCATAGAGTTCAACACTGAGTACAGTGACCACAATCACTTTCTCTCAAAAAAGTATAGTCAGAGATGGTGAGGGCAGCACCATTTTTTATATAATAGGCTGGTGGTTACAGTATTCATTCAGAAAGTGAGAGATCTATGTTCTAGGCTCTCCTCAACTGGAAAGGACTTGAGTCCACAAATTCCTCTTGTCCCTATTTCCTGGGATACAACCTATACCGTTATAGGAATCATGGTCAAAAATTGACTTTTACATCCTCTAAAGAACAAGAGAGAAAAGAAAGAACCTTACTAAAGAAAGGAATAGAAGGAAATCTGTAGCGTGGTAGAACTCATACAAAAGGAGAAGGGCTGACATGTGGTGGCAAGCGAGGTATGACTTAAGTTCCAATACAATTTCTTCACCATCTCCTATTTATTCCCTTGCACACCATGAAAATAACTAGCTGCCAGGCTTTCTAAGAATAATGGTTCTCTCAAACAGAATGTGTGCTCAGAATTACAGCTGTACCTAATACCATGGTTTCATTATCAGTGCATGTCAACATTTCCATGATAAGCAGGTTCATTACATACCTGTAAATATTTGCTCTGGGTTGTTACCTGTCAGCTCCATGTTCTTGGGGAACCCTGACACAGGACACAGACTGTCTGACTCACAAAGAATCGCACCCCCCCCCCCCAA
>NW_017728909.1:64420900-64437066 GCF_001723895.1 Crocodylus porosus | reverse complement strand
AGGCTAAAAGATTGGGACGTGCTGAGTTTGAAACACATAAGGGGATCAGCTTGTACAGGCTGATTGACCCAGTTTGGCTCAAATGTGCCCTAAAGAACTGAATGCTGGCCCATGAGGGTGTCATCTGGACACCCGGCCAGATTCAGAGGTCTTCTGTTTAACTGTGTGCTTGTGTCTGACTGTAGTTATTGTTGCTCTGATGAACTGATTCTTGGCATATGAGGGTGTCAGCCTGTCAATGCTGATCAACCCGGCCAGGTCAGGCATGTCACGTTAATCTGTGTGTGTTTGTGTGTATGACTGATTTGGGGACTGGAGGAACGCAGCCCCACTGAAATGAGTCCTGCAAGATAGCTCCATTAGGGGTGAGGGCTTGCAGGGGGAGACATACAGCTCCGTATAGAAACACCAGTAACACAGGCAGCACATTGATAGAATTACCAAAACCCTAGCCCTAATAAATGAGCACACCCCAAAGTAGCGGGCAAATCTGGTAACAGGGTGGAAACTTACAGAAACACTAAAATGCTCTAATTCTGAATCTTCACACAGTACATGGTTTTCAATTACTCTGGAGAAAAGCAAGAGACCTAGTAATCATGCAGAGCTGAGCAACAGAAAGAAGGCTTGCATATTCTGAAAAGCCAGGGCCTTTTACCATAAGTTCGACACTGGCCTGCACACTTTTTCTGTAACAACAGGATTTCCAAAACTGTTTCCAAGTTGCCTTCAGAGGAGATTATTAATGCTCACCTTATTCCAATTACAGAATACAAGTACTGAATGTAAATGCATAAACAATGGTATAGCTCATATGTAGCCATATCCTGGAAGAAATGTTTTATCTGAGCCACTATAGCCTGAAATCAGGACAACTAGTTGCTTGACAGCAAGTGACATTAACAGTGTGCATGTACCTAACCTAGTCTCTTAAATTCTAATCTAAATTCCCTTCTTTTCTTTTAAAATCCCAGTGAGTTTCTCTCTGCAGAAAAAAAAGGCTTTTATTGTGGGGGGGTTTAATGCATTGTAAGATTTATGTTTTACAACAGTTTCTACAGGTGGTGAACATATTTTTAATTTGTCCCCCATAAATGCCCACAATATCTCTGCTGATAAATCATCTTTGAAATCATATAGCAGTTACTATTTTGCCTGACAACCTAATGATAGATAGTTCGACTGGAGAACACAAGGGATCTGATTTGATTTTCTTTCATGATACTGTAAGCATCAGTCAAAACAACTAGACCAACAGCTTGGAGCTGTAAGATTCATGATTGAAAGTCTGGCAGAGTTAAGTTAAACTCTTTCATAAATTAAAGAAGATTTTGAAAAAATGAAGGGAATCTTTAGTTTATTATTAAATGGCTGAAAGCCACGTTCCCAGAAACAACATTAAAATGAAGGGAAAGAAAAATCATCATGTGTGTCGTTTTGAGTACCAAGTTCAGATACCTAACTGATCCAACGTGACACTTCTTCCAAAAGTTATGGTCTCATTATTCATTGTCCATTCCTACATAACCATATGCAACAGAAAACGTCAGTGTAGTTTTAATGGAAAGATACTGATTGCACAAAAATCAGCAAATTGAAGAAATTCCCATAATAATGTTAACCCCATCTGCTTGCACATAGGCCCTGCAAAAAGATCTTTCTTCACAGCAACATATAACACGGATGCTGTGACACAATGTACCAAGCAACACGGTGCATAAAGGAAAGAGAACTTCTTTTCGTAATTAAAGCATCATGCAAATAACATCCCATATTTACATTACAAGTGACCTAGCTCTCAAGCAGACAAACCAAGTGACGGTGTTTCTATTGCTGTCTTCTCAAAACTGAACTTCTTGAACTTTGTGACATTAAATATGAACCTTAAATATTCCTTTAATCAGCTTTCATACATGCAACATTACCAACTCTTAACTGAAGATGCATTTAGGATAAAGAACACTGGTGTAGAAGAAGGACAAACTATTCTGGAGTAAACATACATAAAACAGTACGCAGGTAATTTAATGTTTTCTTTAATTATGTACAGCAGGCAAAAGCCATATAGGACATCCTGATGCTTTAAAAAAAAAAAATAATAATAATAATAATTACACAAATACTGGTGATCTAATGCTTCAGAGCTCTGAATCAGCCAGACCATACTGACAATGTAACAACTACTTACTGTAAAAATTATAAGTGCTACCTCACTACTGTTTTCCACATGTTCAACATCTAAAATGCAGCTTTAAGTGAATTTTATTCTTCATAAGAAAATAAAAATCTTGATAACTGATACAGTCAGCATTTTATCTTGTAGAAAAAAGCTCTCAAATCAGATGTGTACCCAGGAGTGGGAAAGGAGGGGAGCTAATCTCCAAGAAGCAATTGCTTCAGTGTTGTACTGGAAGATTTTCTTCAGAAGTGGAAGAGCAGAACTGGGGGCAATGGGTGGGCATGGTCCAATGCCCCATTAAACTCCATCTCTTAGGCCAGATATGGATATTACACTTTTACTGGTATAAATGATCAGAAACTGGTCTATACCCATAACAGTACAGAAGTTTCGCACACAAAGACTGGTTTGAAAATGACAGAAGCCATTTGCCTCCCCCACCAAAGGGCAAAAGTGGATTCTGTTTGCTACTGATCTAAACTATGAGACTTAAAGAAAACCACATAACTTAGATCGATTCCACCATGGGTTTTTTGAATGACAGTACCTAGCCTTAGGTCTCACATCTTAGATGCAAATTCTGAAGGCAAGAACTATGCCCAGCAACGTAAGCATAAGTTGGTCCTATTAGGTATAAAACCAATACATATAAGCAGCAATAGTAAATAATTTAAGGCCAGGATTTGCCAGTGGTTACTAAGAATTTTGTGTATGCTTGAACTTCAGAAAATGTCCAGCATCTGCCCACAGGGTCAGTTCCCCAAAACATGTTTTAATGAGGAACAGGAAACCTGAGGCCAACCCCCCTCCTCCCCCAAAACACCCTCACTAACGAAACTCCTGGTCAAACAAGAGAACAATGCTTCTGATGAGAGATGCATAACTTCTTCCCCAGTGAGATTTTAAAAGGTATTAAAAAGTCTACGTGGTTTAAAAAAATTTTTTAAAAAGCACATTATAAACAAATGAAAACAAGCCATGTGTTAAAGTAGCTTGTTTTTCACAGACCTTAAATATACAGGAATGTTTATGCTCATTAAAAGCTGCCTTAGTCTCTCTTCAATTTACTCTAAAAAACAGATAGGTTATATTAAAAAAAAAAAAAACACACATAAAAATGATAAATTGTTCATCATACCATTCTTTGTTAAATCTTTGAGCCAGAACTATCCCTATTGTTTTGTTTCAAGATATTAAGTAAATAAAAAGACAAAGATGCTTTTAAAAAGATTTAGTGATCAGAACTGAGACTCAGAGCTTTCAGTCTGTTCTAATCCTGTTGCGATTTGGAAAATCTTAAGCAAAAAAGAAATAAAAAAGATACAGGGAGAGGGGTGGATTTCAGCTTGTAGTGCCAGTCACAAGTAAATAGAAAGCTTAGACAAATTCATCCTTGAAGGCTGAAGAACAGAGATTGTACAAACAGCATTCAGCATACCTGGTTAGTCTCCCAACCCCTGGAACTGTCAGTCAAAAACTGTATTCTTCAACAGAAAAGCAGAAAGCATGTTGAGTCACGTGGGAAAACATCAACAGAAACAAAGGCCTACAGAAAGGAAATTCTAATGCTCTAATTCTATTAGCAGCCTAGAGACCAGGTCACACAGGAAAAACAGAAAGACTCGGGACTGTTCATCATGGAGAAGAGAAGACTCAGAGAGGCTTTGGTGGCAGCCTATAAGTATATCGGGGTGTACATCAGGGCCTAGGGGAGCACCTATTTACCGAGACCCCCCAGGCGAAGACAAGGAACCATGGGCACAAACTGACTGAAGATCATTTAAGGCTAGAAGCAAGTTACAAGCTGAGTGCTGGGTTTGGAACAGGCTCCTCCCAGAAGTGGTAGTCACCCACCCTGGCGATCTTCAAAAAGTGCCTTGATGCCCATCTTGCTGGGGTCATCTGATCCCAGTGGTCTTTCCTGCCCAAGTGTGGTGGGGCTAGACCCGATGATCTCTAAAGTCTTTTTCCAGCTTCTGACATTTATGAAACTATCTATGAAATAATAATGTTCTCAAAATATTGATCAAAACATCCAGCTCTTGCCAAACAAGAGGCAGAACTTCTGGAAATCCAACAATTCTGTTGAAATATCAAGTCCTGGGAAATCCAATCAGTACAGATGGAAGGATGCTATAAAACCCTGAAAGTTTTCAGAAGTTCATGCTCATTATACTAGTACTCCTTACAACCCCTGGAGAGTTAGAACTCTGGAGGCCACAATTCAATTCCCCATTTCACTTCAGTTTACTCTATAAATTTAGGCAAGTCAAGAAGGGCTTATCTGCATACACAATTGTGTACAAACTCACCCCCTCACTTGCCCCCATGGACACAATTATACAGAAAACTTTAAAAAACCCTTTGTCTAGGGGTTTGTTTACATAATATAGTAGGAGCTGAATCTACATTTAAGAAAATAGAAAAAAGTTACATCAATACAAAAGCTGTGTACAGTTTCTATTTGCTTTAGTGTCTATGTCTAAGTACCTCATCTCTAAAATCTGGATAATTCCACATCTCTTCTTCACAGAGGTACTGTTTACCAAGAGCAAACACATTAAAGGATTATGAGCAGGTCAAATACTGTCAAACCAGCTATTTAAAAACATGAAAACAAGCCCAGAGACACCAGCTGTGCTTTCAGCTGATGAGAAAGTGAAACCCCAATCACCTCCAATGTCCTAAATACTCCACAAACAATGAAACAGGGAGAATGTGGAGACCTAGAACATATACTCAGGATGTACAAAAACCGAACACCCCAAGTGAAATCCTGACATTGCTTAAGTCAATGGCAGTGTTGCCACTACAGTCAAGATTTCACTCTCTGGATACAGACAAATAAGAATGTTTCCCCCATGCCCAATTGTTGCTATTTTTGTTTCTTTCAGAAACACCAACCTAAATGAGATGTGCCCAATATTTAAACAAGTAACTCTTTATTATAGTAACAAACACTTTGCAAGTGACATCAAAAGTGACATACCAAAGACAAATCAGGTTACAGAAACAGTCAAACTGATATTAGGTTTTTCCTAGGTAGGTGTCTAGTTAAGAACAATGCTTCTTGAACTTGGTTGGGAGGGGATGTACTGAGCAAGAAGGAGAAGGGGAGTGGGGGGAGGGAAAGTCTGCTAATTCCAGGAACAGTTCACCTGATTTAAAAAGTGTGAAGCTTCAAGTCAGGGAGTGTAGTGTGTTCAACCAACCCTGGAAATATTTCTAGCAAGGCTTTAAATATTGTGCCTGGGTTTATAAACATTTTGTTGACTTTGGGTTTTTTTGCTCAACTGTCTTAGATATATACACTGTATTTTTATCTCCTGTTTCTCATAACTGATTAAGACAAAAGCAGATCTGGAAATGTATAGTCATGGATTGTTTTAGTTTTCCCAGATATGTTTCTAAAGCAAAATTGTGTTTTATGGTATGTATGGCAGTTGAATAATCATAGGAAATCAGGGTTTGAACGGACATTTTTTTTCCTGTTTTTGTGACACCTATCACAAGAACAGGAAAAAAAATATCCCTTCCAACCTTAATTTTCTATAATATAATTATAACTATAATATAATTATTTAACTGCCAAACACGCCATAAAACAGAGATAAAAATACAAACTTTTAACTAACTGTTTATTTTCTCAAAGTCTCTTCCTGACTTTTAATAAAAGAACAAATGCACTTTATTTGGCAGGACTTGAGGATGAAGGATTGTGTGGATCAATCATATTTCAATGTGCAGGAGTGGTCTAAATTACAGACCTGAATTTTCTACTTGTGCAGTGAGGGCAAAAAAAACCAGTACCGTCTTGGACTACATGTCATCCATTGCATCGTTCTATATCTGGGGTGAAATCATGGCAAAATTCCCTCTGCATGTAATGAAACCAGGATTTTACCCCTATTCTCTACTTCAAGCAAGCACAGAAATCAAAATAGAAAAAGGGGCAAGGTTAGGAGTTTTTACACACACACATGCATGTACAGGTACAAACGCACTTTATTTTTTACATAAATTTTTATATAAAAATATGTTAATCTTAAAAAAGATTTTAGTTTCTCATTTGAAGCCGGATGAATGGCTTGCTTTGTCATTAGAATAACACATTTTGAACAATTTTCGAAGAACATTCTGTCAGTGAGGTAACCTGAGGTCATTTTGTGACAAGGTCTTTGCTTTGCTTTGCATGTAGAAACTTGCACTAAGTTTCACACTTCTTCAATGACATGGACTATAAAGATACCAAATTTTCTGAGCTACTGAACATCTACAGTTCTTCTTGACCAGGTGGAAATTTGATTCTTAGCATCTCTGAAGTTCAGGCTTAAAATTCTTTACAGTTAGTTATGTCAAAGTTACTGTCATGCACCAAATTCAGACCTCCCTCCATGACATTCTGGGAAATTATTTTGTCCAAATGACTGTACTTACACATAGTCTCAGAAATTTTTCTAAGAGGTCATTAGGTTTGAGACTGCATATAAATTACATTGTTTAGTTTATGAATTTTTCAAAAAGTCCATTCCACCCCCACCTCTGTCCTCATTACAGACAGTACTCTAGGGCAATGCCCAACCTGATCTGTTCTCTAGCTTCACTCTGCTTGTGAATTCACAAACTCTACAGTACCCACAGCATGCTGAATGATCCAAAAAAAGTCTTACCAGAAAGGCTTGTATGTTTAGAAGTTCTTAATATAACTGAACTGAACTAAACTGAGAAAATTAAAAATGCAACTTAAAATCAGGGGAAGTAAAAACTGTAAATGTTCACTCCCCTACAGATTATTGTTTGCCATTTACAAGAAAGAAGCGCTTAGGTGCTTCCATAAGTCAAAGACTGAAGTTTGCTCCAAAAATTTTATATTCTCCTTACTTGAGGAGACACAGTGGGGGGACAAAAAGGACAAATATGTAGGGAGACCATAAGTTAGCAGTGAAACTATTATTATTTGTGCATATGCATTTCACCACATATGCTGCATAAACAACCAGGGCAAAGATGAGAAAAAAACTGAAGTCTACAAAGAAATAAGAGGAAGAGGAAGTGGAAAAAAAAAAAAAAAAAACACACACAAGAAAAAGGAGAAGAAAGGCCAAAAAAAGAACAATTAGGAAATTAGAAAACAGTGATGTAAGCTATCACTAATCAGTTAAATCTTTCCTGGAATATTTAGAGCTAAAAAAAAAAAAAAAATTAGAGAGAAAACTAGATTTTACATCTCTACATGTTATAGTCCTGCCTACACACTATAGTGTTATATCATGGATCTAGCACAAAAAAACATTATTTCACTTAACTGACCCATTACAAATCTAACTCTTGCACACACTTCTCTTTGTTGAATCTCAATTATGAGTATGTGCCTTATGGGTGAAAAGATTAACAAAAATGACTACCTGCTTCCTACATGCTCGTTCTTGCTCCTAATAACATCTAACTAGGGCCTGCTCCAAAGCTACCTAATTCTTAGGTACTGTATATTAGTTTCAGAAATACTTCATAAGTTAGCAGGTGCTGCTGCTTCAACTAAATTGACAAAGCATGAAGGACAATAAATTATTCTTCTGCTTTAAGGCTAACATTGGACCTTACGTCACAGCTATCATCCTTGCATGCATGACTAGAGTGAACTTCCACAAACTTTAATCAGTGACAACAAGACACTCTCAGTGCCTCAGCTTACTGATCCAGCTCCTAAGAGCACACAGAGAGAGTGAAACAGTGTTCCCACCACTGCAATGCAGACCACTTTCATTACAGCAGAGCCTCTCTTAACTGAGAGCAGGAGGAAAGAACACAACACTATACATGGTGCAGTGGAACTATGCATCTGTCTGGGGTAGCACATATTCAACTATGCCAGTGGTTCTCAACCTTTTCAGAGGCAGGACACTTCTCCAAAATTTTCTGGAATTCGGAGGCATTCTGGTTGTGAATCACTACCTGAGTGGTTCTCACCAACAGTGCTGCCACACACTCCTACCTATATTTAGGGTTACCTGACAAATCTAATGCAGGTGGGAACAGAGGCATAACTAATAAGTTTTATGCCCAAGGCAAAACTCCTCTACTTCCATTGGGGGTACACCACAAGGGTTTGGGAAGTAAGTTGTTCTTACCTGTCCTGTGTACCCCTGAACTTGGCTTCTCCCAGCCAGGCAGTGCCAAAGGCTGCTGCAACCCACCCCAGTTCCTCAATTTTTGCTCCACAAATTCCATGACTTGGCTGCTGAAGCCCATCCTGGCTCCTCTGGATGGTCAGTACAAAGGCTCAAAGCTAGAGTATGCACTCTTGCCCCTCCAGGTCCACCCTTGTACGCTCCTCCTGGAAACAGACAGGCATGAGACAGTCCTACCTGCCCAGCACACCTCTCTTTCCAGGAGGAACATATGGCATCAGACCAGGAAAAGCTGCGTGAAATTTCCTATCTGGCTCTACAAGAAGCAGGCAAGGTAGTTCCCCCTGGCTCTGGCAGCACCTGCACCCGTCATGCCCCTGGAAAGGTCTTATAGCCCCTCAGGAATCACTCATCTAAGCCCTTTTTCAATAACCCAGGAGATGGAAGAAAAGTACAATTTAAAAGATGTTTATAGATATTAATTCACAAGTTGCTGGTTCTTTATTTTCTTCCTTTTTAAAGTCTTAAGTTGCTGAAATAAATGCTTTATATTAGTGTTTCTATTTCATTTCCTAATTGTTGGTAGAATCAGATTTCACATATATTTTTCCTGCACTAAATATGCTCATTTCTGCTGAAAGACGAGCCTACTAAACAAAAATGATAAAGGGAGCCCATGCTGTGCGTCATCAATACCACCACCGGATATATTGAGCTTTTCTACAAGTAAAACAGAACTGAGCTTTAAATAGATTAAACTTATTTATCAGGGTTTATAGTTTGAACTTAAACACCTTAGTCACTTTGGTGTTTCAGGAAGTTTCTACCCTATTCTATGTTATAAAAAAGGAAAATCAGATACCCAGCCAGAAGTGGCACTGAGAAAAGCAGCAATGTAAAACAAACAAACAAAACCCAAACAAACTCTAAACTACATTTTTAAAGGAAATGCTTTAAATAAATCAGGATTTAAAAACTCCATTTTACAAGCACTAAAGTTTATGTTCAAGACAAATACAGTATACTGACAATGAAATTTTACTTGCTCAATTTTTGCTCTACAAACTTCCATAAGGATGCTTGAGCATCTCTGCAACTACTGATACCATAGCAAGAAGCTAAAAAACCCAGCTGTTTAAAAGGGCAGTCTGCTCCTCTCAGAGATGTACAGATCATTTGTACAAACAACTTTTCTTACAATGACAGCAACAAGACTGCATCCAAACCAAGTTAAGCTGAACAATGATAAAACATACTAGCCAACTAAAACAAAGTTACCAATTACTGAGATATACAATGAAAATAAGATAAATATATCCAGGCAAAACACTGCCGGATGTAATTATTACTTATTACTACTTCTTCACTCCTCTGTCTGAGTGGACTCCAACAAATGGTACTATGTATTAAAGGCAGATCCTTAAATGCAGTTTCATAAATGAACAAATCACTGGAAAGTGTTCAATTCCCAATCCAAGTTTACAGACAAAATGAACAAATGGTTCCAAAGTTTGAAATTATCCCCAAAAATGTACATATAAACCCCAAATATCTCTTAACAAGACATTTGCAATGGGTATCCTTGTTCCTGATATCCAGGCTAGGTGCGGGTATTCAAAAAGCCTGAGGCAGAATCGATGCAACCTATGTGGTTTTCTGTGAGCGAGGTAGTTTAGATTGGTAGCGAACAGAACACGCATCTGCCCTATTGTTGGGGAAGGAGAAAGTCTTAGACTAGGTTGCTTCATTTTTTAAATCAGTCTGCATGCACCAAACTTCTTTTACGTTATGGGTATAGACCAGTTTCCAATCACTTACTTCTGTAAAAGTGTAATTGCCTGTAATTGGCCCAAAGAACACAAGATATGCCTTTGGCCACGTGTGGTACCATACACATAATTATGTCTTTGAAAGAAGTACCAATATATAAATGTTCATATAAATCCTAGAGCCTCCAAAATTCCCCTTTCAGTCACGGATTGGATGAACCTTCAGATGTTACTGCCCTTGCAATTTCAAGATTCTCCTTCTTTGTTTCTCTCTCTACTTCCAGTTTTAGGATGTATTACATTTCTAATTTTGTTTCTTGTTCTTACAATTTAAGACAATGTATCTACATTATTTAATGGCAAAACCAAAATATATAACATGCTTGTAAGTAATGTATACTTAAGCGGATATTTTTCAAACACCCAAAGGCACACAAGAGTCTACCTTACAAAATGATATTATACTAATGTACTGTATTACATTACTGTATTTTAAAATCTAACTGGACTTCATTTTAAAGTATCACTGGACATAAGTTTCATAAGCAGCAGCTATCACATATAAAACTTTTTCTAAAAGGCAAAATGGAACCTTCTCTTATGAAAGACACCAGGTTTCAGAAAACACATTTAAACATACTTGGCTCTGAGTAGTTTAAGTTCTTTTGGAAACACTTTTGCAACTCAAGATTTCTTTTCCTACCAATGTCATCTTTCACTTTCCTTTTTCTCCCAGCCCCATTCTAATGTAGCTGGCAGTTAATACAGGTTTTTCTACCACAATGCTTGCACCAAAAGAAAGCCCATACGTGTCTAAAAATCCTGAACCACATTCTTCTCTAGAGAACGTCCATTCCAGTCAACAGGGTTATACCAGATGTGAATTTGATCCCTTATTATTATATCATCAGTGTGTCATCCAAGAAAGAACAAAATACTGCTTTGATTAGCCAACTAAAGGCAATTTTGTCATAGCTTTTTAATTCTTTTCAGGGTTTTTAATGGCTGCTTTAGTAATTAAGAGCTGGATCTAGCAGCTGTTACACCTGCAAGGAGCCTCTCAGATATCATGACTACAGGTTGCTTGCTTACACAGCAGTAGATCATTTTGCCAAAAAAGATCACCAAAAAAGAACTTTCACTGGTGACAGACAGTTTAAAGTCAAAGATGTTGAAAGCCTGCACTGACTTCAGGCACCCCAGTCAAGTTTATCAAGGTGTCAAGTTTGTGCATACAGGATAGCAACCATCCAGCGACAGAAACAATAGGGTCAGTGATAATATCTTACAGTGCTAACTTTCAAACAAGCAACTTAATCCTTTATTATTGCTCCTGACACTTTCCAACTTAAGATACGTGGAGACAAGTTTCTGCCTGTGACTGACAAAAGAAGAAGCCACTGTAGGAGGCATACATTTTCTTCTCTCCCTTCCCCCAGTTGACTTCTTCATCTATCTTCCCCACAGCCACCATCAAAACCACTTTCAGTTTCACACAGGGGTATGTATAGACATTCAGGGAGGTTAGGGGGATATTAGATTGAGTTAAAAATAGCCACCTAAAGTAAATCGGAATGGGAGGGGGAGTTGGGAAGATATCAGGGGGAGAAGCCAGCAAGCTCTACAGGAGAATCAGGCAGGTAAGCAGGGAGGATTGTGGGGACAAGTAGGATTTATAGGGGGCAAGGGGGGGGGTAGGCAGCATCACTGCAGGGTTTGGGGAGTTACACAGGGTCCCCACGGGGGAAGGAGGTTGCTGAGGAAGGAGACTGCTAGGGCCGGGAGGGTTTGGCAGCATCTGGGGGGGCTCATGGTGTCCATGAAGGGGTCTGGGGAGATGAAAGGGAGGCCTCTGTTCCTCACCTCCCAGAACCAGGGGCTACTTTTAGCCCCCAAATGCCACATTCCCAGATGAACAACCCCCGCCAATCCTGCCCACCCACTCCAATTTGCTTGCTCAACTCCCTGCATTGGGAACATCTTGTGGGTAGGGGGTATGGCAGGCTCAGGGGTTGCTGGCTGGTTCCAAGGGGAGTGTGGGTATGGTGAGAGGCCAAGTGTCTAAAAGTAGCCTGGTGCCAGGAAGGAGGCAGGAAAAGTGCTGTGCTGGGACTGTGGCCAGCAGCTGGGTTTCCCAGACCTAGGGCAGTACCAGGAACTGTACAAAAGTTCAGGGCAGTTAAATAGGTCTAAAAATGGCCAACCCAATTGAAGCTAGACTAGCTCAGAGGTAGGGTTAACTTAAATCAGGTCAGCCATTTTTAAACCAATCTGTCTTGAACTTCTGTACAGTTTGCACTTGCTGGACTCGATGATCTTCCGAGGTCCTTTCCGGCTCTAAAGTCTATGAAATATCCACCTAATTAGGGATGTAAATGTAAGGTCCACACCTAGGTGAACTAAGTTAGACCAGCTGGACATTTTAAATGTGATCTAACCTCTCCAAACATCTGTATGTATCCTACGTGTTCCATCACATCATTCCAAATGCACTGCTAATGATAACCAGTAAGAAACAAGTTTGTGATGAGAAATGCCAGAAGAAAAATCCAAGAAGATTTAGGTTTGCATATTCCCAAGAAACAAAACAAACTCTTTATACAGTTCTATAACAGACTGCATCTGCATGACTGAATTCAGTTCTGGATATTACATTAATAGATAAATAAAACAGATAAATAAAAATACAGAAAAAATGGAGGGTATTTACAGAAGGGCAAGAAAAGTCACTTGGGCCTGGAGCATGATTCAGAGGGAGAAAATGTGATTTGAAAAGCCTGGTTAACAAGGGAATGTAATTAGCCACCCTTTGGGTAGAAAGGTATTACTTATTAATGTACAGAGATCAGGAACTTTGGGATAAAATTTAGAAAGGAAAAGTACAAGACAAACTCTCTTGAAAGTATAATTTAGTTGATTCTGGAATGGTTTTCCAAGGGGGATGGGGCAGTGGTGGGTGGGAATCAAGACACTTCTACTGACGCATTAATAATGCCTTTTCAATCTAGTATACAAAGGATCATCAAGAACAATCTCACACTAATTAATCTTCTAGAATTTATCCATGTCTGTTTTCTAGCATTTACCTATATGGTCTATCACAGATAGGATTTCTTCTGACAGAAAGGTGTAGGAATTCTGCAAAAGCAGATCTGGAATATGCACAAGGTATATACCTGCAATCTGAAATATGTTCAGTACACTGTTACTCACTTCCAAAAGGAAATCATTCTTGGAAGTTGCATCACAGTTAAAATAAAACAGAATTACCATTTTTCTCCCATTAATTATTTCACTAACAAAATTAGCTTATTTTTGCTCTCTGTAAAAATGTTCTTTTTTCCCCATGAGACACTTCTCCTGAGATGCTTTGCTCATCATCAAATTAATAATTCCACTTAGTTTTCATTTCAATATCAATGTTCCTACTTGCTTTGTCAAAAAATATGAATCAAAGGGTTCATACTTTTTTTTTTGGCAGAACTGCTAACAGGCTAATCTATCTTCAGATACTTGTTTGTACAAGTCATCCGTTTCAAGTGAGACACTGCACAATCATCTCGCCTTCTACTTCTTTTCTTTTCAAAACAGGAAAAAAGTATTTTATTTATTTCACTATTTCCTGTCTAGTACAGAAGGCATAAGCTTTTCAGAGACACTTCAATCAGAAAGCAAAAACCACAAAAGGTTTGCAAAGTATTTTGTGCTATTATCTTGTACTGAAAGGATACAAATTTATAGAACTAATCCCTTAAGGCCAAGTTTTGCCATCCATACTCATAGTGATAAATATCTTGCTCCTTGAGTAAACCAGTTAATTTCTAATGGAACACACTGTGTTATAATGCAATAAATTCAATGTGCAAGAGAAGAAAAAAAAACCGGCCTTAAATGGTATTCTCCCATTTATAAAAAAACTGCAGTTATATGAGCAAAGAAAGAAACTTATCACATATTAGCATGGGTGTATGTCAATGAAATTGTGATTATTTAGGTTGTGAGAAAGGTTTCCTGTTGAACCACATGCTTAACAAACAAAGCAGCAAAAAACTTTTGTTACTAAATAAATATAATTAGCAGCAACCATTTTTGATGGATTTATTAATTCAGTTATTTTAGGCCCAAATACAATGAATTCCCTGTCCTGTATGCCTCACAGACCTCCAACAAGATTACAGGTAGAAAGATGGAGGAATGCATATGTTCAAGAGAACTGGATCCTAAGTTTGAACTGTAGGTTTTGAGATTTTTTTTTTTTTTTTTTTTTTTTTTTACATGATCTGCAGTTGGAGGGCAAAGGACATTAAAGGAAGAAATAATTCTTAAAGTCCAAATATCATATGCTGCCCAAAGGGGCAATGAAAGTTTTGCAGAAAACTAAAGAGCAGGCTAGAATTTATTGTTCCTAGGTTTTGGTCAATTTTCTCTCTCTTTTTTGTTGAAGCACAAAAACAGTTTAAACCAAAAGTCTTCAGGGGGGGATCATCTTTCTATTCTACATTCGTAAGGTGCACTGTGCGTCCTGGGCCACAATGAGGGATCAGAGATATCACAGGAATACAAACAGCAGCTAATGAAAATGGGGGTAGATGGGGTAGTTTGGTTTTCTTGTCATCATAATTATTATAGCCTTAATGTTCAGAAAGGACATTAAGGCTGTTTTTGTAGGAAAAAATTTGCACATTGACTCCAACACCAAGGCTTCCTCCACACACTATGACTGCCCTCACCTCAAAGGCACATGTTCTAGCCTCTGCTAAGAAAGGAATAACATGACTCCTCTATTAGCAAGAGACCACTTTTCAGCAGCATTCTCTGAAGCTACCACACCATGTCACTGAAACTTCAGGAGCAGAGCAGAATTTAAACACAGGCCTCCTACTTTAATGTGTTAACAATGAGCCCAAATCAAAAAATCTTTTAGTGCAATTATCAATTTTATGCCAAATATTTCTCAATGTAAAAAGATCCTATTAATCTATTATACAAAAAGAACTCCAACTCCCAAAATTTGTTACTGATCAGTCTCATGGAAATGAAGGGTTTTTTTCCCCCCCGTGTACAGAGTCTAGGGGGAAAAAGGCAACTTAGATTTAATAACCACCAGAAAACTTATTACGAACAATTACATTTTTGACCAGGAGCTAAGCACAAACTCCTTGAACAAGCTATAACAAGGTAACATAATTCAACAAGTGTTTCCAAGAACTTTTAGTGGGCTCTTCTTAAAAATAAAAAGGATGAATTGTGTTCAGAATTAACTAAATTAATCAGATTGCTAAACTTTGTAACATTCAAAGCTCTTTGTTGCAAAGGCATGAGGCACTGGTGGGCTGGTGAAATTTTTCATGATGCTGACTGGGAAATTTTCATAACATACAGGATTCCTTGAATTTCGCAGCAAAACTGATCTTATGGAATGATAAATCACCGAGAAACTGATGCACAATAAAGAGACTTCTGGCTGGAGTTTCAGCTCCCACTCTTTAACTGAATTATTTCCATAATTTAATTGAACAAGATCCTGACCACGCTATTAAAAATGCTGCAAGATTTTTAATAGGATGAAGACTGTTGCAACTGGCGTCCTGTCCAAATTCTATATTAGGCTATAACCTGCTGTCTAACCAAATTCCCTCCTGCATGAATACGACAGGGTCATTTCACTTCCTTTTCTGTCAGGAGCAGATGTGGAGTCTCTCTGTTAAGATATTACTGCTAAATTTCACCTCAGGCATAGCTGCATTTAACAGAGGAAGTGGTGATCTCTATAGAGATTCCTGTTTCACATAAGTGAGATGTAATTAATATTATACTAAAATGCCTTCATGTCCCCAACGCAAAGGCACAGGAGAAGTACAAATCAGGGCTCAAATAACTGCAAAGGAATACTACGAAAACCAGTTAACTGTTCCCTTTTTTTAAAACAATCTGCTCTTATTTTATTTACTTCTCCCCTTATTTTGGATATTGAGATCACAAAAGCTTGTGACATGTACCAAAGTAGATATAGGCAGGGGGGTTGTATTAACTAAAGTGTGGGGGGGAGTAGATCAATAAATCTTCTTTGTGGACATCTCTCATCTTTAG
>NW_017728909.1:64418467-64420017 GCF_001723895.1 Crocodylus porosus | reverse complement strand
TATATATACACACACACACACACACACACACACACACAGACATGCACATCTGCAAGCCCACGTATGTATGCGTGTGTAGACTAACTTAAGTGGGCAGGGTGCACATGTATGTGTCTATACCCATGTCTAGGTACACGCGTGGTGCACAGGCACATGCTCCAGGCACGTGTGTACACCCCCCTTTATCCCCTGCACGGTGCCCTCCCCGATCGGCCCCAGAGCCCGCGGGAACAAACGGGCTCCCCAGGCCCCGCGGCCGCTCCTGCCCGCCCCGACGCCGACTCACCGCTGGGGAAGGGCTCCATGTCCCCGGCAGAGCCGCGGCGGGAGCAAGCGCCGAGACGCGCAGCTGCAGCGCTCACTGCTCCCCGCGCCGCCGCCGCCGCATGTCCACGGGCCCCACCGGGCCAGCCCAGGCGCCGCCGCTCCCGCCCGTCGCAAGGGCCCCGCTCAGCGGCGGCGCCTCAGCGCTGATGAGCCCCGAGCGACCATTTTCTGCCCGGCCTCCGCCGCCGCTGCTCACTCCTCCCCCCCTGCCAGCGCTGGGCCGGGCCGGGCCGGGTTGCGGCCGCCTCACAACCTCTTCCTCCGCCTCCTCGTGCTGCCGCTGCCAGATCCGGCGCGCTCGGGTCGGGCGGCTGCTTTCTTTCCTCGCCCCGCTTCTTGTCCGTGGGTCAAAGCCTTGAAACCTTCCCTCGCAAAGTTTCTTCTGCAGCCGCGCTCGACACCTTCTGCCCGCGGGGCCGTGTCTGACGCATGACACTGCCTCATAAACGCTCCTTTGCAGTCATAGAGCCGCAGACAACGAGGGCTGGAACCGGGGACCCCCGGAGGTTACCTCGCCCTCCAAGCAGGACCGGCCCAGCCAGGGCTTTGTCTACCCGGCTCTTAAAAACCTCCAAGGATGTTGGCACTTCAAGAGGATCTCTCAGCAGCCACCAACAGGGTCCCCCTCCAAGCAGAGAATGGCTCACTTCTAATCCTAGTAAATCTCCAAGGCCCTGATGGACCTAAGCAAAGGCTCTTGCATGGTGCATAGCTTCCCTCAGGCCAGTAGTGAGCTCCAAGGAAATGCCTGAAGATTAATTATTCCCTGCAGGCATCCTGAGGGTACAATAAGCGCCACCCTGACCTAAACAGTCCAGGCAGAAGCAGCCATCACTAGTTTTGGCAGATTTAATTTAGGCCTGCTGCTGGTTTTTTCTGGCAGGCACACTTAATGGGAGTCATGCCTCCCTGAGAAGCCGCTTTTGGAAAGGAAGGGGAGAGAACAGAAGTTAATGGCACAAAAAAAAAAAGCTGACAAGTGAACAGCAGAGACTCCCTGTGCCTGAAGAAGGGTGATTGCGCCCAAAAGCTTGCGAAGAACTTTTTTCCAACTACTCAGTTGGGCTCATAAAAGACATCACATCTACTCAAAGCACCTCACCTTGTTAGAAATATTATTAAAAATGCATTATCAATAGCTGTTAGCTCCCATCAATAGTGTTGTCCTCTGAATAAGCACGGCTGCCAGCCCTCCTTGTCTCCTTAATGAGAGAGGGAAGGGG
>NW_017728909.1:64417001-64418456 GCF_001723895.1 Crocodylus porosus | reverse complement strand
GGGCAGCAGAGTGTTTGATCTTTTGTCTCTCTCTCTGACCCTATTTGCAAATATATACCTTTTGTGTTGCTAATAGAGTGTGTCTGTGGCTGAAGGTTTTTTTCGCCTCCCGAGAAACGAACCGTGATTTTTACATCAACCTGACAAGGGATTCCACATTGTCCTGGAAGGGTTCAGAAGGCAAAGAGGCAGGAGTCCCAACCTCGCTTATTCAGTTATTGATTTATTTAAACTTCCATTTTCAATCTTATTCTTTCATTTATTTTTAAATATGAAGGACAATGAATGCTTCGGTTTCACAGAATCAGAGAAGTAGGGCTGGAAGGGACCTCCAGAGATCATCTTGTCCAACCCCCAGCATGAAGCAGGATCATCCTTATCAAAACCGTCACATATAATTCATAATCTAAACTCTGCATAAGAGTACCGTCAACCTTGACGCAACGTAGACCTAAAACCCTAACCTGCCACAGGGAAAGCAGGGGAACCAGGACAGCCAAGGTCCTGCTTCTATGAAACGTTACCTATCTCAAGAGATACTGTGCAGAGGGCCACGCTACAGAGGAAGGCAAAAATCCCCACAGGCCATATCAATTTCGCCATGAGGTAAAATGACTTCCTGAGCCCAAATATGATGATTAGTCTGACCCTGAACAGCATTGACACACCCCAGTCACACACTGTAGCCAGCCCCCAATGCCTCTGGGAAGGCTTAAAAACCCCTGATACATGTGGCATAAAAGGGGGAAAGCCCAGCAGCATGGGAAATACCCATGGTAGAACATAGGCATCACTACACCTAGATCATCCCTGACCGGTGGCTATCCAACCCCTTGAACACCTCCAATGATGGCGAGTTCACAATTTCCCTAGGCAGTCTATTCCACAGCCTCGCTATTCTAACAGTAAAGGCATTTTTCTGGATATCCAATCCTGAGAAAAATCCAGAATACCATAGCTAACCAAAATGAAACTACAGAATAGACTTTGGTTCAGATCCAAAACAAAACAAAAAAGGATGTAGGTGCCTTTTTTCCACCTACGTCCAAATCTGAAAACTCCTGCTCAGCTGCTACCTAACCCAAGAGGCTCCTCAGTCCCAAAACTGCTTCTGTTTTTGTTGTTAAAGCTCCGCAGGTTCCCAGAGGCCTGCCTTCTGTTTATGCCCAGGAGCACCTCAGTTTTGGCAGGCTGGAGTAACTCAGTGCTTGCTCTGTGCCCCTCACAGACTGGAAATATGGCGTTCCCTTCCTCATCTTCCCTGAGATGTCTGCTGGGCGTATGTTCTAAGAGCATGGCCAATGCGCTGAGCTGCACAGAACTCAGAGATGATAGTACTTCTGGAATAGGGATGATAGTATTACTACCATCTCCCCACTTTTATGCATATGTTAGAAATATTGTAAATGGAGTATTGTTAGAACTGCACAGTTTGCATCTCGTACCTGATAAGAA
>NW_017728909.1:64411388-64416990 GCF_001723895.1 Crocodylus porosus | reverse complement strand
TCACCCGGTCCTCCGGGACAAACTGTAACTCAAACTCCAGCCATCTGGCTGCAACAGAAACACAGAGGCTCCATACGCCTATCCATAACTCCAAGCCCTGCCAGGGCTCTCAGTCCTACCTCCCGTCAGGGTGATCCTGTTCCCCGCATCATCGCAGCCTGTTAGCGGCATAAGACTGCGACCACCAACTCAGGCCACTCAGCTCAAGCCACAGAGCTCCTGCTCCTGCAGCAGCCAGAAGGGAACTGTGAGTCAGGCTCCGGCCTAAGCGGCTTATAAAGGCCTGGCCCTGCCCCCTTCTGGCCATGTGACCCACCTGGTTGCCCTGGTAACCTGCACCTGAGCTGCCTGGGTGATTGGCAGCCCTGCCAATCACCCTCACAGTCATGGGGCACCTACGTGACTCCGTGACACAGGTAAATCAAGCAACACCACTTTTCTCAATACCTGGAATTTCCTTAGAGGTTTCCTCTCTGAGTAGTAACTTTGCTGGGATATTGCACTGTGTCATACAGAAACTTCATAGAAGATGAACAGGGTTCCATACTTCTTTCATTTTCAGAACTTTATCAAAGAGTCTTGAAATACCATTTCCCTTCAAAGTTTGCTATTAGTATCAAACATCCCTATGAGACAGGCAGCGCAAATTAAGGACTGGTTACTAAAATTTATATCCCTGGTTGTCCCATCCAAATCAGTTTCCCAAGAGGTCAGTAGGACTACTAAGCTGCATAAATAACAGCACTGAGCATGTTTGCAGTGGTACCTCCTCACAGCTGAACAAAATTATGATGATGATAACACACAACTATGCTGGAGTCATTCATTTAAAAGCTACAGTTTTAGAATACAAAAAGGCATGAGAAAGAAAAAAAGACATAAGATACACAGACCTTCCGTTTTACCATAAAATGTTTATGGCCTTTAGTTCTTGTTCTAGTTGTTCTAGTAATACAAGTGATTAGGAGAAGTGATTGATGATAAATTCTGCCTTAGATTAGGTCTTAGTCTAACAATTACCAAAGTGCTATAATGTAATTTGAAATATCACCAAAGGCATTTTTGTATTTACTCAAACTCTTAAATACAGATTAAAAAGCAGGCAGAGAAGACTTACATGTCCATTTTATTTGGCAGTTTTCCATTAGTGTTAACTTTATAGTGACCGTAGATGAAGGATTCTGATCCAGGGTGCTATAGCACCCCAGGAGCCTTGAGATACTTTCAAGGGTGCTGCAGAGTACACCACAATGTTAGCACTATTAGGTGTGCAAACATGATTGACAAGATAAACCCTGAGATTTCAAAGAGGAATCCATAGCATCAAAAACATGCTGAGCTGTTGTGGTCTTTCTGAGTTCTCAGCAAGAAAAAAACTGCTCTATTATTTTTCTTCAGTCAAAAAAATTAAAGTTATCATTTTCTGAGTATGCCTTGAGTCTAAAAAGGTTGAGGACTACTGGTATAGATAGTGAATTCTATCTTTTAATACTGCTAGAGAACCGTCCCTCATTCTGATATTGCTTGGGATAGGTCAAGTGTAGATACAGACTCACAAGCATTTCTCAGGATGTATGCCTCAGAACTGCTTCTTTAAAAAAAGAAAAAAAGGAAATAAAGAGTCAGTCTTTGTGGGCTCTGTGAATTAGGAGAGCTAAGAAGGATTCTCATGCATATTTGTCTTAACAGACTTGCATTGATTTCATACTGGAACTGAATTAACCCCTTTTGCTAAGCAGATAGGAGGAAGCCACACTGAGTTTTTTAGCTGGGGAGCCTACAGAGTTCAAAAGGTTTAAAGGAAATGAGCTTTCCTCACCAAACTTCCTAAAACATGCCAGAGGGAGTCCAGAGCCAGCCCTAGGGCTTTTTAAACTCCACTAGTGGCCACACTGGTTGGCATCCTCAAGAGGAACTGAAGCAGCTCTGAACTAACCACCTGCACCTGCAACCTGGCAGACCTGATGATTAAGGCTGTGCTCTCTAGTCCTTGACTAACTGTATGATTAATAATGTGGCATTCTTTTCAATAATACAAGGAGAGCTTGTATTTAATACTTAAATTGCTCTATTATCATATAGCTCTGACATCACAGAAACCAGAAGCTGCTGTAGCTACTGCCTGTTGTTTTCTCTTGCAGTCCAAGTTTCTCCACAGTTCTAGTTTTCAATATGAATGACCTTTATTTATCACTGCAGTCATATTTGTACACAACCATAACAAGCATTTCACAAAAAAGGAGCTATTGTTTTACATCTTTGTTTCAGCCTGCTACACAACTTGCCCTTCAATATGCAACACTGTTTGATCCATTTTTCTCCTTCAGTTCCTACATTCTTTTTATCATGCTTTCAAGTGACAACTTTTCTTCTTTCTCAAGATCCCTATTGCATGATTAATTCCATACCTGTGTAAAAATACAAAAGAAGCTTCTAGAATTTTACAAATAAACAGATACAAAATGAAATGTTAAAATGCACCCGCATTTAGTCTTCATCTTATAAGGTCCTAAATTTCCTTTTGGAAATAAGATTTGGGTTCCTAGATCATCTTAGGCACTTCTGAAAATTTTACTTTTTATCTCAATAGTTAAATTGAACTGAGCAGTCTGAACAGGAATTCCAAAGCAGTAGAAACTGACTGTGTGAGGGAAAATGGGGATTGTTTGCAATTTTAATGGGCATTTTGAACAGAATAGCAATTAAAAGGTTTAAATTGCATTCCGTTTGGACAGGCTAGAAAGGGTCAATAAAATAGATAAGGGGTATTTTAAGGAGGAAGAGCCATAGGAAGATTAGAACATTACGTTTTTTATGGCTGTGTGGACTGTTTGCCTGAATATGCTTTTTCCGCTCTGCTGTTTTTGTTGAAAGTCATAAAATGAAATAGCTATAATAAAAGCCTTTAAGTCTTTGAAATTAAATCCATAGATTTTCTCTCTCTTGGGATATTGTCAACATGTTTGTAACTCATTTCTCATATCATTTACATCTCATTTGTGTTAAAAAATAAAACGGGCGTATTGAAAACATATCCTATATTATCATATCTGTCTAAATGTATGGATGACTTCAGCTTTAGTGAGCAGAGTACTTTGAAAGAAAACAACCTAAATGAGGTCGCTCTTAAATTCTAGAGGGGGAAATTCTTCAACTTTCTCAAAAAGGGTTTTTGGAGTTTTCCTTCTCAATGATTAAGCTTTCTGGAGGCACTTCTTGCATCTTTCCCTCAAGAAAAAATGATAGTATGGGAAAGAATTGCTGACAAATATAGGAAAAAACAAGTTAAGGCTTGCTTAACTAAAAGTTTGTATAAAATGGAAAACCTGGGAATTCTATTATGGGAAATTTAAAATCATTCAATATTGGTCTAACTGCTCACACTGAAGGTAACTTTTATAGTCAGAACAGCAGTTGCTACTTTTGAGAATTCCAGGTTAAGTGAATTATAAAAGAAAAGACGTAAAAGTTGTTATGATTTGTTAGACCCATAATAATATTTAGCATCTCTACAGAGGTTTTCACTTTTAAAACTATCTACAAAATAGTATTTATAATACCCCTGTGAGGCCTAGTTAGTATTAGTGCCTCATTTTTTACAATTTGGAAACTCCAAAAAGAGTAGTGATTCAGGGCTAATTTCACAAAGCTCTTGCCTCTAATTTGGGCAGCAGAACTTTCACTGAAACCTCACATTCTCAGTAGGAGTTTCTATACCTAATTCTGTCCCCTGGACAATCTCAGTCAATATCTCACTGGTTAATATCTCCCAGTGACTTAGTGACAGAATTAGACAAGACCTCACTACACCTTTTGTTTATTCAATTTTGTGTTATGACATCAAAATGAACGGTGCTAATACTTTAGGATTTATGTAAAAAATGTACAGGCGACCCTTGCCATTCTTGAGATCCCCGCAAATGGCAAAATCTGCAAATACAGCACTGTGTTCATGAACGCTGTACTCCCGGCGGCTGGGGGGAGTGGGGGCACGGCTGTGCTGGCAACAGTGGGAGCCTGATGGTGGCAGCAGGAGCCTGGTAGTGGGGATGGGAGCCCAGCAGCAGCAAGCACGGAACTCCCAAGGAGCTCCTGTAAGTTTATTTAAGATGCGGGTTCAGCATTCACAAATATTTGAAACTGCAAATGCCGAACCATCGAATAGTGAGGGTTTCCTGTATTACCATTTTTATAGAACCAGAGGCCTAGAAGGGACATTAAGGAATATAAAGTCCAGTCCTCTGTAAAGATGCAAGATTATGCTGAAAAAATAATGGTCAAAGGATGGCTTATGTTTGTAGAACACTTGGTATTGTGAGATTGCTCTCTGGCCTCCACCTTGTGACCAAGATAGTAAGAATATTTAACAATATGTCATAAACTACAGTGCTAGTGGAACAGTGAAGTTGTAGCCATGATGTTCCATAAATCAGTGACCTGATGAATGTCTTGCATTTGAAAGTTTGTCTAACTCAGGGACAGGCAATTATTTTGGGAGGAGGGCTGCTTACCCAGTTTTGGCAAGCTGTTGAGGGCTGCATGGGTTGCCCTGACCCTTGACAGGTGCCCCGCCCCCCTGGTTACCATCTTAGGACCAATATCCCAATGTCTTGGGACCAATGTCTCAGGGCCAGCACTGGTGGGGCCCAGAGTAGGGCACAGGCTAGCAGGGGTCTGTTGAGCCGGGCTGGGCTGCACTAGCAGGGAGAGTGGGGAGCTGACCAGGCTCCATAAAGCCCCTGCCAGCCGGAACCCTATACTCCTGCCGCCCTGCTCTGAGCCCTGGCAGTGCTGGCCCTGGGACACCAGTGTGGGCCCCATGCACCTGCTCACTCCCAGTGTACCCCCAGCCCTGCAGTACAGGCGGGGGGCAGCATGCAGCCCTGACCCCATGCTTACTGGCAGGGAAGGAGCTGGTGTTGAGTGTGAGGAAAAGCAGCCCCTCACCCGCCCCGTGGCTGGCGCTCCCTGCATGGGGCTGTCCTGAGCAGGCACAGCCACCCCCGTGTGGGCTGCGAGGGTGGGTGAGGGGCCACTTTTTCTGCACTCCGCACCAGCTTGTAATCTGCCCCCACTACCAACTTGAGCCCCGCATCAGCTCCAAGCTCACCCATTGGGGCTGCTTGTGGTGGGAGCAGCTGCGGCCCTCCCCACTTGCCACACTGGGCAGCGTTTGCCACTGCTGCCTCTGGCCTGCCCAGTGTGCAAGCTCCGGGTAGGCAGCAGCAGCAAGTTTCCCTGGGGGGGCCACAGCTGCTGCCACCATGTGCAGCCCCAACAGGTGAACCCAGAGCCGGCATGGGGTCTAGGCTGGCAGCAGGGGCGGGATACAAGCTGGTGCTGAGTGTGGGAAGAGTGGCCCTTCACCCACCCCATGGCCAGCACCGGGCACTGCAGCCACTCACAGCCCATGTGGGGCTGCCTGTGCCTGCTCAGGGCAGCCCCACATGGGTGAGGTAAAAAAAACTCTCTCTCGGTTCGTTTTCTTTGGAGGCTCATTGAATAACAAATTCTTAGGCACACATTGTTGGTGAGACAAAAGGTATATATTTGCAAATAGGGTCAGAGGGAGAAGACAAAAGATCAAAACCCTCTGCCCCTG
>NW_017728909.1:64406986-64411178 GCF_001723895.1 Crocodylus porosus | reverse complement strand
ACAAAAAGATAGTAAATTTGCAGAACAAAGAGAGCTCTTGGAGTTTTTCCTTCAGTTCCCAAACCCCCCCCTTCCCTCTCTCATTAGGGAGACAGGAAGGCTAGCAGCCGTACTTATTCAAAGGACAACTATTGATGAGAGCTAACAGCTATTGATAATGCATTTCTAATAATATTTCTAACATGGGCTACGAGCAACTGCATCAGGGAGTGCCAGACACAGGGCGGGTGAGGGGCTTCTTTTCCCCAAGCTACTTCCCTGCCCAGGGTCCTCTCCCCACTTCCCCTCCCTCTTCCTGAGGTTCTGGCGTAGTGCAGTCAGATGGTCCCAAGCCAGAAGTCCCTGCTGGGGCTTCCAGCTCCGGGGGCGAGGCGGGCCCAGGCAGGCGCTGCTGTTGCAGGAGCCCACCGGACTTCCCCTGGGTTCTACTGCCACTGGTTCCTGTCATTTTTTGACAGGAACCAAGGACAGATCAATATTAATTTTCTAAATTTTTTAGGGGCCCTGCAGGCTGGATAGAATGGCCTAGTGGACCCAATCCAGCCCGCAGGCCATATTTTGCCCACCCCGGTCTAACTCTATCCCAGTTATACAGTTGGTCCAATAAAAGATATCACCCTAAGAAATTCTTGCCTCTCACACAAAATACAGTCTCTTTCAAAGAGTGCAGTGACAATAGTGGCTATGTTTTTTTTATGAAAATCTCAATTCTAAATGCCCAATATTCTTTCAACTGAAAGTGATACAAACCAGCACAAATCTTTGCAATCTGTCTCAACAATGAGCAAAAAAATGTTTCTGGTCCTAAATTATTCAAAACATTTTAAAGAGAAAAATGTATTATTGTGAAATGACAATAGCAATATTGCACTATTAGTTGGGAATGCTCACACCTGTACTTTTAGTGATGTATCAAACTGTACTAGTCTTTGCTTGTTGTAACAGTGAAGTCTTCAGGCACATCACATATTCAGCATCACAGAGTTTATAGTACTTGGCACAGACAGTTAACACACCATAAGTCAAGGCAGTCTCAAGGCCTCCGTGACCACCGGGGCACCTTAGATACTGTAATAACCTTCTAGGTTAGCTGAGTTGCTTTGCATCATTGGTGATTCTTCGTGCAGAATGACCTGATGGCATCTATCTCCTCTCCAGGTATGGATGGCCGTTGGCTCACCGTGAGCTCATCTACCCTTTGTTAAGTCTTGCTTTTAGTCCTGCTGGATGTTCATACACCCTTCTCATTCAAGCTAGACCAATGGGGGCACTGATTTAGTTGCCAACAACCCAACCATGGAACAGGCTGTTCTGGTTTACATGATACCAGATAGCAGACCAAGAGAGGCCAGACTTGACAGGCAACACATCATAACAGATTCCTTTAAAATATACCTAACTGCCCTATGCTTTGTTCATGTTCTTTCATAGCATCTGATGAAGTGAGCTCTGGCTCACAAAAGTGAATGCATCTCTTATTTAGTTAGTCTATAAGGCACACGTCTATCCTGCTTTCTGTCTAGCTGGCCTATGTCATCCTTGGACAGCTACAAAGTTTACATGTAGTATGGAAGAAGAAAAGTACACTAATTTTACATAGAAACGTTCTATTGGGATGTTTCTGAAAGCACAGTCTCTCTCATATGTCTTTTTCAATCCTAGTTGAGGTATATATTGTAATATTTATCAGTAACAGTCTTGCCTTTTTGTCAGCTGTACATGTTCTGGCATCCTATTCATCTCTCTGAGTTGTCCATCTGTTATATGTTGGCAGCGTTCCTTCAGAAACTAATTCTATAGGAAAGCTAAGAAAAAATAGTATGCTATCTAAGTAAGAACATGTAGGAAAAGTACAAATAGCTCACAAAGCTCATTTTAATGGCTTTGCTACATTTTTAAATCAGCAAGGTGAAAAGAAGTTTTCCTGTATAATAACACACTGTTACATAACAGTCACTATTTTAAGCCATACTTCAGGCTTTTTTGCTCCATTTTATTCTTGTTGCTCATTATTAGCATTGAGGTAGAACACAGCTGCTATAACAAAGGGCCATCTACACTGCAGGTGAAATTGAGCTAGTGCACAATTGTCTGATGCCTTTTTGTTTTCTACATGGAAGGGACAGCAATTATAAAATTGCTTGAGGGAAATCATATTGCTGCTTAGAACATGGTTCCAAAAAGCCTGCCTGTACACCGCCTCCACATTTATGTTTACAAAAGCTATAACTAGGCATGGTCTTGCTCTCAGGGTGCCAACAGTTAGCTAATATAGCATTTGTGAACAAGACTGGGTACATGAAGCATAAACAGTAAATAACCAGGAGTATGACATATGTATGTGAACTCCCACACAAGCTAGAACTGCAAAAGATAGCACCCAGTTGTACACCACCATTTAAATAGTGATGCCATATCTAGTCATGAGTAGTTGAGGGCATACAAGTAAAAAAGCAAATATCTTAACTAGTCAGCAAAGCCGTGTGGGATACCAGCGAAACAGATAGACAGCTTTGTGTTGGTACTGCATCATCCTGCATCTCAGTAAACTGGGTTCCAAAGTATATTTATTAGCACTCATTAAAACAACAAAGATTCACAACCAAAAGTTACTTGTAGACATAAAGTTCTTTCAATAGAGATTAACACAAATTAACCCGGAACAACTCTCAACTGTGGATTAACTGTTAAACTAAGACATGATTCCCAGGTAAGTCAGTTGATTTCAACTTTCTTGAAAGGACAAATCCAAAGATCCCATTGCTTTGGATATTTTCTTTAAGGTTTTTGGAGTTCCTTTTTCATCTTGGCACCTTTTGCTCTGGCAGATCCTTTAAGACCAAATGGGCAATGTAAAAAGATACTTTCATACAGGTGCCTGAAACTGTGAAAAAGGACTCAGGCAGACAAAGGGAAGGAAGAAATAGAGTTTGAGACACTAGCAATCCAGAATATCAACCCAACGTGAATGATGAGTGGCCCCGGCGGCTGGGGGGACACGACGGTGGTGGGAGTGTGGCAGTGGTGGCAGGAGTGCAGCAGCGGTAGGCAGGAACTCTTGTAGATGCCATCAGTGCTGTTGGCAGCAGCAGGGGGTGGTGAGCCCTGACCAGGGGTCAACGAATACCTGCAGACACTGCCGGCAGTGGCGGACAGCAGGGATCACTGACCACCTGCAGATGCCACCAGTGGTGTCATCAGTGGGAGTGGTGAGCGGCAACCGCCCACAGGCACCACTGACAGTGTTGGTGGCACCTTTTTGCTCAAGTGGTACAAGTACACCTGCATGCACCCCCAACATATTGCACTCAGAACCCAGATATGACTGTTTTTATTTACTATTTTGTAACCAGCAATTTATTTAGCACTGTATAAGCCCTTGATTTGCCATCATTAGGTTACATCGGGGTGGGCAAAATACAGCCTGTGGGCCAGATCCAGTCTGCAAGGCCATTCTATCCAGCCTGCAAGACTCCTAAAAAAATTAGAAAATTAATATTTATCTGCCCTTGGTTCCTGTCAAAAAAGACAGGAGCCAGGGGCAGGAGGACCCAGGGGATGCCCCGCGGGCTCCCGCAACAGCAGGACCCACCCAGCCCTGCCCCAACCCCCCAGCTGGAAGCCCCAGCAGGGGCTTCTGTCCTGGGACCATGTGGCTGCACCATGCTGGAACCTCAGGTACGGTGGGGGGAGGGCAAGGGAGGACCCCGGGCAGGGAAGGAGCCTGGGGAAAAGTGGCCCAGGGAAAAGCAGCCCCTCGCCTGCCCTGTGGCCAGCGCTCCATGCTGCAGCCACTTGCAGCCCATTTGGGGCTGTCCTGAGCAGGCAGAGGCAGCCCCATGTGGGCTGCGAGCAGCTTCAGTGCAGGGCACTGGCCACAGGGCAGGTTAGGAGCCACTTTTCCCCACACTCAGCACCAGCTTGTAACCTGCCCGCACTGCCAGCCTGGACCCCGCAGCGGCTCCAGGATCACCCATCTGGGCTGCTTTGCGGTGGCAACAGCTACGCCCCCCGCACTTCGATCACCTCACCTCGATCCTAGGCAAACTGTTTGAGAAAATTATGCTGGCACACATCCAGGAGGGGCCAGCAGGGGACTACATGCTTAGGGGCAACCAACATGGGTTCATCAGTGGCAGGTCCTGTCAGACCAACCTGGTGGCCTTTTACGATCAGATCACCAGATCATTAG
>NW_017728909.1:64401535-64406019 GCF_001723895.1 Crocodylus porosus | reverse complement strand
CGGACTAGATGATCTGCTCAGGTCCCTTCCGACCCTAGAAACTATGAAACTATGAAACTTGCTGTGCCAGGCAGTGTTTGCCACCACCGCCTCTGGGCTGCCCAGCACATGAGCTCCGGGCAGGCAGCATCAGCAGCAAATGCTGCCCAGCACAGCAAGTGGAGGGGCCACTTTCCACACACAGGCCCGATGGGCAAGCCCAGAGCCAGCGCAGGGCCCAGGTTGGCAGTGGTGATGGGTTGCAAGCTGGTGCTGAGTGCCGGGGAAAAGTGGCCCCTTGCCTGCCCCTAGCTGCAGCTGCTCACAGCCCATGTGGGGCTGTCTCTGCCTGCTCAAAACAGCCCCATGCAGGCTGCGAGCAGCCGCAGCAGGGAGCATTGGCCACGGGGTGGGCGAGGGGCCGCTTTTCCCCGCGCTAAGCACCAGCTCCTTCCCTACCGGGGAGCAGGGGCTCAGGGCTGCACACTGCCCCCTGCCTATATTGCAGGGCTGGGAGGGCACTGAGAGTAAGCAGGTGCAGGAGACAGCAGGAGCATGGGGCCTGCACCAGTGTCCTGGGGCCAGTGCCAACGGGGCCCAGAGCAGGGTGGCAGGAGCACAGGGTCCCAGCTGGCAGGGGATTTATGGAGCCGGGGCTGCTTGCCCTCTCTCCCTGCTGGTGCAGCCCAGCCCAGCTCTACAGACCTGTGCCAGCCCGTGCCCCGCTTTGGGCCGCACTGGTGTTGGCCCTGGGACATTGGTCCCAAGACATTGGGACATTGATCCCAAGATGGTGACCAGGGGGCCGGCGGGCACCTGTCAAGGGGTGGGACTACCCATGCAGCCCTCAACAGCTTGCCAAAACTGGGTAAGTGGCCCTCTGCCCAAAATAACTGCCTGCCCCTGGGTTACATCCTCTGTTTATGTAAATCGCCTATTGATGTTCTTAGAATGACACCAATATACAGCAGCTGAAGATCTGTCCCAGAGATTTATTCCTCTGTAGAGTCTATCTAATGCACGGAGAAATCAAAACTTTGCTATATTCACTGGGATTTAAATCACAAGGGAGGTGCACATATCAGAGCACTAACTGGATTGTTTTTTTGCATCATGCTCATCATCTCCATTTTGATATGAGTATATGACCTAATATATCCTGCTTCTTACCGAATTCCAGACCTTATTCACATGGACAGAGTACTGCACTAATGTAGCTTCTGCTTTTGGTACCTATGCATGACACAGACATACCTTTTACCACAGTAGCACAAGGAAAAGAAGCTTAATTTGATGGATTGTGATAACATTGATTATTGTTTGTTTGTTTTTTAAAGTACTGATGTTTCACTTTGTAGTAATTATTTTCCCCAGGCTGCTTTGACAGTTTGACTATGAGCAAGAGCAAGGGGTAATATATGAATGGCATATTTTATTGGACCCTTTCTCTGTGTAATCCCACTGTAAAACTGTGCATCTCCATGTGGAGGTATATTGAAATTTACATGTGGCCTGTCATATCAAAAGATAATGGACAGGATCATGTTATTTTCCATTCACTGTTGATTAATACCAGCAAATGCTGATTTATGATAAATGATGTCCACATTGAAAGATGCAGACAGAGTACAAAGAGTTCAGTGGAGAGTGACAAAAATTATTGGCAGCCTGGAAAAAATGATTTATGAAGAAAAGCTAAAAGAACTAAGATTATCTAGCCTGGAAAAGAAAAGACTGAAGGGGGATTAGACAACAGACTTCAAATACTTGAAGGGCAATTATAAAAAGAATGGAGATAGTTATTTTCTGTGGTTTTACGGGATGGGACTAGGAACAATGGCCTTAGCCTGCAGCAGAGAAAATTTAGGTTGGAAATTAGGAAAACCTCTGTCACTATGGAGGTGGTTAAGCACCACAAGAGACTGTGGATTCTCCATCCTTAGATATTTTTAAGAGCAAGTTAGACAGACATTTGACTGGGGTTATCCTACCTTGAACAGGGGGTTGGAATAGAGGATCTCCTGAGGTCCCTTCCAACTTCACTTTCCTATGATCCTAAGTTATTTAACATAGCTCTTGCTTCACAAGCAAACATAAAGGCAACATACATGTTATAACAGGATCACAATACAGACTGACAATATACAAAACCATCTTGGCTGCCAGACATGCTGATGATATATACAAAGGTCTCCATAAACTGTAAACCCTAGGATGTAATTTCTAGAAAGCCCCAGCTAAGGAAAGTAAGTAGTTTGAGGGAAATGATGTAGGACACCAAGCAGCAGTATGGGTGGTCTGACTTTACAGTTGTTGAACATCCTGACTCCTATTTGTGAATTTTTATCAACACAAACTAGGGCTTGCAGTTATACCAAAAGTTGTATAGAGGATTAAGCAGTTTGAGATTCAGTGGATAATATGAGATTCGCGCAGCTGGATGACACATCTTCTCTTTTTCAACTACCATTAATGTGAACCCTAGCAAGTACCAGATTTTTAAGTTTTCTTCTGTTTAACCAGTAATGTGGTGTCATGAATAATAGAATTTAAAAGTGTGAAGGTAAAGTAGAAAGAACACTAGTGCATTTGTTTATACACAGGGAAAAAAGAGCAGGGAATTAAGGTTTACTCCAAGTCTCTATATTCAACTCTTTTTGTAGGAAAAAAGTAAGAGCAGCCAGCCAACCAGTCAACCGCAGGACAGATGGCCAAAATCATCAAAAGAAATTTTTATTGCCTGATTGGTGATTCCATTTGTAAAACACCTGCCAAACCATGTCCAAGTACCTTTCAATCTTTTGTGGCATCACATTTAGGATAGTACAATTAAACAGCAGAATATGTACAGGCTCCATCTTCTGCAAATGGAAAAAGCTTCTAATAGGAACAGCTGGAGTCAGATTAGCAGTATTAACTGACTGTAAAGCAATAGCTCAGGAAAGCTAATTGCAATCAGGAACCCATTATCTGAGGTATTGTGAAAACATGAAGGGTTTTCTTTGCCTCAGAAACTGACTTCACTATGACCTTGGGGTCCTTCACACAGTATGAAAACCAGGCAGAAGTTGTATCAAGTAGGGCACCCAAGCTGAGGCACATAATTATCAGCTCATGCTTTTGAAAATTTGGCTGCAAAGCCTTCGTACTTCATTGTGAGAGACAGAAATGTAACTTAAAAAAAAGAGGTAATACTGATTATGCTCTCACGGCACTAAAATTGATTTCTGCCCATTAAAAAGCTTTTTCAGATATTAATTTGTAGTAATGTTAAAAACAAATGTCACCAGTGCAGTTCACCTGACAAACTCCAACTGCTTACCCAGGATGTTTCACTTGTAACTCACTGTTAAAACAATGTATTAGTGAGAAGCCCTTTTCAAGTATTTCACTGTTTGTCTGAAGTACTGGTCTTTCTTGAACTACATAGTTTCCTTTTGGTACTTTTACACATTTTGTTAATTAAAAAACAGGGAGGGGAATATCATGTGATTCATTTTAGCTAGTCATGCTTTACAGAAAAAGATCTACTATACAGAATCTCAGCTAGGAGATAACTCAATCCTTCTATTTAGAAATGAGTTTAATTGAGGACCTTCTATGTAGGGAAAGAAAAGTCAATACACTCTTTTTTCCAAATAGGTAATCTATTATTAATAAATTTAGTAATGGCTACAGATATCCAATTGAGATTAGGACCACTGAACTCTGTACAGTTATACAGTGATATCTGCTGACTAGATAAAACAGACAGAAGATGTGATGTTTGTGAGTCACCCAAAAAGTAATACAGCAGGTCATTGATAGAGCCAAGAAAAAAATGTCACATCTCATAACTTCTGTTTAACAGACTCCATAGCCCCTCAGTCTAGGAAAAGTGCCATATTTATCTTATTTTCTAAATTCCTCAGGCTTCCCAATTAGATCTTTTAACTTAAGCTCAGAAAAAGAGAGGGAGAATTTTAACAAGTAGATTACTCATTTTTCCTGTGGCCAGAAGCCATAAGAGATCAAAATAATAATGTGTATGGACAACAGGACAAAAGAGCAAGAAAAAATATATGTGTACTCTATCCATGTAGCCATGCTAAACAGGGTTTGTAATCAAACGGCTATTTACAGCATTGGTCTATGACAAATGACTGAAGCAAATCACAGGCGCTCCCCTCAATAGATCAGGTTTCCAAACACTCCTTCACAATTTGGATTATTGAAAATTTGCCCATTTTTCTTCAGTTTTGTAGCACAGACATTTCATTTTGTCAACTTTGCTATCTATATAGCACAATAGAATGAGGATCAAATATATCTATTCAAATTCATACTGCATTCAAATGCAACTCACCAGTGTTACTTGTCAGCTCCATGTTCTTGGGGAACCCTGACACAGGGCACAGACTGACACACAAAGAATCACCCTCCCCCCCCCCCAACAGAAGCTGATTCAGATGCAGTGAGAGACACACCTAAAATCCTCCAGATAAGGGTGACAAAAGTGAAACAAC
>NW_017728909.1:64358145-64401435 GCF_001723895.1 Crocodylus porosus | reverse complement strand
TTGTGTCTGACTGTAGTTTATTGTTGCTCTGATGAACTGATTCTTGGCATATGAGGGTGTCAGCCTGTCCATGCTGATCAACCCGGCCAGGTCAGGCGTGCATGCGTGCATGCGTGTGTGTGTGTGTGTCTGATTTGGGGACTGGAAGAACCCAGCCCCACTGAACTGAGTCCTGCAAGATAGCTCCATTGGGGATGGGGGCTTGCAGAAGAGAGAGATACAGCTCTGTTTAGAAACACAAGTAACACAGGCAGCACATTGACAGAATTACCAAGACCCTAGCCCTAATAAATGAGTACACCCCAAAGTAGTGGGCAAATCTGGTAACACCAATGGGAGGGAAAAGAAACATTTAATACAAACTGAAATCCCCTTTAGTTTGGAGGGTGCTAATAGACTAGACATGTACTCATCATCTCATATTCATGTCAAACCCTAAAGATTATTGAGAAGCCAGTTTCTTAAACTGCTGAGATTCTTCTCCAGCCATCTAATATTCTTTGTTATGGTTTCCAGCACAACTCGAGTGATTTTTAGCTGTGATCCTTGGTTATTTAGCGACTTAAAGAAGATCTTCACCTGAAAAAAATGATAGTCATTAGTGTCTGAGGTCAAATTTTGCCTGCATTTAAACGGCTCTTAGGAAAACATAGGCCAAATAGCAGGAATTAGAAAGGCCAAAGTTGGTCACACTGATTGTGACTCTAAGAAAACTCAGATGTATCATACACCAGACTTTTCCAGCAATCCCCTCCCTCCTTCAGTCAAGTACCCTCAAAGAGTAAAATAACATTGAATAAAATAACTAAGTTGAATCAGCTTTAGATAAAAGCACCAAAAAGCCCCGTTAAAGCACCCGACCTATACAGACACTGGGCGAGCCAGGTCAAACTAACATGAAGCCTCTTCTGAGCATGGGCACTTGGTGCAAGGGTGTGCCGAGCTTAAAGTAAAACAGTGTTTTGGCGGGGGTGGGGGTGTTTTGCGGGGGCAGTGTTTTGCGGGGGTGGGGGTGTCATGTCTGTAAGCAACCTAAATGAATAACAAAAGTATAAGTCTCTTCCCATACTAACAAAAAAGGATATATATTATAAAATGCAAGATTGACCTGTCAAAAATATAATGCACTTACGGGGCTTTAAAAATTATCACACATAATAAACTATTTTGCGATGATTATTATCAACCTTTTCAAGTTATTAAAATGATTTCCAAATCTTTAATTCTTCTTTCCTTATTAATATCTCATCACTGAAATATTGAAAGATCACTGTCCTTTGACGGCTGTTCTGGGCAGTTAAGCCTTTTTATTTGTAAACTGAAGACAAAGGAATGTATACATTCACAATAGGTTTTAATAAAAAGTTACAAACCTCTTCTAGTTCATCTCTGGATGAAAAGTGGGATGTAGTGCCAAAGATAATAGTTCGAATGGAGAAAGAAGCTAATTCAAACCTGTAAACAAGGAAGGGAAAAATAAATAGTAATAATACAAACAACATACAATAACAGAACTACATTCTATGGTGTGTGCTTATCTTTTTTCTAATAAGTATTTTTGTTTAAATTAGAGCAACACAGTCAAATTTAAAAAAAATGCAGCCTTACCCAGCCCACAAATAACACAGGAGACTACTAAACCGAAAACATTTTTAAACTTAATTTGCTTTTCACTTTTTATGTTGTTTTTCCAATTCTCTGAAGAATAGTAGAAACAACTTAGTTTTTCAGAATGTCTCTATTCAGCTTCTTGCAGGGATACAAAGACTGGGCATGCTACAAACACAGAACACATGCTTCCTCTGTGGTGAAGGCAGACACTCACCCCTTCTTCCCACATTCTTCACCTCCTACCACAAGTAGAATACAGGAAGACAACACCTTACATTCATTCGGATAGTTAATACTGGTTACAAGTGAATAAGAGATGTAGGTGCATAATGAAGATGGGATTTCTTAAAATATGAACCCCATGAGACACAAGGGCTAGATTTGGGTAGCTAAAGCAAAGTAGCCTCATCTTCAAATATAAAAATTTATTCCATTTCAACAGTAGAATAGTGATCCTTCTTTATCGTTATTTGCAAGCAGTTGCCAATAATGGTGGCTGAAGTAGACAAGCAGATACCAACTTTTCAAGAAGCTTTTTCCAGTTTTCTCTGACAAAATTCCAGGCAAGTCTCTGTCCCTCTGGGTTCCTGGCTATAGCATGAAGAAGAATTGCCAGATTCTGAGTCTTGATAACTTCACCTTCCATGCCTAGTGTAATTAGCCTGCAGAAATGAAAACAGGCAGTTTCAGTCTGTTTCTAGTCTGCCGGTAGCAGAGACTGTTAGACCACCACTCAATACACATTTCCTTCCAACAAAAGTACTACTAATAAAAGAGGAGCAGGAGAGATAAAACAGACAACAGTTCAGTGCTTGAAATATATCAGTTTTTAAGTCTGTTTTAATTGGGTGCTGCTACAGCATTTTTCATATATTACTACTGCTTTTTAGGAAAAATTCTTCATGATTTCAATGCATTTGCATAATACATTGTGTTATGTCGGGGCCCACAATGACCACTTAACATGAGCCACTACTATTTTGCAAAAGATGATTCCAGAACTGTTGCTGCTCAGTTATTTTGATATAAAATTTGTAGAGTGTACAGATAATTTGATTTATATTTTCTTTTGCTTTAACTACAGATCCTGCAAGCTGGACATGGAATGTGAAAAACATGTTAGCGTCTTGGGGTTATTTGTCCCCAGTTAAGATTCTTGTAGTCTGCAATCTACTAATGATATAAAATCCAAAACAAAATCCAGCTTCTCTCTTGGAGGAGTATTGGTTCTAAAGTGCTAATGGAAACTTTTTTGAGTCACCTAATTAACAAGACCTGACTCTGAACATAAACAGGGATCAGATCTATGTGATTGCTTGTCAGAACTGAACTATAAAAGTTTGTAATCTCTTTGTTGCATGATTTGTAATATTCCATAAACCTCCAATGGTCCTGTGGATTATCAAGATCAGGCCAAGTTCTCTTGGAGTGTCAGCTCATTAATAAATTATTTAGGAAAATGATGAAGTAAATAAAAATAGAATTCCACATTTGAAATGTGTTACCAAGCTGCTATTGGATTGTCATGCTTTCACAGCTCCTTGGAGACGAAATGTGATACTGTTTTGTTTTAAATAATTCAACAAAGACAATTCTTACTTTGCCAGTTTTTCATGATGCCTGCTTGTGGTCAAAGCATAGAGGATTTTGTTCTTTTCTGCATCCGAAACAGATAGACTATACTGCTTCAGTAGATAATTCCATCCTGCTCCTGTTTGTGCTCCAACTGAGTAGACTGTCTTTAAAAGATCTGTTGGAAGGCTGTGGCATTAAACAAAGGTAAGGAAAGAGAAGGAGGGTCAGATGATTTTAGACTTCTTAGTGCCTTCACAGATGTGCAATACTATAGTCGCTCACAGACATGTACAATGTATTTATAGTATATAATGATTTTCCATATGTTTCACATGTCAGATGCTCTGACACTGCATGGTCAATTCTAGTTCTGTGCCATTTGTCTAGCATTTTGTTTTGCATGCACCACAAATTATGGTAATAAAGTCAGACCACTTCATATTTACTTCATGAAAACAACTGGGCCAAAATTAGAAGTGTTCTCTGACACATTGCAAAGAGTTTCCATGAAAATTGATTTAATATGGATTTTGCGAAAAGATAAGAAAATGTACAGAATTTTGAGCATTTTATATGGCACTATGAATATTTCACACTTCTTCAGTCAAGCCTTGTTGCCACCTAGCGTCATTTTTTTAAAAGCAGAAATGTGCTTTTTACTTTTACTCTGTGAATCTAGATATAACCAGAAAATAGCAAAGCTAAATGGAATCTAGGAGCTTTAGAAGCTGAGAAGGTCAGTTCAAATACAGTGATAAAAGAATAAGCTGAATCCCTCATGCTTGCTGCAATTTCAAGCAGCTAGAAGCCCACTCTCTACTCAAGAAGTCCCAGATTATTTAATCTTTCAACTTCCTACCATGTCCCTAACTTGTCTTTCTTGGACCCAGTCACAGGGAGCAAACCCTTCCAGTCACTGCTTGTGTGACTTTGAGTAGCTAGAATAAGAACTCAGGCTAGAACTTCTTGGTTTGCTAACAAGTACGTGATATCATGTGGGGGCAGGAACAGTACACCAGTTCTTCAGCAGAGTGATGAATGATCTATAAACATGTGAGAAAACATGCATCATTCAAAAGGGACTGGAAATGTTATGGTGCACTATTTAAAGACAGTGACTAGCAGCGTCTGGGAATTGAAAAAGGTCAATAATAATACTTTGATTCCAAATACTATATATAGATCATGTACAAAGACCACTAGTCAGAAACTACCATAGTTACAAAATAAGGAATAATAGAAATGAATCTAGTTTGAAAAACAATCAAGGTGCAAAAAAAAAAATCTCTCTGCTGTTTGAAACACTGCATCAACACTCTGGTCTTGCAGAATATTATTACAGTTCATCATATGTAACAACCGGGGCAAAATATAGAATATCCCAAAGCAAATAATGTAAATATATGTTAAACAAGTTATTGATTCATCTATCTATGCACCCACCAGCCAGACAAAAGTCTGTTCACCTACTAAAACAGGGAAAGGTATTTCTTTGAATTGACAAGTGTAATATTATGAATATTTTCTTCATCAGTCATCGTGGTGCAAATTAGTTATGCACTGATGCAAAGGGAAGTAGGGAAAGGAATTTCTTCTACTGAGACTGGTAAATGTCATGCTATATTAGCCAGGCATATATTTATGTAATTCCTAGACTGTAGATTTAGTTGATACATTTACCATATTACTGATATTTTTCCTTCTAAATACTGCAGTAAATTCAAGCATAAAAAAATAACCCTGGAAAGCTACACAAAGACAGTCCCATTTGCATTACACTTAATGGGTTGAGAACTATGCTGGACGTTATATTCCATTATGTATATGTATATGGAAGACCAGTAGTGTAATTAAGGTGGAGCCAATGGGGCAACCACCCCGGGCACTGAGTTGCGGGGAGGAGGGTCTGAAAAAAGTGGATGCTGCTGGCAGCTACACAATTGCAGCAGCAACTGGAAATCCCTACCACCCCTGTGCCCCATGCACCCGCCTGGGTTCCTATGCTGCTATTTGAGACTGATGTCACTACTGAGCTTACGGACTCCTATACATGTGCAGGGAGCCGATTCCAATGCACCGGAAATCAAGCATGTTGGAGAGTATTGGATTAATCGAGTCTGCTAGAGTGCAGAAATGAACGTGCCACGGCACACTTAAGAGTCAAGTGTATCAGCATCCCTATGCTGAAAAATGGCAGCGGGTGCTTTGAGCTAAAACTCATTTGGTGAGCTTTAGTTCAAAGCACCCCACCACCATTTTTCAGAATGCTGATACCCATGATGCTCAGGTGCTTTTAATTAGTGTGGCTCGCTAATTGAAGCACACCCCCCACACCTCCAGAGTATGTGTAAAAATGCTCTTATTCTCCAGAGTGTGCAAGGAGTGTAACAGGGCCTCTAACCCTTATTACTCAGAGCAGCATTGCTATGAGGCTGTGAAGTATAGTGGGTTCAAGCAACAGAGAAAAAGGGCTGAATGGCCCCAGTCTGCAAACCCCAAGCAACAGAATGCCAGGCCACTGGTCAGATTACCAACACCTATGCCCAGTTATGAGGGAAAAGAGTCAAGTAACTGGAAGGAGCTGGAGTTGGGGGCTGGAGTCCTGGCCTGGAGTTCATTCTGGCCCAGATCAAGGCCACACTCTATTTTTCTGAGGGCAGCCGCCCAGATTTATACAAATTTACCAGCCAGGCATGGCAGGTGAGGCAGCAGGGCAGTAGTCTGGTGAGACTAGATGAACAATGGGCTTAGGGTAGCTGCTGGGGGACACCATAGACACCTTTAAAGATAGGTCCCATTACAGGAGATTCTACAGCCATGTCCATGTCCTTTGCTGTGGCCCAAAGAGATTGCGAAGGTTGCCATCTGTATAGCGTTTTGAGAAAAATAGTGGGACGGAGGAATTTTGTCCTGGAAGAGTGTCTCCTAGCATTGGTATACTAGCCATGTGGGACTAGGCTGGACAGCCACAACTGACTTTTAAATTTAATTTTTCTTGTAATGACAGTAAATGCACGTGGCTTTTTCAAGCAGTGGCAAATAACTATAATATGCCCTGCACTAGAAAAGCAGGAAATCAAGCCTAATAAGTAAATTAGTAGAAAGAAGAAAAAGCGTTGGATAGCTTTTCATATTAACAAACTTATTTTCCAATCTAATACACTGCTAGTCACACTAGAATAAAAGATTATTCATTCCTTTTCCATTTCAGATAGCAAAAGGTTTCCTATTTAACCATCCTGTAAAAGCCTGTGGTAGGAAAGAAAACTAAACATTTGGTAAAAAAAAAAAAAAAAGCCTAAATGAAAGAAAGTACGCAAGCCATTTACTCTAAATTTCCACCAGATCCCATCCACTGGCTGAAAAGCTCATTTGCCTTCTGGAGACAGGGAGAATAGCGCAGATCACAGGCGAGGAGCAGTAGATCAGAACGAAGCATTCTGTCGGAAACAGAGCCTTCATCATTCCAGGTCTGCCTGTCAATCACCGGCTTAAAAGACCGCAGGATATACTTCTGCAGAGAGAATATAGCCCAGTTAGTCCTACTGCCACATATTACACTCCTGCTTTGTAACCATACACATGGTTACACCAATTCTACGGCTGTAATCCATTTGTTACAACTGTATTTCATAATCAGATGTCAAGCTCATCCCTGCTCTGGTGTCTACTCTTTGAACATCTTTTAGATAAATGAATTCTTTGTAACAAGGCCAGACAACAGTGGGCATCTAGCTGTGACACTGTTAAAAAAATGTCTATTATGTGTAGTTCTGCTTAACATGGCAGCTGGCAATCATTTTTCAACACGGTTACAGGTCTTTATGCGAAATGAAGAGAAGCTCTTTGTCTCATTCCCATATGGCGGGGTGAGAAATTATTGATGTGTTGCCCCCAAAGAGCTTACAGTTTACATTGACCTAAGCTAGAACGTAATCTAGAGAGGGTGGGAATGAGGGCAAGGACTGGTCACGGGGAAGAAGAGCCATGAGAGTTTCCTGCTCGCATTAGCCAGAAAGCTTCAGTGCCTTTGGAATGCAAGGCCAGAGGCTACACCAGTCACTCGGTAGCACCAGACTCTTGGTGTAACTCCATGAGTCAGAGCAGCGCTCCTTGGAGCATGCCTTAAAGAACAGGAGCAGCGGAAATCACAGTCATGGCTCATTACTGTGTGTGTTGACACCAGGCTGAATAACACAAGCCAGAACAAAGGGATAGTAGTGTATGGTGTTTGTAGCCTGGAAAATTTGACATGAGGGTTTGAGGTTTTCTTTGGTTTATTGAAAGCTAAGGGGGATACCTTCTGAACATGGAACTGGGAAGCTGCTTTGTGTATTCCAGTTTTTTTTTTAGAGACAATTGCAAGTTTTCCCCCAAATTAAAATTGTACCTTAAGGTGTTCTGAGACACTAGAAATATTTCTTCTCTCCATCACATGGTAGATTGATTCCAGGTAGCCCAAGCCTTTCAGAAATACTATGTTATTGGTTTCATGTTGGAGATACCGAGTCAGATCGAGGGCTCTGTCTAATGAGAGCCTTCCCGCACTGAGGGGGAAGAAATATACATAAGCTCAACATTTTGAATGTAACATAGCTTTGTTCTTCTCCACATCTTGCCTGTCATACTGTGCTCAGCACTGTAAGTCATGAGGCCTGGACTTTACTCTCAGCTCAGTTGGTAACTAAGAACCTATTGGTAACTAAGCCAATATACCCTGAAGTTAAAGCAAGACTTTGATTGTCAGCTCAGGCACTAACTAAATAACTTTAGACTAATCACCTGAACTGAATTTGTGCTGGAGTTTTCCTAGCTTTAAAATTAGGATAACTATGTAAATCTTTGGAACCAAGACCATTTTCTGATTGGAACTCTATAAAAATACTGCTGCTGGTCTATCCTGGGGAAAGTTGTCAGGATCAAACACTAGATCACTTTAAGGCTAAGTACAGACATTCAGAAGGTTAAATCGGGTTCCAAAATGGCCACCTGATTTAAACTTAGCTTGTCTTGATGCCGACCTTACACTGACAGATCCAATCTCAGTGACTGGCAATCAGTCTAGACCTGTAACTGAACAGAAGTTCCATGCACACAAGCCAGTCTAAAAATTGCAAATAAACCTGGATCTATGTTATATCAGACTCATTCAATTTAGGTCACATTGGTGCATGGAACTTCTGTCCACTTCCCCTGCACACCCCCAGGGCTGGGAAAACCCAGCCACTGGCCCCAGCCCTGGGGTTGCTCTTTTCAATCCCCACTTTCCCCACACTGGTCTATTTTTTGGCCCCCAGCCTCTTGCTTCCCTGCCAGCCAGCACTCTCAACCCCCATCCTACAAGTTGCCCCAAGTGCAGCCACAATTTTTTAGCATTTGCTACTACTGGAGCTAAACAAATAAGTCCTGGTGGGGGGAGGGGCAGGAGGGATGCAGGTGTAGGTTCACTGGGGGGGGGCCCACCTCACCCATGGGTCACGCCTGGCGCCCACCCCACCTGCAAGTTGTGCCTGTTCCCCCAACCCCTCGCAGTTTGTGCCTGACCCCCTAAACTTCATGGATTGTGCCTGCTCCCTCTACATATCATGAGCTGTGCCTGCCCCCCACCCCACCTAGTCTCCCTATCCCTTACGGGTTGCACCTGCTCTCCCTATCCTTCTGTCCCCTCCCCCCTCAAACCACACTCACAGGTTGCACCTGCCCCCCGCCCACACCCATGGGTTTTTGCCTGCCTTCCCCCCACTCATGGGTTGTGCCTGCCACCCACCCCACCCGTGGGTTGCGCTTGCTGTCCCTGCCCCTCACAGGTTCCTCTGGCCCTGCCCCCCCAAACCGCACTCGCAGGTCATGCCTGCCCCTCCACCACACCCATGGGGTGCACCTGCCTTCCCCCCCAGCTATGGGTTGTGCCTGCCCCCCTGATCCCCTGGCAATCCCCTTCAACCTGCTGGATCCCTAAGCCCCTAGCTAGACCCACCCTGTCATGATTTACCTGATATCAGGCAGCTATTTTGAACTGATTTAACCTCCCCCTAACACCCCCAAATAGTTGTACTTAGCCTAAAGGACTCTAAGATGATAGGTGACAAGCAAGCTCATTCTATTAAAATGATCTTATGCACAGATGGTACAACTGCCTGACCTAGTTTTGGGTGCTTTGTGGTTGTCTCAGTACCAAATATCCTGTCCTTTGATTTGCTGCTTAGGCACTATCGTGAATCTTCAGCTTCAATAATTTGAGCCAGATAAACTACAACAGGAGGTCAGAGCAGGGGTAAGCTTTACATATATCTGGTAGACACACTTCTATAATTTATCCACAGTTACTTCCATTCTTCACTTTCACTACAGTTTATCCTTAGATTTTTTCATGGAGTCAAAAGTAACAACCCATACATCATTATGAGCTACTACCTTTCCTTATTAGTCTTGCATCATGTCTACACATATGGTGTCCCTACTTCATCTCTTTACCTAGCATTCCTAGGTAAGCGGCATCCTAGGTAAACAGCTCTGAACAAGTTTAAGTATCCTGCCAGGAGATGTCCAAAGAACAAGAGGACAAGCATCTTGCTTTCAATTATAGGCATGGGAATCACCTATATTCACAGTTATGCCTGAATATCAGGACAGAACTCTGTTTTGAGCTGACAAAAGTACAGGTATCAGAAAGTGCAAGCTTAAGCCCAGATCCTAAAATGAATTCTGCATGGGTGGACCCTTGCTCCTGCCCCATTTTATTGTGGGATTCAGCCTATTTCTTGAGCATAGCCACTTTTCAATATATATTTTGTGGAGAAGAGGGAGGCAGAAGAGAGATCACTGCTAAAAAGTAGAGAGTGGACATGAATCTCTTATGTAGGATTTAGCATGGTGCCTTTTCTAAAAGAGCAGAAGAGGTTCAGATAAGAATCTTGATGGGCCAAATCCTTTTATCTATGACTATATAATTCTCTTTGAGAGAGGTAGCTAGCAGTATTAGTCGGAAGTCAGGCAGAAGGGAGGGTAGAGTTGTACTTTATAGACTATTGAAATTAGAGATGTATAACATAAGCTGAGGGCTTACTTCATTAGGCAGCATTTGTATACTGTACATCTCTGACTTAGTCCATAAGGCACGAATCTATCCTACCTTCTGCCTATAATTTGTTTTTCTGTAGCAACTAGAAATACCCATCATGTGTTCTCACTAGTGTTCTAGACACTGTAAAAACAAAGAAAAAAAGGCAATCCTTTTGTGGTTCATTTTATAGGAAAAAAATGTGAGTTAAAACACAAACATATGCTGTTTTTACTTTAAAAAAATAAAGTAAAATATTATGGTATAAAGCCAAACTCTCCCCACTCCCCCCTTTTCCTTCTCTTTGTCAATGAAATCTATCCACCATTAATTTGACCTGTCTTGTTCACACAGCATCAGCTCCAGGGCTAGGGCTAGTCTAAGAAAGCTAGGAAATGTTTACTGCCTCTGTTATACTGTCACTTTTACAATCAATAGTTACTAAATATTTCGCTGCTTAAGAAAATTCTCTGTTAAGCCTATATAAAAGACCTAGCATTATGATCAGAGAATAAGTTCTGTGTCATTGCCTCCCAGATCCACACCCCAAGAAAACCGACTCTAGCTGGCTATAGCTCTGGGAGTCCAGTACTCAGCGAGGAGTTGGTTGGGTGCACTTATACAAGTGAACCTCTAATTGTGCATGAAACTACTGGGAGGGGATCACTCTTTGTGTTTCCTCCTATTCAAACATGTATCTTTTTGTACATTCATATATCCACCTTGCAGGTGCAGCTTTAGCAAATAATAGGGCTGTGAGAAGCTCTGGTCACTGATGTGATTCGGTGAAGATCTGGCCTGATTTAGCGGCTGAATTTCTGAATTTGAATCAAATCTGGACAGCCTTTAATCTTTCCGAATCAAATTGGAACCCTCCAAATCAATTTGGAGAGATTCAGAGAGATTCAATGATTCGGATATAGACACAGCTTTAAAAGTTTTTTTCTACATACCTCAAGGTACCAGGTTGCTCGTGAATGCTGAGGTGCTAGGGTAGATGGAGAGTCCCACGGGAGTGTGAGGGGATCCCCAGTGCACTCGGTGGCAGACCCAGAAGTGAACCAGACGTACTTCTAGTCCACTTTTGGGTCTGCCACGGAGCATGCAGGGACCCCCCTGCCCCACCTTGGTGACTAGTGCCTTCTGGGTCTGGGGGGGCACCTGGAGTTCCCCCACAGCTGATCACTGAGCTGGGGTGGTACGGGGGGTACCATACTAAGTACTTCTGGTCCAATTCTGGGTCCATTGCCAAGCATGCGGGGGGGACCCCCCTTGTGCTCCTTTGGGATGCTCCATCTGCCCCACCATCGCAGCGTTCATGAGCCACTCCTGGTACCTCGAGATATGTAGAAAAAATATTTAAAAAGTGGTGTCTATGGCCAAATCGCTGGTTCTCCGAATCAGCATCGAATTTTCAGATTCGGATTTGGCCGAATTAAATCAGGACAGTGATCCAAATCAATTAATCGAATCGCTGTCCCCCAATTCAGGCTGAATCCAAATTTGAATCAAATACAGCCCATTTCGCACACCCCTAGCAAATGCCTATAAAGAGGCGAGGGGAGTTTTTAGGTAGCTGTTTTAGGAAACTGAAAACATAACCATGTACTTTATTTCTACATTAAAACTAGGAAGAGATTTGTTACCTGACCAGTTCAAATGCATTGTGGATCAAGTTCACTCGGTCCTGGGGACTGAAGAGTGTGTGGTTCTGATCCAGCAATGTAATAATGTTGTCCCATCCATTCCCCTCGTAGTGAACGATATAATAGCCATTCATATCTACATTGAATTTCACCCAGGCAACACCTTCCTTGAGTTTTAATGAGTCTAAATGGGGGAAAGATTCACTATAAGTATCTCATAAAGAAATAAAGTGTATTCTTGTAATGAAAAAATAAATAAAGGCACAGGTCTGCATTATACTCATCAGTAGTGCAACACAGATAAAAGAGATTTGCTGGTGGCATGACTTTATGAATAGTTTACAGGGAGAATGTTGGCATCTTGGTGGCTTACAGAATTGGTAATGGCAGTCAGGTCCTTCTCTTTTTGACACTATGTTTAGCAAAAATTGTTAGAAACTTATGGCTACCCTGTGGCCTATGTGAAACTGACTGCTTGTCTTATGCCCATTTCTCAAAAAGGCCAGAAATCATATAGGCATGGTACAAGCTGACATAATGGCCCTCCAAGCAACATGCACTTTGCATGTTGTCAGGCCAAAGGAAGTATGAAAAGGTTTCTATTGCCATTATCTTTGCTATTTCAGAGCTGAAATTTAGCCCTTTGCCAACACTAAATGCTCTTCTGTCCACAGGTGGAATCTGTTTCCTGGCAGTGATGATAAAAGTAACTATTTGTGCATTATTTAGAAAAAACATCTTGGAATTGAATTCAGTTCCAAAAGTCAGTTTTAGGTGCATTTACATGTCGTAATCACAGTGTAGCCCATGCACCAGCATCAATGCTCCCCTTATAAAAAATTGCATACAGGTCTGCAGTTTTTAGGAAAGGACCACAGATTCTCTCTGGCAAGATCTGCATCTTGTTTTCCTCAGCTAAATGCAGAGGCCTGGCAAAGAGGAAAGGAAATTAGCAGAGGTCTCTAAGGGCTCTGTCTGAATATGTTGTCTAAATATTGATTTCTGTGTGCTACATTTTTAACTGATCACTAACATGCAATCAATCATTTAGTTAACACAATCAATTCATTGGCAATGAGACCAATGATAATTCTTCATTACCTGTTTTAGTTTTTAATACATGTCTGTGAACAGTGTTGGAGCTGCTAGTGATGTAGGTAAGTGGGATATGCCAAAAATACCTGAAAGAAGCAAATATATATATAACACAGCAACATTAGTGTCTTCAGAAAAAGGGGATTAGACTGAGTTGTTTTATCTTTGTGTACTAATTAGTTTTATACTCATAATTCAAAACATGGATTTATCTAATCATCCTGCTGTAATGGTACAGAAACATATTTGAAGAGACATGAACCTTCGTAGAAAATTCACTTTTATAATAAAGTTTTATTTTCTAAATGCATATAAAGAAATATCATATTTCAGTGGAAGCACCCTATTTCATTCCTAACAGATGAGGTTTCTTTTACATTGGATTTAAGTCTGTCATCCACTCTAAAGAAAGACAATCCTCATTCTCTCTCCACTACCTGCTGAGAAATTGAGAATATATCTAATTGTTTCCTGTTCCTGTATAGTCCTCTACAGAATTTCCCATTATAGGAATTCATATTTTTTTTTACCTCTGAATAAGCCTTACATGTCTACCAGCTGCTGATCACCAGCCATGGCAATAGACTTCAGCGGCTCATCCTTATCAAGACAGGAAGAACACTTGTACAGAATAGATGGTTCAGCAATTCTCATATCACAAGCCATATCTACTACTTTTCGCATCCATCATATCAGTTCTTGATATGTAAGCTTCCTGCCTAGGTTGACCTAAATTTATTTCAGAGCAATAATATGATATTCAACTCCACAATTTTGGGTATGTCTTCCTATACCACAAGCTATACATAAATAGTGTTATTACATTTAGGTAATGGAGATACCTTGACTGCAGATTAGCCCATTCGGGATCTTCTTCAAAGACACCCTTCAGGAAACGCTCCTGTCGCAATTTGATGGTGTTTCCTTCACATTTTACAAGAACTAGTGGTATTCCTTTCTGATGTGTCCAAGTGTTCATCATTTCTTTGATCTCTGTAAGACTTCCATCATGACTGAACTGAAATTACCACAGATATAAACTATATTCAGTGAACCACTGGCAGTCTGGGCAATCAGAGCTGGCAATCGGAGAAACTCTGGTTGATTTTTGGCTCTAAGAGCAAGCCACAACTAAGCAGCAAGTTTGCATACTACACAGGGAAACACAACAATGTTTCTCCTCACAAACAGGATGGTTGCATCCAAGATGTTTGTGTAGCAAATAATAAAAAAATAATATGTTTACATTGTGGAAGCTATACTCTAAAAATGCTAGTGTAGACATTTTATGGACCAACAAAATTAAGTGTCACAAGTCTCCCTGTTACCTTCTATACCCAAAGGACAGTGAATATTTCTGTAAACCTCCTACAGGTCTCTTTCTACTTAGAGCATAAGAAAAAAATCTTATGCTTTAAGACATAGAAGTGGGAGACAGGGACCCTGTGTTCTGTTCCTGGCTGTGCCTTCCTGTTTGATTTTGGGCATTATAATAACAACTTGCTGCAAGGCCCAATCTTCAAAAGTGAGAAGCACTTTTCCTCAGTTTTGGGTTTGGCCATAATGTGTCCAAGAACCTGGCCCACCTTTACCAATACGTGTGTGTTTTCCAGAATAAAATGCATCATGAAACAACATAATAAAAAAAATCAACAGAATTCAATTCACTAAACAGCAATCCATTGGTCAAAATGTAAAATACAGTGGGCTTTTTATGACGAAGACATCTTTTCTCCTAAAATATGGCCTATTTTTTCCTCCTGTTGTCACTGCAAGCATATCTCTAGTGAGAACAGAGGACAAGTACCACTGTTCTAGATGAGATTCAGGAAGCACATTTTTTACATGCAAAGGATCTGGAGCCATTTCCCCCAAGCCTCAGTGCACCAAGTCAGGTACAAGATCAGAGATTGCCAATCAGATGAACCAGGATACAACATCCAAGCCCTGGAACCAGCAATAGGATATCTTGATACATGACCATCTTGCCAGTTTAGTGTTTTATCTTCTAATATTCTACTTACTGCACTGCTAATGGGTCTGGAAGCAGCAAAGCAAAAACTTCCAGAAGATAAATCACCTTCAGGACAAATCTGTAAAAGTAAAAGGCAGATGAATATTTTGAGAAAGTTAAATTAATGTCAGAGTAAACAGCAGAGAGAGGAAGAAACAGATAGGCCAATCAAAACATGTGATAAATCTGAAATTACAAAAGGCACTATTTACTGGTAACAGACACTTGGCAGCACACCTTAAAAGTCTGTCATTTGACCATGTGCAATACTTATGTATTCATGTAGATAAATTTACCAGACAAAATGCATCTATAAATTAAAATGTCCCCATATTTTACATTTCTACTCTTATCACTGTTAGCATATGGGGGGAATAACATAAACCTTCTCAAATATATAAAATACATACAGTAGAATCCATTTTCCCAGCACTCATATAAATGGTACAGCTGCTTATCTGGGAAGAAGCCAGAATACAGATTCACTGTGATGCATTTCAGTGACTAACAAATGGACTAATGATGCATCTAGGACTAAAACTGTGAGCAAAATTTGGCCCTTAGTTGTGAAAGCTTTGCTCATCTATTAAACCGGATGCTGTATGGAGCTGTTTACTGGCATAAATATATACTAGGCAGCCTTTTACTCACATTACACTGCATTCCCTTGTCTTATGGCAGCGAAATCAATATTATGTTAACATGCATTTAACTTTTTCAATTTAATCTATTCAGCAATAAAGTAAATCTGTAAACCAGTGACACACAAGAGTCAATACAATGAAAAAAATCACATGATTATGAATGTAGCTGAGACCAAGGGAAAAAAATTAAAGATAATGATATGATACCTAGTTTACCATAGTATTTATTGTATTTTTCCATGCTTTAATTTATGCGTGCATATATGCATGTATGTGTGTGTGCATGTGCACATGTATATATATATATGGAATTATATGTTGTATAATGCACATATAATGCATAATGTATATATAACATGGAATATTATGTATATAACAAGGAATATATATCACTCTACTGCAACTATTCAATAAAACTAATAAAACCATGTCACTGAAGAAACAGTGGTGTGGTGTAATATAGCAATGAATCATGATGGCAGAAGGCTAGATTTACAATAGGGACATGTTTTTAAAAAGTACCAAAACTATATGCTTCAAATGTTGCCAGTGCAGTTATTTGCACACACACGTTCACACAGGGAAATTGCATTTGCCAATGCTTGTTCTTTAGGCTTTATGGGCAAATTCTACTTTTGTGTCAGACTGGTGAACATTTTGTCCATAACTTTTTACACAGCTTACTTACATTGCCTACTGCTTTTTACATTACCTACTTTAAAACAATAAATAACATTAAAGTAAATAAATAAAAATATAATAAAAGCATCCATCCAATGTAATTAATTCCTCTGAGTCCATAAGGATTGGGATAAACCAGTGGTTGCAAGTGAAATACATTGTTACTGTAGTACAGTTGCATAATACTAACTTGATCCATTAACCAGCATCTACAATTCAATTATATTTTGGCCCCAAATTCAGCATGTGCTTCACTTTAGGTGCATTGAAGTAAATAAAACTACTCAAGGGCTTAAAGCTAAGCATATGCTTTGGGATCAGCATGGGGAAGAATACAGAGATAGCTATTGACACGGGCTCCAATTTGGCAATGAGGTCCATATGGATGACATTCAGAAGCTACATGTATTCAGAAGTATAAGCAATTTCAGTGCCCCTGGATGGGGCAGAGTGGGGATGCCAAGTGCTGGAGAGCAGGAGTGCAGAGTGCTATGGGCCGAAGACAATATGCTGTAACAGTACAGTATGCCATATGATTATTAATATGCTCCCGAATGGCTTTCAGGTGAAACCCACAGTTCGCAACTATTATATCAACATGATAAGTGTACAGCACAACATAATTCCCCCAAGTGAGGAACTCACATCTGCCAGGCTGTTCCACAAGTCATCAGTCTTTGCGTTCCTATAACTGTACTTCTTCAAATACTGAATTACCCCTTTCTGGAAAACCTGCTTAGATAGAAAATCCTGGAGCATCTTCAAAATACAAGCTCCCTAAAATAGAAAAGTATCAGGTATTCAAAAATATCAATTTTACATTGCATGCCAAACCTTATGCATTTACCAGTGATTGTTAGATTAGGACGTATTGCAAATATGGAATAAATAATTAAATTACTTTAGCTATACGTACTGGATGTCTTCATTAGCTAAGTGAAAATAGGCATTCAAGACAATGACTCCCAGAGAGTCTTTGGCTGGTTCCCTAATGCTTTCTGAGAAGATAGAAAGCTTAGGGACCTATTCAGCTCCAGAGATAAGATGACTGGTTTTCTTTGGCACATTGTTGAGGTTTTAAATATTATGACTTTATAACTTTTGCCAATGTCTGACTTCAGAGCTGTCTTACAGCATTTAGCATTCTTCCCACGGTAGTAGCCAACTTCCATAATTCTGTAGCTTACTGTGGCTTCTACTGACAGAAAACTGCAAACACCTAAGGCCATGAAGAACATAAATGCTAATACCAAATAGATTTATGTAATTTGCCAAAATATTCAGTGACTCCAAATTTTAGACAAAAGAATTACTACACATAAAAATAATGAGCACTAAAATTCTTCCTTCTGCATCACTACTGAGTCACACTGACTGTGGTTAATGATACAGCTGACTGCCCTATATTAACTAATATTAAGATGTTCTACTTGCTTGATGCTTTTAATCTGAGGAGCTCAAAACACTTTACAAACACTAATTAATTATCATCACTTTAACATGCATGTACTTACAGAGAATTAACTAATTTAAGTAAGTATAAAAAGGGGCCAACATTCAGGAAAGAAGTCTGAAACGCATTCATAGACTCAGAAGCAATTTACACCACTTCCTGTTTTGGTTAATGTAGACACCTTACTGTGATGCCACAGACAGGCTAATCAGCATTTAGGAGAATCCACAAATCACATTGTGCAAGCTAATTAGGTCAGCCACTCAGCAGTGCTAAGAGACAAAGGTAGATGAGTTGACCTATGTACAGCACCACATGAGTACCTGGTCTGAGAGGTAGCCAGAAGGACAGAAGCAGCAGAGTCACTTTCCAGCAGTCCCAGGCAGCATCATGCTGCATTCTCTCAGGAGACAAAGCAGGGCACTGCCTGACACTGATTCCAGACCAGTTCTTCAGACTTTTATTTCAGGGAGTCATCAGGACAGTGAGATAGACCCAGCTTTTAGGACCCAGCAGTTGGTCACTTTAAGTATTAAAGCTGATGATTAATCGACTTAAATCAGTGGTTCTTCACATACACATTAGTATTCTGGCAACTTGTAATGGAAGTCAGATAGTCATCTGACATAGCGAGAGGTAAAAAAATTTGGTGTCTGGAGTGAATGTCTATTATACTACTCATTGAGTAAGCCCATAAATTAATTTCTTTTGTTGTTTTAGTCCATAACAATTGACAAAACCTTAATTTAAATATCTTACATTAAAAAATAGAGAAGTACATCATAAGCAAACTACTATGGAATGAATATTAGTTGCCATAGTATGTATCAGAAGCTGCAGCAACCAGGCAGCTGTCTGGGAGTGATCATGACGCTCCTGGTGCAACTATGCCAGCCCCAGTCAGGTGGGGTGGTGTAGGGGAAGGAGAGGGGAAACCATGACTGCTCAGGGAGGTGTCCCTGTCCCCAGCATTGTGGGCAACATCATGCCACAGCCCCATCACGGGGGGGGCAGGAAATGTGCTCCCGCAGCCGCCTGCACTGCCCAGCCCAGCTCCTCCTAAGCAGTGGCTGAAGGTCAAGGGGTAGGGATTAAACAGGGCTGGAGTGTGTGTGTGTGTGTGTGTGTGTGTGTGTGTGGTGCCACCCTGACCATGGCACCCTGGGTAGTCACCCACATCACCCACTCCCAAGGCCGGCTCTGACAGTAGGGCTCATGAAATGGAGTGCAGGGAAAGTGAATGCACACACATGTACATGCACACACATGTGCACACACACATCCATATATTCAGAATCATAGTATCACAGTGTTGGAAGCAGAGGTGTAATTACATGGTTGGGCACCAGGGGCAGCTGTCATATGCAGGACACCTTTTGGAGGCCACCATGCCATGTGATCACTAATGTATGGCCACAGCAGCAGCTATTTTTTCTGCTGGCCTGGTTGCTGCATCCTAATTATGCCACTACTTGGAAGGGACCTCAAGGGTCATCTAATCCAATCTCTTGCACAGAACAGGATTCACTATTCCTAAACCTCTCCAGCTCTTCTTGAAAACCTTCAGTCAAGGAAATTTCCAGAGTTTCCTTTGTCAACTTGTATAGAAGCTAAAATTTTGTTCTGTGTTATCACTAACAATGGGAAGTCCTGGAGGGCTTGGACCAGCAGCCCTGGAATGGAATCATAATATGTAAATCATGCACAGGAGATTGGACAAAAATCAGAGAGCTAATGTCTTATCTGCCACCCCGCTGCAAGACTCATTCCCCTCAAACAGACATCCCTCAAGTTGCCTAGAACTCCAAACACTGAGGACAAAGGATCTTTGGCACTGTTGACTTTACATTAACTGACATGCAGTACCTTATCATAGGACACAGTATCAAACATTTCATTTATCTGAATGGGGGTTTCTGCTGGATTGGAGATCGGATGAGAAGAATTTAATGAATCCCTTGCAATTGCACCAAAATATGCATTCATAAAGAAGTCCTCCTGTGGGATGTAAAGACAATCATCACCTCTTAGAAATATATACCTAGTCAAATGACAGAAATAAATCAATAACATCTTCCAACTCTTAATGAAGAAGTGCAACATCTATACTGAATACTATAGAGCTATATTCCATTTACTCTGCACAATATGTGCATTGTTACTGAAAATCCTAACCATCTGCAATCTTTACAAGAAATTCTTGTAAACAGTCTATAAAAGCTAGTACTTTAATGCCTACTAAAAATAGACCTCGTGCAAATTCCCCCAACAAGTTAATGACGAAAAGGTTCAAAATTCACAACCAGAACAGAATTTGGCCCCTCTCTTTATACAGGAGTGAACAAAGAGGTATCTAGAAGAGATACAAAGAATTGGAGAATTTTTCAGATTGCATCACTGTTTACAGGAGCATTTACATGTACTAAATCATGTTAGTATTTAGTTCATAGCAGTTTCTCTATGATACACAGTACTCAGCACACCACTCCAAAATACTCTGCTTTAGCTAGAACAGCACTGGGTTCATCTACACGTGTGCTTTACTACAGAGCGGACTCATTAGCTCTGCAGTAAAGCATCACCATTTACATATGCCATTATCAGGAACTATTAGGAATAGTCCTATCTTACAGCAGAGTCATTTACTGTGAAGAAATGCACGTGTGGACGGTGACTGGGACTGTAGCATTTTGAGCCAGGGTGGAACAGCCCCAGGCTGGCAGCAAGTTCAGGGGGCCAGCCACATAGCTCTGCAGTTTTGACACTCTTGTGCCCCAGCCAGCCCTGACGCCACCACCTGGAGCCTGGAGATGAACCCCTGATCCTCCTGTCAGCCTGGGGCTGCTGCACCCCAGCTCAAATTGCTGCACTATACACACGATATACAAGAGTATACAATAAACAAAAGCCTGTAATTTGAGCTTTTATGCAATTGCCTCTCTATATATTCTATGCAAACACACATAAATCAGGACAAAGATTTTTTTAAAATAAAATTAAAATGAGTTGTAAAGCATGTTTGACTTTTGGGGGTATATGATTGGGTTTTTTCTGGTTTCAAGATGGCAACCCCCCTCTCCCAAAAGGAGTACTTCTGGGGCAAGGGGAGAGACTCCAGTAGCAAAAGTCAGGGACTAGGAGCAGGTCTTCCTGTCCCAAGTTGGTGACCAGGGGATGGGGCACCCATCAAGGGGTTGAGCTACCCTTGTAGCCTTCAACAGCCCACCAACACTTGTTAAGTGGCCCTCCAGCTGAAATAATTGCCCACCCCTGGATTACATCAGGTGAAGAGATGGAGAAGGAATGAAATAGAATTTAAAAGAAAATGAGATGATATTGAATGCAAAATGTACTCCCAGATTAGAAACTAGTTCTATAAATAAAGCACTTTTCTAAATTTCCTTTGTTCTCTTTGCTAATCCACTTTCAGACATCAAAGTTTGTTTTGCTGAATCTGTTCTGGTAGTCATATCCATACTGTTTTTAGAGGGAAAAGTATAATCATGGTAACAATATTACTTACATACTGCAGCTCTGGGTAGGTCGCATTAAGAGAAACCAACTCCATGAACCGGGCAAAACCTTCATTTAGCCAAATGTCATTCCACCATTCCATGGTAACCAAGTTACCAAACCACTGAAGGACAAAGTCACAAGCAAATAAAACTTAAAATGAAACATGGTAGATACAGTAGTTAACTATGGAACTTTGAACTGAAGTTCGGGCATATCCATGTGCTTTGTTAAGATCTTATTCATGCACCAAAAAAAAAAAAAAATCAAACAAACACAAACAAACAAACAAGCAAAAGACAAAAACACAGATATCTAGATAAAAATCTTAAAAAAGCTAATTTAAAAAAATCAATTTGCGGTTGAAAAAAATGTATTCTGTGTACTTTAAATCAAAAGATGCAAATATTGACTTGACATGGAAGATTACATAACTTCTTCCTCAAAGAAACATTTCCCAACCAATACTGTGACTTCTTCTAGGAGTACAGAGAGGAATTTTAAACACCCACTGTTCATTTCCTGAATCAGTTCTGTGAATAAATTGAAGGCTCTAGTTTCAATGCTATCTGGCTCATAATGCCTATATTCATACTTTTCTCATATTTACTACTTTTTCAAACCTACAAAAGAAGGAATTTCGACCCTTACCATTAATAGTCCAAGGGGAAAAAGTTAATTCCTTAAAGCAGAAAATATGAAACTACTACAATAGAAGACATCTGAAATTAAAAATGTGTATGCTGACAAAGGACTAGCCAGGGACAAGATTCTTTTGTTTTCTGTATTACCAGGCAGTGGAATGCATTCTGCTTACAAATTTCAATTTGAAATAACTCCATGAATCAGTTGAGTTATTCTGTCTTGAAACAAGTTTGTGTAAATGAGTCAATACAGCACCCCAGATGCTAGAGTAAAAAGGTGTCTAGTAAACAATACTGAGTATTATTCATCACCCTCCTCCCTTCTAAGTGATTTGTTCTCTTGATGCTAATATTCACTTTTTCAAAGCTCTTTTGATTTATCCTTCAGCCTTAGCTTTTTTATTGACATCTTACCAGGCTAGCTAGTCTATAGTTACCTGATGTGCTAATTCATGGGCTATCACTTTGGTGACCCACAGTTTGTCAGCTGCTGAAGAGGTCTTGGGATCATAGAGTAGAGAAGTCTCTCTGTATGTGATGAGACCCCAGTTTTCCATAGCTCCTGACTGGAAATCAGGAACAGCAATAAGATCTAAGATTTAAAAAAAGAAGCTGTCTTATTTACTGAGTCTTCAAATTGTTTGTGGTTGTAGATTGCTTAGTCTACATATTCTTTCCCAAACGTGAAATGACTTCCATAAACTCCTACTTAGGAGATGAAAGGGAAAAACAATTGGAAATGGGATGCAAATCAACCTCAGGCTCCTCCTCTGAGAGCAAAGTGAGGATGGGAAGTAACAAGGTTGTCCTTTTATAACCTTTTTTATTAATTAATCCAATTTATCAACAAATTAACATTTAAAGATGTATCCAGTCCCCTAAGAAGTGCTACCATAAGCCGAATAAATGTGTTCTTTTCTTCTCTTTCCTTCACTCTCTGGCAGTTCCTTGCAGTTCCTTTTTGTTTCCATTGGTATTAAGCTGATGTGTTTCTTCATCTCTAGATAATAATCCTCCCCCTCCTTTTCCCTATAAATCTGCATGCTGCAAATCTTATTATCTTCCACTCATATCTGTGCTTTTACAGTTTAAATTTATTCTAAGTTTATTCATAAGTGTTAGCTCATAGAACTTGCACTTTTAATTGTACTGCAGACTAAGTGTGGGTCACAGCCCAAATCTGTTCATGACCTCAGGAGGTCATCTAGTCCAACCCCCTGCTTCAAGTAGGAACATCCCCACCTACCTGGGTCTTAAACTTAAGGATGCAGATTCCATAACATCTCTCTACGGTACCCTGTTCCAGTGCTTTACTGCACTCCAAGTGAGAAAATTTATTCTAACATCTAACCTAAATTTTCCTTGCTGCAACTTGAGACCATTGCTCCTTGTTCTGTAATCTGCTACCACTGAGAACAGTCTAGCTTCATCTTTTTTGTAACCCCTCTTCAGGTAGTTGAAGGCTGCTATTAAATCCCACCTCAGTCTTCTCTTTTCTAGACTAAATAAGCCCAGTTCCCTCAGCCTCTCCTCACAAGTCATGTTCCCCAGCCACCTGAACATTTGTGTTGCCCTCCACTGGACTCTTATCTAATTTATCCACATCCTTCCCATAGTGGGGGACCCAAAAGTGGACACAGTACTCCAGATTGTACACAGTACTGGTGGTGGCCCCACCAGTGCCAAATAGAGGACAAGAATCACTTCCCTCAATCTGTTGGCAACACTCTTACTAATACAGCCCATTATGCTGTTAGATTTCTTCACAACAAGGACACACTGTGGGCTCATATTCAGTTTATTATCCAGTGTAACCCTATCACTGGTAGGTATTGTATGGCTTTGACCCTTTCTTGATTGGTGCCCTCCTCCCCAGCGATGTCAGGGTGAGACCGCACCCTAGGCCCACCTAGATGGTTCTGAGTACTGCCCCTTCTCGTCTACCACGACTTTGATGTTGATAGATGGGGGAGGCAGTTCCCTGTCGGTTGTCCCAGCGTGGTCGCCGCCCTAGGTCTTTCTTCATGGGGCTCCAAACCTCCCCTTTACCCAACCCTTACCACATTCATAGCCAGGGAGAGCCCAGCCTCCTTGGACCTTTTCTGGGGGTCATCTCTCCTCACCCCAAGGCCTGCTCTGAGTGGGCTGGGCGGTCCAGCCTTCAATCACCACGGGGCTGATACTTAAGCTTCAGGCCAACCTGCAGACAAACTAAACATGCCCCAGTCTGGGGTAACGATAACTCAAAAGGTCCTTCAATCCCTGTGAAGGCACTAGTCATCTACTGACGAAGTACAGGGGACTCTGGTTTCCTGGACCCTTCTGCCTCCCCTCCACTCACTGTTTTCAGGGGGGGCTGCCAATACGGAGCTAATCACTCCTGTTCCAACAATGGGCGGGAGTTGCTCCTTTACCGCTGGGTGCCGGACCAGTTGCCACCTGCCCCTCTTTCTTCCCCCGGCTGTCTGCTACGTCTTGGCATCTCTCACTGCCCTGCCGCACCAAGGCTCCTGGATGCTCCTGCAGGGCTTGATCTCCACTCGTGACTGTGAGGACCACTTTTGTCTCCCTACCGTGCCTCTCTGGCCAACTCCGGCTCCTGGAGCTCCACCCTGGGGCGTTTTCCTGTCGGGAGGCCCCATCAGCTGCTGGGGCTTCTCGCCCTGAGCCCCGCTGCATTGCTCCTACCCAGTTCCGCTGCCTGTGGCTCCCTGCTGATGTCCTGCTGCTCCCCACCGACATCCTGCTTCTCTCCTCTTGGCTCTGCCATCCGAGGTTCCATGCTGGTGTCCCACCACTCCTCACTTGGCTCCCCTACTCACGGCACGCTGGTAGCCTCCATCTTTCCTCCCCAGAAGATGGGTGTCTCCCCAGCTGCCTTCTGAGCAGCCCATGCTGCTCCTAGGCTCTGCCCCCAGGGCTATCTCCCCAGGCTCTGCTCCCAGGCTCTACCCCCAGAGATCACCGATCTGCAGGCTCTGGCAGCTGTGGAGCTGCCAAGCCTGTGTTGGCATCTTCCCCCAGCTGCTGCTTGTCCCAGCCCCTGCGATAAGTACCGGGACTCATCAGGCAGGGTCCCAGGACCTGCTACGAGAGGGCTTTTGCCTCCCCTCCCACAAATCCTTGGGTCCTTTTCTCCAGGGCTGCTGCTTAGCCAGCCAGTCCCCGTCTGGACTGCTGAATGGGATTGTTTCATCCTAAGTGCAGGACTTTGCGCTTGTCCTTATTGAACTTCATGAAGTGTCTTTTGGCCCAATCCTCCAATTTGTCTAGGTCTGTCTGAATCATAGCCCTACCCTTCAGTATAGGAAAACCTTGCTCTTTGCTGGTTCGGCATTCGCGGTTTCAAATATTTGCAAATGCCGAACCCGCATCTTAAGTACACTTACAGGAGAAGCGCCACTGGCACTTCTGAGTTGGTGTGATCAGTTGCTGGGGGCCCCTCCTTCCCTGGTCACTGACTGGCTGCTGGAGGGGCAAGTGCCCCCCACTAATTCAGGAGGCACTAGTCATCCATGATAATCATTTTCTTCTCCACCTGTTTCTTGAGAACCTGCTTCATGATGTTTCCAGGGACCAAGGTAAGGATCACTCATCTGTAGTCCCCTGGCTTCTCCTGCCTATCTTTACTGAAGATGAGAACTATATTTGCTGTTTTCCAGTCATCTAGGACCCCTCTCACTTGCCACAAATTTTCAAAGGTAATGGCTAGCAATTCTGCAGTCACATCAGCCAATGCCCTCAGCACCCTCGGGTGCATAGTATCCAGCCTTATGGGCCTGTACATGTCCAACTTTTCTAAATAGTCAGTAAACTGCTTTTTCACCACAATAGGCTGCTCACTCTTCCCCAAACTGTGTTGCCAGGTGCAGTAGTCTGGGAGCTGACCTTGCCTGTGACAACTGTAAACACTCCTTCATTATTTTAAATCCATCATTCATGACGGGCAATTGGCTACTGTGTGTGTATCTATAGCATATAGTGTATCTATAGCAGTGTGTCTGTGTGTGTGTGTCTATATGTATCTATATATAATATTATATACATAAAACCTGGAAAAAACAAATTTATAAAAGATTAAACAGTAAAGACTATTTTTAAATGAATTACTTTGTCTTGTAGAACTTACTGAATGTTTAAGATGAACATGAGAGACCTGCCTAAAAAGAGAAAAACAAATAAACAAAAACCCCTACCCAAAATGCTAAAAAATTTCCAGGAAGGAAATGAAAACCCAAGTGTTAACCAGAGAGGATATTCTGCACGAGGAAGAGCATTTGCCAAGGATGAATGATTTATCTCTTCTCAAACCAGTACCATGCACCAGGAACTCTAATATTTATTATCTCATTTTCAAGCTAGTTCCATATTTGATATGGGCATTAAAAGAGGCTATTGAAAATGAGCTTTCCATCTGACATTATTCCAAGTACAAAGCTAAATAAAGCATGCCCTTGTTCTTAGCACTTCTGCTGCTGAAGCTCTTTGGGCTGCCTTTCTCCCTGCTGCTTTGTTTTAATTGATCTGCATGGTTGTTTTCTGAGACAAGGACAAGATAAGACCCCTTCTAAGACTTGTTGGGCTGTAATTCCTGGTTTCTGTGCTCATGGAAATTTAATTCTAGTGTCAGTCCACTACTTCTCTTCAATAATGTTTTTCCCTTTAAAAATCCAATCTTGATTTAAATATTGCTTTATCAGAGAGTCAGTAGATTCTTTTATTAAAAAATACCAACAGTGAGTTTTTAAATAGGATGGAGCAAGAAGCAGGTTTGAAGGGCTGGGTGATATGCTGCAAAAATCCGTCTATCACACTAGGTTTTAGCTTAATTGAAATGCAGTGTCCTGGGGACTTACTTTCGACCTGGAATGCAAGATCAATCAAAGAAAAGAAAGTGACACTAGAAAATCCTTCCTACGCTTTTACACTGAGCTCAGTATGTACTGGAACAGGATTTAGGCAGTGTGGTCAATATTCATATTGGGCCAGTATTCAAACAGTGCAAACCAGAGAAATACAGTGTATACAGTCAATAAAACTGCAAACTGTTAGTCATATGAGTAAACATTTGCAGTACTGGCTGCATCATTAAGTACTTAGCGAGTCTCAATACTTAGATTTAAGGAGTTTCCTTTAACTGTAGGCAGAACAGGAGGATTTTTCAAAGGCGGTACAGATTTGATTAGCCAAACTTTGTTTATCAGAAACTTCCTGTTAACAGAGAAAGAGGCCCATACGCTATACATTATAAATTACTTCAAAAATTCCCTCAATCAGCTGAACATATCTGTCTTGACATTCAGATTAAAAAGATTATGTTGCAATGGAATCTCAAGTTCTCCATTTTTTTCCATTTGTTCCATTATTTCAAGAGAACAACTTTCCATTTCAGTATTCTGCAAGAGATTTCTATATCGACTATTCTTACATAGTTAAGCTACATAGTTAATTAAAGGCTTTAGGGCTTATCTGTGGTACAGATCAAATAAATAATTTATGCCCTTATAAGGTAAAACATTTTGATTTCAGACAAACTATGCAGATGCCTATAAGCACTTTACTGCAACACAATCTTTCATATGACATATTGGCTTTTTCTTAATTGGAATAACCTTTTGTGTTGTTCACTTAGTTTTGTGGGGGAAAGGAAAAGAAGTGAAACAGAAATCTTCTTGACTGAAAGAACTTTATATAAATTGTACTGATTTAGATATTTGACTTACCAAGTTTTGGTAAAGGAAAGCTAATATCAAAATGCTTCTCATAAAATTCCAGGAGTTTCACTGCTGCATTTAAGGCATAACGGGTCTGGTCCCATTTGTCCGGTGATGCATAAACAGAGACCTATAAAATATGTGATTTTAGCAGTGTACTTCATGCTACAGCTCAATTGTGAGGATCAAAAAAAGGATCTTATGTGACCAGACTGAGCATGAGCTCACCTTGATCCCTGATGAAGTTGTGGCCTCCAAAGACTTAAAGTCACAAATGACATATGCTACAAGGTAAGTGCTCATTTTCACAGTCACATCGAAATGATCTTCCAACAGGCCTCCTCCAAGTTCAGTTGTTTTAATCTGAAGTTTTTGGAGGAAAAAAAGGTATGTTCTTATATTTACAAATGTTAATAATTCCCAAGAACTAACAGACTGATACCATGAATAATTTGTTTAGTAGAGGGGTGTCAAACTTGCATTTAGTCCCGGGCAGATCCAGATGCTGGAAGCTCCTCACAGGCTGGACCCAGCCCACAGCAACCACTGCAGCAGTGGGGACCACCATGGCAGCAGTGGAGCAAGTGGTTGTGGGACAGACAGCCACTTGCCAGGGTGGGGTGTGCAAGCAGCCACAGGCCAAGTGGTTGCAGCGTGAGCAGGGCTGTGTTGCACAGCTCTTGCTTGACCCTATTCTGACAAGGGTCATGGCCACCACATCCAGCTGTATGTTTGACACTCCTGGTTTAGCAGATTTGACTTTAGTTGAAGTCAGACTAAGAGTCAGGTAAATTACAGGAGGAATACTTATTTGTATGTTACCGCCATGCCCAATACACTACACACCCTTCGTACAAACAAGATGACATAGTCCCTACCCTGAACAGATCTCGATGCTGTAACAACCTAAGGGGAGCAATGTCCCCCAGCTTGTCAACCTTTTACCTTTTAAAATCAAACAGCCTAAGACACCAAGATCCCTGAGGGGTCCCTAAGGAGCAGTAATTCTGCCAAGTTGGACAACAATGACAAGACTAGCTGCTATAGATTGTAGGGAAACCTGTGGCTTAACTTAAAAGACAGAGACCTATAGGAAACAGGAGCCTACTGTGGTAAAGAGCCATAAAGCCCAAGCAGGGTATAGAAATGGTGCTGGAAAGAACAAGTAAGCCTGATTTTTTTTTGGAGGGCTAAAAGTTTTAAGTTCAACTGTTTGTGTTACCTACCTAGATCCTTTAAAGGGGTGTGTTAATTAAAAGAAAAGAGAAAAAAGAAAACAATTGTAGGCTTTTGGTTACTTGAGAGAAAAGGTAAACTAAGGCAGCAAAACTGGTGTACCAGCTGCCTGGATACACTGCTGCTACCCTTACACAATTGCTTAACTTTATAGTAGTTATTTCCACTGATATCACAGAATCATAGAATTGGAAAAAAGTAGGGCTGACACGGACCTCCAGAGGCCATCTAGTCCAACCCCTTGCCTGAGGCAGGATCATCCCGATCCAAACCATCCTATACAATCCATGATCTAAACTTGATATAAATCTATTGTCAACCGTGACACAACATAGACCTAACACAGTAACCCATCACAGATAAAGCAGGGGCACCATAGCAGCCAATGTCCTGCTTCTATGAAATGTTGTCAATATATGTTCAAGAGATCCTGCTATGCCCCCTGCTGCAGAGGTCACATATATGCTTAAACAAACATAAAACTTAGCAAGATCAAAAAATTACTCTGACATAGAATGCATTATCTCAGTTGTACATACAGTTGTTCTAAAATTACACATCCCCTAGTTTTTTGACAAAATCAAACCTTGGGCATGTTGGACAATGCAATGTGCTGTTTTTCTCTCCTTATCTTGATGGAAAAGTTGGCTTTGAAAGATGGTTCATCAAAGCATGGAAAAGCCATTCGTGCTGAGGTAGGTTCAAAATCTGTAGTAGCAATTATTCTGTAAGGAAAAAAATTCCAGGTTAAATATGCAACCAAGAATAATGTCATTAAATGTTGTGTTGCACACTGTGGGAGGATTAAGCTTGATAGAGTAGTTTTTACAATAATAGATTTCTAATCAGAACTGTTATACTTCTTTATTGGTTAAAACACAGCGCAAATGCCAGTAAAATTATAGATTTTCTTCACTGTTCTGAAATCTTCCATACTTTGTGCCTGCACTGGTACTAGTGCTAAAATAGAATTACCTGATCATGTTTGATCTCATTACCACCAGTTATATATTTACATTCAAGAGAGATTTCTGCTTATCAGATTTGTAATGTCTAAATTAACACAATCTGTTGAGGGAAGTTATGACATAAAAGTAAACAGCATGTCACCCATAAGATAAAGCTAGTTCTGTCATAAAAACCTTGTACCCCCAAAACATTTGTTAAAATAATTCATGCTTTGCTGAAAAGAGATCGACCTTTGCTAAGGGAGTTCTGTAGACAAGGTCTCTGAACCAAGCAGGTCCTGCCCACTACCCAATTAAAAAAGTTAAATCAGATCCTTCTTCTCACCCCTTTTATCTTTGAGAACTGCTTTCAGTAGCTCTTGAATCAGACACTGAGTTTTACTTCCAAATTTCCCCCCTAAGGACAGAATTTTATTTCAGTGTGTGCACCTAAATGGTACTATCCCACCACATATGTGGCTTTTTTGCACCTTGCGCACAATTTGTGCACACCCTGCAGTATGGGTGCTTAAGCATACATGTATATATTGAACATGCACCATGGGCTACACACTGACTGGGCAGGTCTGAGACTATGTACACACATACCTGCATATATGTCCCAGAAAGAAACCCTCTTATGTTTGATTTCCAAGAGCTGAGTGGTTAAGGCACTTGTCCAGGAAGGAAGTAGGGTAACCATATTCGGTCTCAAATTTCAGGACAACCTGAAAAGTGTGTGTGTGTTGGTTTTGGGGAAGTTACCTAAATGCTTCCCTTTCAAAAGTCCTCTGGCACCCTGCAGTACTCTGCTCTGCTCTCCAGCATGCTTAGCTATCTCCAAGCTCTGATCTCAGCTAAGCTCATCAGAGAGTGGAAGGAGTTACACTGCGGGATACTGCAGGGCTACCAACCCCTTATCATAGCTCCTGGCTTAAGAGCACTGCCACCACTGAATTCCCTCTGAAAATGGGAATGCAGTGTGTTCATTTGACCAAACCAATGGGATGCCTGGGAGAGGTGTTTAAAATGGGACTGTCCTGACAAAAATAGGATACATAATCACCCTAGAAGCAGAAGACACAGGCCTGGCTCCCCTCACCCACATCTCTCAGACTTTCCTTGCAGTTAATAAGCCCAATGGATAAAGCTGAAGTGTAGTGGGGAAGTTTCAGGCTAGAATGGGCCTACTGCCTTCCAGAAGGGGCAGATGATTAGAGCACTGTGCTGGGAAGTCAGAAAGAGGCAGGTACAAATTCCATCCGGTGAGGAAGTTGTGCCCAGACCCTGGGTCTCCCACACATAATAGGACAACTGGGCACTTGGGGAAGCACCAACGTGCAGCAACAGAGATGACTTCTGTCAATCATGTAGCTATAGCAGCAGCTGTGATTTTTCCATCCTGTCTGTCCCCCTCCCTCCCCCGCCGTTCAAATCTGCGCTCAGGGCTGCTGCCCCACTTGGCCCTTCTTAGTTATATTACTGCTCTCACTAGCTGGTTAGGTGGTCCAACTACCCACTATTGGAACTAAAACATAGTTCCAGTCCATGCCTCCTCCTCTGGTGTCTATCACCCATTAATCATGTCCAGCTATGAGCTCATGACTTACATGTCCATAATGATAATGCATTCATAGCCACATACTGGCCTGGCCAGTGCATAGCTTCTGCATGTGCTCAATATGTTTATTTATTTATTAGATTTATATCCCACCCTGTCCAAAAGTGGCTCAAGGCAGCTTATAATAAAACCTACAGGTATGAAATGAAAACAGACTCCCCAAATAACACTCTGAAACTTTAGAAAACCCGTCTTAAACCACTCCTGCTTCCTCATCTCACACCCAGGAGATCCTGCCCCAGCCCATCCCAACCATGCTTTCCAACCTTCCTAAACTTTCAGTCACATCCTCAGACTTCTATGTTTACATTGCAGAGGTAACAGAATTGTAAACTGTGCGTAAGGCTGCACACAAATATCACATTTATCCCAGGAGAAACTATTTTATTCCAGGACAAAGTAAAATTATACAGTCATCCATATCCATGGCTCTGAGATCAATCTTAAAATGTTTCCCAGATAAGAGGTAGTAACAGTTTACCCCAGGATATTTCAAAGTATATCTGCACACTTACCCCAAGATTACATCACTGAATCAATAGCAGAAAAGTGGCACTGCATTCAGTGTCTCCCTAAACTCTGATTAGAAGGGTGATGTGTGTACATGCCAATCCCAGGATATTTTTCTTCCAGGACACAGACACAACTTATCCAGGGCTAAGTGCAATGTCTGTTCTTAACCTAAGTGGCCAAAAGGCCACATGTGGTTGGGTAAGTTCCAAAAAGGGTACAAGAATTCTGCCTCCAGGGTTCAGAAATAAAGAAACATTTTAAGGAAAAAAATTTTTTTGAATGATTATGTCCTGTTTTCTAAGTCTTAAAATATAGTGCAGTCATATTTCCAGTTCTCTCTCACAACTATGAACTTTGGCAGCTAACTATTTTTAATGGAACCTGAGATTCCCGCAATCACATCATTCCAGGGGTGATGGCTTTAAATATTACAAGGCTTGTGGAAAAGACATGAACACTGACAACATTGCAATTTTCTCTTTACATATCACAGCCTGAGCCTCACTTCCTTCTTTTTTTCAGAAGGCTATACTGTCCTCAAACTACTAAATTAATCACAAAAGTTTTGACTGATCTTATTTTCCATACACAGACAATGTGATTTAAGTTTCCCCACTCATATTGATGGGAATTTTACTTTCATAAGAAATATTGCCATAATTCTCTAAAGACTTTTGCATGTGCACATATAGTTTTAGCATGGTAACGGTACTGTTTACTGGGGAGTCTTCTGCTTTAAATGAATGGGCACATGACTGTCTGAAGCACTGGAACCTAAGAAATCAAAGTATTTATTGTATTATGTGTCAGTCATACATCATTATCATTATATAAACACACCTACTATTATGTATTGCATTTAATAAGCAAGATGCTCTGAAATTTCAGGCCATGTACTCTGAACTGATGCTGCAAAGTAGAATTGAACAATTGTGAGTGATTTTTCATGGACATTCTGAGGAGTCTAAATAGTATTTCACTTTAGGCAACATCCATTTGAACCAAGCATTTATTATATAAATTGTTTTGGAAAGTTCACTTGTGACCAGCAATGCAGATTCATTTAATCACAAGCATCATTTGTTTCATGGCGAAATAATTCATTTCAAGCCAAAAGCAAAAGTCCAAAGGAACCTAGTGAACAATCCATCAGCTACAGTTTGTTCACAAAAAAATTAAGAATAGCAAACAATTATATTAAAGCAAGGGCACTTTATGAACAAGAAGAAAAGGCTAAATTCAAACAATAATTTATTCCTTCTTAGTTCTTACTGAGACCTACTGCTAACTGAATAACATTATGGGCTGTGTAATTATTTATTGCTATTATTTTAAGTTGATAAGCGTTGACAACTTTGTGCTGTACAAGACACAAAGATAAAGACATTCTCCACTTCAGACAGCTTGCAAACTGAATGGTGCATATATCACTGTTAATGTTATTTGTACATTTTCCTGAGCTTTTATCTGTATAAAAATAAAATGCTTAGCCACTGTACAGCTCCCTAGACTTAATTTGGAATTTTGTATCTTATTTAAGAGGGGAATGCATTTGCAGGACCATGCTGGGACTTTCTATGTCTGATTCCCCTCTCACATAAAGAAGAAAGTGCCTTGAAGTCCATGATGTCCATTAGTGTAAAATCAACATGAGAAAAGAAATAACATTATGGAAATTTTATGGGGTACAAGTCCTTAGGTCAGGGTTGAGGCCTAGCTGGATCTTTTGACCAATTTCAGAGTGCTGCTGGGAGTCATGTTCTGTTCTGCCTAGTTAGAAGCACAATAGTTACATCACAAATGACTGTAAGCTGGGGAGTAAGGATTGTTCTCTGTGACCAACAGGAAATCCTCTGCCTGAATAGGAAGCATAATGGACAGTATAATAGCTGCAGAGCTTTTATGTTATGAAGTCTTATAGCACAGAGGTACCCATACACTTTTAAATATACTTTTACCTTGTTTCTCCACCATGAGTTTTGTACGAACTCTTGTAAAACCCATCAAAGCCATCCGCCAACTTTCCATGAAACTCAATTGTAACCAGGTAGACTTGGCCAACAACTAATTCTTCAGGAGACTGTAGGGCAATTTGTTCATGTGCAGGATGTTCTAAAACTTGAAGTTTCTTTCCTGGTGTACTGGACCACATGTCATCTTTGGACAGAAGAACAGAGCTGGTAATTTCAAGGTCTTTGCTGTGCAAGATGATAAAGCTAGTGTTTGTTCTGACAAAAATCTCTATTGTCTCCTGCCCAGTAAAATGGAAAGTAGAAAGATCAGGGTGAATACAGAGGTCATAGTGGAGTGGAACAATCACACGAGGAAGCTTCAGACTGTTCCAAGGAAATGGCTTCTTATCGGTAGGAAAAGTCTCATTTTCTTTGTTTGTTTCATTTGTACGTGCATAAAATCCCAGCGAATAAATATATAATATCTGCAGTAATATTAGCAATGAATATCTTCTGCAGAGACAAGCCATTGTAAAGACATAGAAAAATCTATTGTCTCTCTCTCAAAAAAAGATAAACATGGTGTTTTCTTCTGGCTAGAAACTTCCACATTCTAAAAACATTATTTGCTTTGAATGCTTCATGGCAATAATGAAGTCTTCTGATAAATGAATGCTCATCTGGAGGAAAATAAAACAGAGAACTTTAAGAAAAGCTGAGGCACTTCTTGTTATACCTCTCATTAATTGTTACAAAATTTCCTGCATATAAATACAAAAAGGTAGCTCTGTTTATGTTTATCCAAATGTTCAAAAATGACAAGAGATGCTTGAAACTTCAGATTTCTCTAGCAGACACTTGAAAAATGTGATAAGGCCCAATTCTTGCATAGATTGTTGCATGTACTTGATGTTAGACATGTGCTTAGAGATGTTGCTGAATTAGGTCTTGCTGAACTAAATTACTGCAACGTATCAAAATCAACATAATAGTCACACTATATAATCATATTAAATAATGATACAGCATGAAATATAAAATAAATTCTCTACTTTCTTCTGACAAGTACTTCATTAGCAACTGTCCTAAAAATGTTAAGGTCAACAGACCTGGAAGAAAAATTTTTCTTATAAGATGACGCTGTTTGTAGGAAACGAGAGGAAGACTTACAACTCCCATGCTTATTTTGTGTTCTAGAAAAACACAAGACTCATGAAATAAGGTACTCACCATAATCTGCAGGTCTTTATTAGTTATATAAATTTAGCAGTGATATTCCAGACAGCTTGTCCAGAATGCCTCAGCTAAAATGGCCTTTATCACCTGCCAATGAGATTACATCAGTCCCCTTACTGAATCCCTCTCTTGCTCACGATATCAAGTTCAAACTCGTATGGGGTACAAGAGTGAGAATACAGCCAATTTTCTCAGATAAGGTTCTCTACTCACTGAATCCAGGTATAAGAGCTTAGCTTAACAGTTAGAAAGTCTGTAAAAAACAATATTATTCCATCTTAAAGAAGAGTGTAAAAATATAGTTCATGATCTATCTCGTCTCTCACATTTTGCTCAGTACAATCTGCATATTCATTTAATTTAATTTGAATATTTTTCTATTAAGCCTTGAAAATGGAATATTTTATGTGCTGATACTTCACTCACCACACTGTTTAAAAGATGGCCTACAACAACTGTAAAGAAAGGAACTGAGAGCAAAAAAAAGTGCGAGAGTTTCAAGTACCAAATGTCTCCCCAGGCCTCCCTCCTTCAACTCCCTCCCAAGCCTTGCTTCTTCAACTCAGCTTCTCCCCCCTTCCCCCCTTATTTCTACAATTGAGCTGTCTTACATGACTTCTTTAGGCATGTTCTTGTTTGATGACGATGCTTTCCTTGAAAAAAATAAAAGTAATTTCGTTTTTTAAAAGCAAATGCATGAAAGCTGCTGTACTTCACAGCCTGTATGTCACAACCTCTGCAGCCTTGTATTACACTGTTAGTTTCACTTTTGTTTTCCCTTAAAGGGGATTTCCAAGGTTTGTTCAAGGAGTACAGCCAATAAATAATCATTTATCAAGTTAAATCAAAACAAGCTCTGTATTCCTAATGTCCCTACCCTGTGTGGTTCATAGCACAGAATCCTTCACAATGATCAATACTGCCACAATAATTTGAATGGCACAGAAACTTTATATTATTAGGGTAAGTCAACAGTGACAGCAGCTAAGGTGACAGCAGCTATAGATCACAGGCTTACTATTGGAAAAAAAAATCTAAACCAGTTTTCAGTAATAACTGATTTCACTAATTAATTTCCAGGGAGTTTTCCGGCATTGGTGGAAAACAAATCCAGTAACAGAAAGCATTTGGTTTGAGAAACTGGTTCTGACGTGTCCTGCACAAGTATTTTTCTTTTTGTCTATTAACAAACGTTATTATCTTCAGGAGCTTTTATTTCAAGAATTATGCACCTCATCATATTGACTTGAAAATAAAGAACCTCTTTCCAACTAATTCTGCAACCAAAAATTTACTCCTATGTAATTGATAGACCAGCAGCTACAAGGCAAATGAAACACATCAGACCAAATTTCTTTCTTCTTTATTTATTGAATGACAACCATGTGCTTAACTTTATAGAAAGAAAATGTATTGCCTTAAAGATTAACAGTCTTAATGCAGACTCCTGTCAGTTACTGAATGCTACAAAATAATTGAAAAGAAAAATACTATTTTTCAGCAAACACTTTGTGCTCAGTACCTGCACTTCTGCACAGCTCACAGAGAAATGCACAGTACTTGGTGTGTAAGCAAAGCTTTATGGCTGCATTGTACTGGGTGTTTTAAGTAAGGGAAAATGTGAGAGATCTGGCATGAGATAAGACGTGACCCATGTGTAATGGTGTAAGTCAACTGTACAGAATATACAAATGATTTGCATAGTGGGATTTTTTTTCAGTTATCCTGCTGTCAGCCAGGAGTAGTGGCTCTGTGAGCATGTGTGAGAGCTGCACATAGAATTAAGTGATAATAGGGACAGACAGGAGAAATGCTGACCTGCAGTAGATCTGCTGTAAATTATTAATATGAATACATACAGCTTTGGATGTACTAGTCAGGCTGGCAAATCCATATCTACAAGTTGTCAGCACAAGAGTTGTTTTTGATGGGAATTTTGCCTTAATATGTGATACAAGCTTAAGCCCCTTAGCCACATAAAAACAGAAGCCTCTGTAAAGAATAATTCTCTGTTCTTACCTTGTCCCACTGGGGCTAAAATTGAATTGATTCAGTTTTCATAGTTTAGCCTAAGCTGTGTAGATTGAACTGATAAGCAAATGAATAGACATTCATTTTGATTCTAGAAATGCATCCACATGTGGCTAAGGCCAGAAGCTGGGAGGTGCTAGAGCATGCTTCCCTATTTCAGGGGTTGTCAACCAGGGTATGCATACCACTAGGGGTACTTAGAAAGGCACAGGAGGTATGCACAGGTGGGAGGAGACAAAGCATGCCCCAGGGTGCAGAGGTGGCCTCTTCCCTGGCACTTTCCCATACTTTGCTTCTTACCCAAGAGAGGGGTGTGCTGGGTGGCACTGGCCCTGCACAGCACACCGCAGTGCCTCTCTGACCCCTCCTCAGCTTGGCCTTTCTACCCGCTCCTAGGAGCAGGGCCGAGGGGCCAAGGGCAGAGACTCCCCTCTGTGGGCCGCACACACACTGCCTGGCTGGCTGGGAGGGCAGGGAGGAAAGTCTTGCACATGGTGGCAGCCACTAACACCCACAGCCCTGTGCCCCCACTGCCACCGCTCCCCGCACCGCTTTCCCACAGCTGGTCACTTGTGTGGCTTCACACTGCTGACGGGCAGTGTGAGGTAGTGGGTGGTGGTGCCATGGGGTTTCCTTGAATGGGAAGGTGGGGGGCAGGTGCTGGCCCACGGGTGGTTCTGCCTAGGGCCGGGCTCATGTGGGAGGGGGCAGCTCCCTCCTCCCCAGCCTGTTGCCCCCCTGGTAGGCCCTTTGCTGAGGGGCAGTTGAGCTCGGGCCTGGCAGCTGCTGGGAAGGATCAATGGTGGCTAGGGCAAGCAAAGGAGCTGCAGGGAGTAAAAAAAAAAGCAGCAGGACCTGAAAGCTGCAAGGGCCAGGGTCTGAGATGAGGTGGCATTGGGGTGCTCTCCCATGACGTGTCACTGCGTTTTGAAGCAAGGGACAGGGGTGTTGTGGTCATCCACTACCCCCTGTGAGATCTGTGGTGCTGCCCCAGGTTTCATAGTGACAGGCCCAATCCCCTTGCAGCAGCTAGTTGTTTGTCTATAAATCAAAAACAACATGAACAGACGGGTGCAAGAGACCTCTGTCAGAACCGGCCATTACTGTTTACAGCCATCTAAACTGGGGTTGGCATTGTGACCGGCGTCTGGCCCATGCAGCTGTTGGATCAGCCTGGAGCCAGGAGGCTTTGGCAGCATGAGCCTCACCTGTGCTTTGCTGCGGCTGCATCCTATCACTGACCTCTCTCAGACCAAGCCAGGTCATTCCAGGCCACCACTGGAAAGGTGTGACCCCCGCCCTCCTGTGTCCAGACACTGCCACCAGAAGGGGTACACTGCTAAAAAAAAAAAAAAAAAAAGTTGAAAACACCTGCCCTATTTGTCTAAAGCAGATAGCTTTGGCCAAGCCTAGCCTGCACACCCTACGAGGGGGGAGTTTGCAGGGGAGGTGCAAAGCATCCTGGGATGCTGGGAGACTGCGATTTCACTTGAATCTGGAGGGGATCTGGGACAGAAGTTCAATAAACTGATTTAACTTAAATCGGTTAAGTCTGATACTATATTCATCCAGGTTTTTCTTAGGATGCAGACAGAAGTGACAGTTTTCACCCAATCTGGCCACAGAAAGCAGTCTATGGCCATGATTAAATACAAGTTCATGGCTAATAATTCCTCTGTGACCACATATGCCACTTCAGGACAGGATCTCTATTGCCCATGGCTGAGCAGTTTGGGATGATTATGGAGTGGTGAAAGTCACACACACAAATCTTAGGTCTTCAAGACACTCAAGTCTTAGATTTCCTTGAGTTCGTTAGGTGGATAGGCATCTGAGGAACAAATCCTTGCATGCCTCTCAGGTGCCAGAGTTTGCCAAGGATAGCCAAATGCTCCTCAACCAGAAACAAGAGACCAGAGGCCTCATACCCTGTGCCAAAACTTGGAGGTGGAGAAGCAGGCAGGGGTTCCTGCACTTGACCCCTGTAAGAGCATTCATTGGCTGTATGCCCCACTCTCTCAAGGGACAAATTTTTAACCTTACTGACCCCCTACTTATGAAACAATAGACTGGTCTCTAAAGAAAAACCACCATCAAGGATTTTTTTCAGGCAACACACAATTTATTTGCTGTAGCAATTTTAAAAGGTAGAAACATCCTTATTACCATTTTTTTCAATGAAACTGAGCTGGTTTATTCTATTGTGTACCTCATGCAGCATGTACCTTATGCAGCACGTTGCCTTTGATACAATGATACGTTATTCTGTGATTTTCAGATTACCAAAGACAAATCATAGGCAAAGATGCTTTTTATTTACCAAACAGACAAAATTTCTAATGCAGTAGAGTAAGTAGGGCAAACTGTGGTAGGCCCAGGTTCAGTGCAGCAGTAAAGAATTTCATAGAAGTTACATAGGCAGACAAGGTTCTTTGGGTAACTCTGATACCTTTTATTAGACCAACTCAAATAGTTGGAAAAATTCTTCTTCTTATTTTTAACTTATTTTAAACTATTTGAGTTGGTCTAATAGAAGATATCAGATTTACCCAAAGAACCCTGTCTGCCTAAGTCCTTAGACCAACACAGCTACAACCTACACCCCTGCAACACTGAAGTTACACACACCATCCACCCTTAATTTCAAAGTTAATTTAACAAATTTAATTAAAAGCCTCTGCAGACGCTCACAAAACATTTCAAGTCTGTAGCTAAATTTCTTCAACTATCTTAATTACCTGAACAGCCAAAACAGAATCACATATATACACAAAACCAACATAAATGGGGTATACCAAATGACATAAAAATGCCATGGTGTCCAGAAAGTGTTCATTAAATGAAACACATAATTAAACAATCGTGGTAATCAGTAAAAAATTATAGGCATTTACATTTTTTTCTGCACTTAGTAATAACACAATCTTTTATCTGCCTCCATGCAGCTTTACTGAAGATTTTCTAATATCCATTTCCTTAAAATATCTAAGTTTCTCTCCAGCCATTTTATATTTTTCTCAATGTTCTCCAGTGCAATCTGGGGTGCTCTCAGCTGTGATATTTCTTCCTGTTTTGATGCAAAAAAAAACTTCACCTATTAAACAAATGAAATACAAGCAAAAAGTTAAGATTGCTAAGAAAAGCTTGACAAATAGTAACAGTCTTTAAAGGTTTGGCCTGGAAATAAAGCTTATGCTTACTATTGTGACTTATGTAGATGAAATAACTGACATCTTAAGGACTGAATCAGGACCTTCACAGCTAAAACAGCCTCCTCTATCATGGCCTGGACTAACAAAGTTTCTTAATTTTTTATAGTAAGCTTGTATCTTCTAAAGAACAGGTATAGATGTGAACCTGTCACAGAGACAAATTTGTGGATTACATGCCCAATGCTACCAGGAAACTATTAATGAAAATATCTGAGTGAAGATGCATCTAGACTAGTAAGAGGTCCAGCATGATGCAAAATTGAGTGTGCTGCAGGCCATACAATAAGATCTGCCTATTTTGTATTTACTTGAGAGACAACTTAATATTAAAGGAGAAGGCATACTCCAGGGATTTAGCAGACGAGAAGAGGATAGAGTAAGTAAGTGTGGAAGGAATCTGAGGGGAAGAGACTGAGGGAGAGGATTGGAGTGAAGTGGTCAATCAGAAGAGGGCAGGCAAAAAGTTCAGCTGAACTGTAAAAAGCTCGCAGACTGTCTGACAGCTCTGTCTTTAGTTGCTTCTGCTCTTTATCCTATCAGGTGGAGTTTCTCTATAGGTTTCCTCCCAAAGCCATGGGGCAAAAGAGAGCATGTCACCTAAGTTTTAGGCCCAAATCCTCAAAGATATGTAGGTACCTACTGAGTACTGATTTTGATGGATACGAGGCACCTATATATCTTTGAAGATTTGGGCTCCAATGCCTAGTTCAGTGTTGGAAATAAACCAAAGGCTGAGCCTCAGTACAGAATAAAGACAGCCATGAGCAGAGAGACAGTTAGCCATGTTAATCTGAAGGCAGGCAGAAGGCAAGGTAGTGATGCACCTTATAGACTAACTTGGTCTGTGGGTCAGATCTGGTACCTCTCCCCTGCTGCAAGTTTTTGGACCCATGGGGAGAGCCTAGCCCTGCATGCTGGGTTGGGTGCCTGAACTGAGCACACAGGGCTCGGCAGGATCAGCGGTGAGCCCCCGGGCCCTATCTTGGTATGCAGAGGCAATATCAGACCCTCAGGGCCCAATCCTATTGAGGAAGCTGGGAGGGGGCAGTGCCAGGCCTCCAGGGACCAATCCTGGCATGCAAGGGTGGGAGGAATGGCACCAGGCCCCCAAGGCCCAGAGTGGGAAAAGGCTGAGCACCACTGCATAAGCATTAATGAGGAAAAGCTGACTTCATCAGATGCTATGAAAAGACGTGTACAAAAAGAGCCATGTTACACTTTGACTACCTCACATAATGGCATCGTCAATGTCTCAGATTGTTCTCATTAACATCTCCCTTTGCCTAGCGCTGGCAGATGAATTCTAAAACAGAACTACCTGCAAAATGTTACAAACTATTCCTTAAGTGCCTCAACCTGCAGTTGGCAGATAAGATTCTTTGGGTAAATCTGATATCCTTTATTAGACCAACTATATTTTCTCAACCTGCAGTTCACACTGACTTGATAAACAAAGCCTAACTCTTGGAGATTGCTTTATAGGAGTCTGTATAAGGGCAAGTTCTGGCCTGAAATACAATTTAATATGGTTGAACATTAATATTTATACAATGCCCACAATAGATACTGGAAGCAAGTAGGTGGACATAAAAATCAAACAACTCTGAGCAACAGATATGAACACTATAATTTAAAAGCTAGTTTTCAAAGGCAAAACTTTCATTATAAGCTTGCCAGTCCACTCTGGAATTCATTCAATAGTTGAACACATAGTCCTCTCTTCCTATGGGTACTTATAATAGTTTTAGTTTAATTTTGTAGGAAGAGCTAAGTCCAGACATACTTTGGGTCTCCATCACAAAGACACTTTCATGAGATTTTAAACTTAACAGAGCATGCTAATACATGCAATAAAGGCTCCCAAATGTGCAAGTTCAGAGACACTAATAGTAATTTATGCAGCAAGAATGTAAATAACCCACATTGTCTTTAAGCTTCAGACTAACCTCTTCCAATTCTTGTTTTGAAGAAAAGTGTGATGTTGCTCCAAGTATAATTGTTCTCATTGAAAAAGATCCAAGGGAAAACCTGAAGGAATAAAAGAGGGAATTACAGACCATATCAATTTATGTCCATGTAAACTTAAATAGCAACAGAGGTTAGTATTAGTTCAAGCTGGTAGCATATGAATACTTCTTTGAATTGCCACATGAAAAAAATTTTTTTTTCAATTTATTTTCTTGATCTCGCAAGCTGGACTATCAAGGGCTGAAACAGTTGTGATGGTTAGTGTCTTCAGGCAGGGTATACCTGTTATTCTCTATTTTGCAGTAAAAGTTTCATTAGAAATACCTGCACTTCTGCTGCTAAGTGCCTTCCATGGGCATAGGCAAATATAATAATTCTATTGATGTAATGATCTTCAAGGATGCTGATATAAGCTGTTTCAATGCAACTGTTACATCTGCATACTACAAGTATAACAGAACTGTTATAACTTTAACCGTGCTTTGTTTAGAGTCAAAATTAAGCAATTTAGGTAACTTTTATAGGGTGCTACAAGATCATGAAGACTAACAGCAGGGACCAAACCAGGAAAGCCAAGGCTGCAACTGAACTCCAACTAGCTTCAGGCATCAAGGACAACAAAAAGTCCTTTTTCAGATATGTGGCAACTGACAACTGACGCCCAGGAAAAAGCCAACCTATTAAATAGGTACTTTGCGTCAGTCTTTCATCAGTCACACGGGATGCCCAAGCCTGCTATGGGACAGGGAAATCTGGGTGAGGGGGATCCCCTGCCCTCCATAAATGCTGACCTCGTGAAGGAACACCTTGAGAAGCTGGATACTGGATACCTTCAAGTCAGCCGGCTCTGACAATCTGCACCCCAGGGTACTCAAGGAGCTGGCGAGCATCATAGCCCAGCCCCTGGCATGGATCTTTGAAAAC